>NC_067480.1:20602215-20902215 GCF_947179515.1 Apodemus sylvaticus
CAAGACAACTCTGTCTACCCTTCTGGAGTCAGTAAGCTCTCTTTCTGTCTCCACTGCCCTGGGCTGTAGCTGCTGTATCTAGCCCAAGGCTGACCAGATAAAGCCACCAATTCTGGGCTTTCAGCCTCCTAACTTGTAAGCTAAATGAACCTCTTCTTTTAAAGAGCAGTTTGTTTTGTACAGTGGGAAGGAAGAACGGCTGACGGTAATCACTGCCTATCAGCTCCCATTTCCCGTTTTTTCCTCTGTGTGTGCCCATATACCGCATGTATATGATGCGGGCACATTCCACAGTGCGTGTGCAGAGGCCCAGCACCATGACACCTTCCTGAGACAGGCTGTTTTTCATTTCTGCTGCACATATACTCCAGGCTAGGTGGCCGGAGGGAAAGTCTGTCTTTCCCTATATCTTACCATAGGAGTTCTGGGATTACAGAAGCACACCTTCACATCTGGCTTTTTTTGGTAGGTTCCAGGGATTGAACCCAGGCCTGCACGACAAGTACTTTGACCTGTAGAGCCATTTACCGTGTCCCCAAACCTCTTTACCTAGCAGAGTCTTTGCGTATTGTGTAATGGCAACAGAAATGGATTGATGACATGAGCCTTGAGTGTCCATTCCTAGGATTTGGGGTGTGTTTATCTCCTGGTCTGGCCACACTATGCTGACCAATGCAGGCGACCTACTAGTACACAGCTGTGCAGTAGGCTTGCCCACCTGGGACTGAGACGGTGCTCTCTGAAATTCCCAGGTGAGGAGAGCATTTGGGAGAAAGCATGACGTTTAGCTAATTCATTCACAATCTCATTCACACAGCCTAGTTCTTAGGGGCGCTGGTCCCACCCACAGGAGGCTGTCCTGCTAGGCTCAACAGGACCGCAAGGCCATACCATTGCAGCTTGCTTGCTTTGAACTGGCAGGAGTAATACTCCGGGGGCGTGTCAGGTACATGCTCCAGCAGGATATTGGGGATGCGCAGCCACTCCAGAAGGGTCGCTGACCAGTTGGAAGCCTGGTTGGGTAACTCCTGGAAAGAAAATTGTCCAGAGGGAGATCTTCACAGCTGGGGAGGAGACAGACCAAATCTTCTAACAGAGAGCATCTCTTACTGATTGACTTCGCTGTGGACCCTTCCCTTTTGGGAACCCTTGCTACAGACCTTTCCCGTCCTGGGGTCTCAGGCTCTGAGAGTGGCTTGACCTGTTATATTGAGGAGCAGAGCTACTCATATCACTAGGGAATGAAAGAGAATAAATGGTGTGTCTCAGCCTCACACCAGGCTGGTAAAGCCCACTATGAGCAAGAAGTTCAGACAAGTCAACTTGAGGGCGCCATCACTCAGCATGTGGGGCAGGGGTAAGGGTGGGGCGGGGGCGGGCTGCAGCTGCCTCAGCAGATGGCCTGGTGGGCTCTGGGTCTGCAGGGAACTCAGCCAGTTTAAGGTCTTGCTAGGATCTTCCTGATTCCTTAGCCTTCCTGATGCCTTCAGGGCATCATCCCCTGCTCACCCCATGGGATGTTTTGAGGCACATGACAGTGGACAGGAGGGTAACTAGAGGTCTCCAAGTGGGAACAGCTCCAAGGAGTGATGGTTTGGGCTTTTAGGCTTTAAGCATAGGGATCCATGAGATGTAGACCTGAGTGGGAATCCCCATTCTCCCCTCTGCCCTTACATCCTCCATACCTGCAGAGGCAGCTTCAGGCGCAGGTCTTCTGCATAGTAACAGAGCACAGCCCAGGGTGCGCTGAGGAGGACGTAATGAACTGCAGAGACCTCGTCCTGGACATCATGCTGCAGGCACCAGAGGGTTCCGTGAGGGCCTGACGGTGTTGCTATGTCCCCTGTGTCTATCCACACTCAGGAGACGGCTAACAATGCCACAGCCTAGGTGCTGATGAGCAGCCAACAGCCTACACCTTCTCAGTAGGAATGCGCCCTTCCGGAGTCTACCTCAGAAAGCCTGTGGTGACAGCACCACCTCTCCAGAGAGCTCCCATCTGGGACCCATGCCACCTGCATTCTCTTCTGTGACAATGACTACCAAAGCAACCCTTCCCCCAAAGTTTTGAGGACCCACTCATGACTTCTCAGAGATCATACCTGTCTTCTGCTTAAGGGGGGGGGGCAGCAAATTCAGTTTTGTCTAGCAATCCTTTTACGTATCTCTGGAAAGTTGTGCATACCTAAGAGACATGTACACTCCTTCGTGCACAAACAGGTGGGCACTGCAAGCCTCCAGTTAGCTATGAGTCAGGCTATAGTAAAATAAGTCATCTTTGTGATCAAACACAGCTTACTGGGACCAGCAGAACCCCTTATCCAGAGATGATAAAAAGAAAGCATACCAGAGTCTGGTTTTGTCTGTGTGTTTTGCTGTTGAAGCTCGTCGTCGTCGTCACTGCTGCTTTTGCACTAGGCAACGCTGTAAGCCCAGATTTTTATTGATTCTGCTTTCAGTTTATTGCCATACAGAATGGGAGCCTGGTAGGTAGGTGGTGACTGGGGCATGAGCAGTACCCATGAGTCCATCATCACTGCCTGGATAATCTGGTAAACTCATCTACTCACTAAGATGAATGAGTTTGAGTCATTCTTTGGGCTGTCACTGCTGCCCTTGCTTAGAGACACATGTTAGTTTTACATCATTTCCCCCCCCCCCCAAATCCTGCAACACTGAGTGTCCATACTGCTTTGAGATAAGACATGCCCAGAGTTGTGGGATGGGTGAGACTTTTGGTCTTATGAGCAAGAGCCTCTGTGGAGTAGGGGCATATTGTTGAAAGACTTTTCCAGAGGTTCTCAGCCCTTGCTGCACACCACAGCCCTCTGGGGTTTCCTGGATGCCCATGTAGAAACTACATCCTATCCATGGGGGCAGACCGGAACCAGGTCATTTGGGGCACCCCTGGATGGTTGTGGCGTGCTGAGAGCTAAGAACTGCATTGCAGTCTCAAGCCTGAGCATACTTTTGGGCAGTGGAATTGGGGGAAGTAGTGATTGGGTAGATAATGGGTGATGAATGGATGGTGTGTGTGTGTGTGTGTGTGTGTGTGTGTGTGTGTGTAAGTTATGGAGGATACAGAGTCAGAAGTTGTGGTGGTTTGAGTAAGAACGGCTCCCATAGGGTCATCTATTTGAGTGCTTAGTCACAGGGAGTAGAACTCTTTGAAAGGATTAGAAGGATTAGGAGGTTTGGCCTTGTTGGAGGAAGTACGCCACTGCTGGTGGGTTTTGAGGTATCTAAAGTCCATGCCAAGTCTAGTCTGTCTGTCTGTTTCTCTCTTTGTCTCTCTATCTCTGTCCCTGCTACTTCTCCAGCACCAGGCTTGCCTGCCACCGTGTTCCTCTGCCAAGATGATAACCTAACTGAAGGAGAGACTTAACAAGTCCAATGCTTTCTTTTGTTTGAGTTGCCTTGGTCATGGTGTCTTCATAGTAATAGGACAGTGACTAGGACAGAGGCAAAAGTAGCTCCGTCCACACTCAGTTAAAACTTACAAAACCCATCAATAGTGACACATGTGCCCAGCAATCAACACTGTCCAGAACAAATGTGGAGCTCCCACACAACCAAGTAGAAACAGACAAATGATCCAACAGGACAAACAATGACACAGAAATGTGGTTAGCTTTACATCTATTCCTGGACTTAGCTGGGTCTGCTCTGTAGTTCCTATTTTAGGACAGGGTGCAAGCAATACACATATGTGTACACCAGACTTTGATGTTTGGCCTTTTCCTGGCTAGCAGTGTATGGTCCTACCTTCTCTGCAGATGCTGGGAAGCAGCTATGCGCACAGCTCCTGGTCTACCCTGTGCTCCCAATGGGGTAAGTGCCCTGTGCCATGTACTTTGTGGCTAAGGTAGGGTGTTTGATAAGATAGGTGTATTTGATGCATTTTAAATTTTACCCAGGTTTAGATACCACCGGCTTCTACTGGGTTATGGCTGGGAGCAGGTGCCCCCATCATAAGTCAAGGAGCTTGGTGAAAATATAAATGGCTCAGAAATGTGTAAAAATCACGACCTCTTTAGAAATTAGAGAAAAAGAAAATTGTGGGTGAGGTACTGCTGATCAGCTGACTGGTGAAAATGAAAACGTCAGGACTGGAGAGACAGCTCGGCAGTTAGAGCCCTGGCCAGCTCAGCAATTAGGGCACTGGCTGTTCTTGCAGAGGACCCAGGATCAGTTCCCAGCACCCTCATGGCAGCTCGCAGCCACCTGTAAGTCCAGTTCCAGGGGATTTGACACCTTTTTCTAATCTCAGTGGGCACTGGGCATGTGGTACATAGACATGAATCTAGACAAAACACAATACATATTTTAAAAAAAACCTTAAAAAAAAAAGGAATTGGAAAAGTCTAACAATGACATGTGTTGAAACTATTCAGAGTAAGGAGGTGAGGCTCTGGGGCGGCAGTTAAATCAGCCACCAGTGGAGAAAAAGGTGTAGCCCCAATCATAGACCTCAGATGTCATCAACTCTGCTCCTAGGAGAAATGCAATGTGACAACCACTCTAAGATGTCACTGGGGTGGTCAAGTGGGAATAAATCAAACACCCCCCAGCCCACAGCAAGGCTGGACAGCACTTGCTAAGGGAAACCTAACAGGCTACAGAAAATGGAAGAAGGACGACTCTATTGTCTAAAAGACAAAGCCAGGCGGAAGTGCTGAAGGTGGGGTTAACAGACATTTTACAACTGATTCTTACAGAGGGAGAGCACTTGATGACAATGGCCCTCCTGGGGACAGAAGAAGGGGGCTGGGAGGGCAGAGGATGAAGACTATGTATGTATACAAAGACCTGGCAGTGAAGGGGTGGGGCAAGACAGCCCTGAGCACACCCGCCCCAGGGCTCACCCAGGGCTTCCGAGAAGACTCCATTTCCCCCTACTCCTTGCAATCATTGTTAAGTCATTCTAAGTGGTACTTTACATAAAACCCACAAAGGAACCTTTGAATTTGCTAAATCCTATTAACACCAATAACGATTGCAAATAGTACACACTGACAAAAACTGGAGACAGGCCATGGGTAGCAAAGATGGAGGCAGTTTTATCAGCTTCCCTGAAGGCTTTCGCCACTGTGAGTGAGACTAGTGTGTAAGGGGGAATCCCTGGTCTTGCTTGTCTGGAATTGAGAGGTTTCCTAGCCAGAGGGAGCTTCCTGAAGGGTGGGTAGCCGGCAGGACCCTGGGGCCTGGTGTGCTTCACATCCTTGGGCAGTAAGCCCTCAGCTTGCAGCATAAACTCTAGGTCATAAGAAAATACACACTCACTCTATACAACCCCCTCCTTACCACCATGTACCTGATCTATTTTCAGGCCAGCCAAACAAAGATTTTCCAGAAAAGTCTTCCGCCAGACCTCATGTGTGTCTGTCTTGTCCTGCGTGGAGTTCTCTTGGTTCCTCAGGTTTTCTTCCCAAACAAGAACAAAATCTGCAAGGATCAATGGAGATAGAGACAGAGAGCTCTGGCCAATGGAATGCAGGCCCAGGGCAGGGCTGCTGGGGTCTCAGCGGGACGGGATGCATTGTGATGAGCCACTGTCTTCTCTGTAGCTCTTGTCCTGCCCTCTCCTTGGTTGTAGTTAGGTATGGAGGGCAGGTGTGTGTGTGTGTGTGTGTGTGTGTGTGCAATGCAGATCTGGAACTGAGGCTGGGGAGGGACTAGGCGTGTCCTCCTGGAATCCCTTCTGTAGTTTGGTTCCCACGGTCTATGTCCCAAACTCCTAAGGAAACCTGGTTAGGTGTGATTTCTTGGGGAAAAAAAACCCCACAACAAACAATAAATCAAAAATTGATAAGATAAATTTCATGAGAGGACACCATCCAAAAGGTAAAGGCAACCCAGAGAATAGAGAAAATATTTGCAAAAAAAAAAAAGTCTCTAATATGAGATTTGTATCCAGAATTAAAAGGGCTCTTACAACCTAACATACACACAACCATATACATAATCACACACACAACCATACACACACAACTACATACACCACAAACACACATACAAAGAAAGAAAACAACCAATTCAAAAATGGGCAAAGAATTCGAAGAGATCTTTTTCTAAAGAAGATATGAAATGTCCAACTGGCACAAGAAAAGAGAGTCAATATCATCAGTCATTAGGAACATGCAAACCCAATCCATGTGAGACAATGTTAGAGAAGCAATATCCTCCTCAGGGGGGAGCACAAGCACACTTAGAGACGAGGGACAGCTCTTTACTGAGGCACCTGACTGACTGGACTAATGCTAAAGTTAGAGTCAACCCCCCTCGACAGGACAGCAGGTTTTCTTAGTTTGCAGACACCTCAGGCTTTACAAACACTGACCCATACCGTCTGTTTCAGGTCCTGGTCCCAGGTTATGCTTCAAGCAATTTAAACAGAGACAGGAAGACTGCAAGTGTGACTGCTCTGGCAGATAGAAGATTTACTCCACAAAGACATTGCCAGAAGCTCCATCATCTCTGGGCCTGTCCTTCCTCAGGCCCAGCAGAGGTAACTCTTCATTGGATTGAGTGGGCTTGAGAGTTCTTACTAGTGGAATGTATAAATGTATGTTCTAGGATTTATTCCCAGAGATTGACAGCACTTGGAGACTGGATAGCACTCAAGGCTGCATCCACAAAGGTGCCTCAAGTCACTTAATGCTTTCAGGTCTGGGAATGTCATTTTAAGCAGTAAGTGCTAGGTGGTTGTACGGATTACAGCATCAGGCCTTAATAATAATTAAGTATAATTCAGACAACTAAAGGTCTTTTTGTTGTTGCAAATGATGAAAATTAATATAACTATCATTTTACCACTTGGAAGTAAAACTGATTTTTAACAGTAAAAAAAAAAAAAAAAAAAAAAAAAGACATTGCCAGAATTATTTTAACCACACCAGGGCTGTTCTTTTTTGAATAGTTGTTACCCAGGGCCATCTTGTCCACCTAACATTTAGAGGGGACTTAATGGCAGGCTGGGACTTCATCTTGGCTGTGACCCTGCACTGCCTCTCTAGAGGCATATCTTTGGATGGGACTCAGGGTCTAAAGGCTGCTCAGCCCGGGAAAGTAAATATTTATATTTACAT
Source organism: Apodemus sylvaticus (assembly GCF_947179515.1). NCBI lineage: Eukaryota > Metazoa > Chordata > Mammalia > Rodentia > Muridae > Apodemus > Apodemus sylvaticus. Next base: position 20,609,304 of record NC_067480.1, read on the forward strand.
TGCAGTATTCTAAGTTTTGCTTATCTCTAATAGGCCTGGTTAGCATAGTACTTATTCCCCCCCCCCCCCCCCCCAGTAGTTTGGAGGAAGTATTCCTTTAGCTAAATTCGACTTGTGTGGCTTAATGTCCTCTTAAGCAAATCTATTAGTGAGTCCTTTATAATATAAATTCAGTTCACTTTGAGTTTACTCCTCATTAACATCTCAGCCCCACTGATCCAGGTAGAGGAAATGGTAGGGGCTGGGCTGGGCTGGGCTGGGCTGGGCTGGGCTGAGTGTGGCCACACGCTGTGGTTCCACAGGAAACAGGGAACTCTCTTTGGAAAACAGTTTGGCAGCTAAACAAAAGGCCAGACACTGAGTTACCTTACAGCTTAGGCATTCCATCCACAACTATCAACTGGAGAAAAATTAGAACACGTCCACAAGAAGCCCGTGTATAAATGGTCATTGGATTCCTTGTTCACATGACAGAAAAAGAACGGGGAACTTTGTAGTATGTAAATTATTTATCAACAAATGGGCTGGAGAGATGGTTCAGCTGTTAAGAGCACTGACTGTTCTTCCAGAGGTCCTGAGTTCAATTCCCAGCAACCACATGGTGGCTCACACCCATCTGTAATGGGATCCGATGCCCTCTTCTGGTGTGTCTGAAGACAGCTACAGTGTACTCATATACATAAAAGACATATAAATAAAAAACATAAATAAATGCTTTTTTAAAAAATTGCCTAGAAAACCCCAACAGCATCAACATTGGCCGCCCTTGACCACCTGCGGAGAGAATTTCTGGGTCCCATGCGAAGCCGTGCTCACCTCCTGCGGCATCTTCAGTGTTTTCTGTGCCTTCTTACAGGCCCCCCAGCAGCACATGCGCGTCAGTTCCCACAGGCCCAGGCCTGAAACATGCTGCCTTCCTCCTTCCCCCTTCTTACTACTAGTCATGCTGAGGAGTGTGAGGTTAGAGTTGTCTGCTGTCCCCTTGGAGCTGATGGGAAGTGTGGGCCCTGGACCTCAGAACTGGTACAGATCCCACCAGGAACTGAAGGAGCCTTTGGGCAGCCGGGAGCCCTGGGCTAGAAGGATGGTGGGAAAGGTGGATCTGATGAAATGTAACAGTAGAAAGATGTGAGTGCGAGAGAAAAACAGTCTGAGATGACCAGCCTTTGTGGCAGTTTGTTCAAAGGCTGGAGCAGGCTGGGTGGGTTCCCCTCTCTGTGCCCCCCTACTAGTGGGTGGGTGGTGTCCTTCTTATCTTGTTATCTCTCTTCTTAACAGGCAGCAATCTCCTCATCCGTCCCAGCACACCGGAGATGTCGGAGATGTCGGAGATATCGCAAGGAGACCTGGTTATTGAGCTCATCCTAGTCTACTGGCTTGCTGCTGCCACACCAGGCACCCTGTTTGTGACCCCACCCCAGGACCAACAGAATTCAGATGGCTTACCAATTAGGGGTTTGGCAGAGCTCCCAACTCTGCTGGGCTGCTGTTTACCTGCCTGGAGGAAGGATGGACGTCATCAGTATCCAACCATCAGATGACTCACTGCCAATCCCCACCCGCTTCCCAGCTGCCTATCTCCTTCCACAGCCCTCTCTGCCCCTCCTGCTTCCAACTTGCAGCCTCTCCATCATTCTTCCTACACCTCCGCCGTTCTCATTTCGTCCTCCTCCTTCTCCATTTCCTCCACAGCTTCCTCCATCATTCCTGTCTTGCCACCCAGTTCTGGCCCTGCCCCAGACCGTCCTACTAACAGAGGGGTACGCAGAGAAGAGTTGGGGGCTACAGGGCAGAAGGGCTGCTGAGAGGCAGAACTAGAAGGGCCGGCTAGTGTCCAGCCTTCACCACCCTCATCTTCCCCTCCAGCTTCCTTTGGTCTTTGAATGTTCCACCAGGCCTATGGCAAGGATCAAACTGGCAAAACCCATGGCTGGGCCTGCGTTGGATGCACTTCCCAGTGTCCACAACTGGAAGGGAAGCCACACTACCGCCAATGCGACCTTGAGGACAAGTCAGTGCAACCGAAGGTAGAATCCTTCTTGTTTTCCTTACATTGGTTTCCCCTTGGGAGAGCAAGGCTGTTGTGTTCCTCTCTCGGAGGGGCAATAGAAAGGGGCACCCTCGGAAACTGGGGCAGCCTTAGGGAAGGACCAGGGTCTCCTGTATGGCATCAAAGACAGACCTACAGTCCTCCCAGACCTACTTGGGATGCCGGTGGCCTTTCCAGCAGGAGGAGTCCTAAAGATGAACTTAGTTTTAGAAGGCCAGAAAATGGGACCTAGAGGGACTTTGTTCTTCCACAGGCACTAAGTGCTTCCTTGGTTTTGTTCACCAGTGCCTATGCCTTAGTGATGAAGAAGAGGCTCGTCTGAAGCTGAAGGAAGCTGGGTAGACCAAGATGCTCTCCTTCTGGAGCTACTCACCTTTGCAGAAGGCCTCTACCTGCCTCACGGAGATCTAAACCCCTATCCCAAGGCTAACTTCTGTTCCCTACTCTAACCTTCAGGTAGCTCCAGGCATGCTCTTAACCTTAAGATCTTCCCCTCCCCCTTCTTCTAACCCCATCTACCATCTGTTCATCCCACTGTTTATCCCAGCCAGGCCATGACCCTGGCTACAGTGCTCCCCCCCTCCTCTTCCTCCTCCTCCTAGCAGGAGTGGGCCCCCTTCATGAGTTGCTCTTCTGACTAATTGTTAGATGCAGAACAGACAAGAGACTGGTCACAAGCACCTTTCCATTTCCAGAAGAGAAAGTATAAAAGCAGCAAAACACCCAGGATGTGGCTGCCCTGTGCACCTGCTACCTGACCTCCAGTATTTGCAGGCCTTTGCGTGTATCAGGACCCAAGGGTCACCCACCATTCCCCACATTCCTCATATTCATAGAAAACGTGACCTGTGGCCTCCCTTAGCCCAGGTCTCTGTCACGTCCTGGAGATGCCCCCATCTCCCCACCCCTGTCAGTTGCAGATTTCCATTCATTCTCATGGCCATCTGACCAACTCTCCTGTCCTTCCCCACACCTGATCCTGATCCTCCCATTCCCCTCCTCATCCCCTTTCCTACCCAGTTCCTGCCCTTCATCTGCGCCTTATGACTATTCTATTCCCCCTGCTAAGTAAGATTCCAGCATCATTGCTGTGTCTTCCTTCTTGTTTAGCTTCTCTGGGTCTGTGGAGTGTAACATGGGTATCCTGTATTTCATGACTAATGCCACAGTGGTTTTGGCAGAGGGACCAAACCCGGACCTTGGTCCTATCTTTGTCTTCTCTTCCTTCCCCTGAGGCTGCCCCTCTGAGTTTGAGAGGGGTGAATGGTGACTTGATTATGTGTCAAGGAGGCACCTGTCCCCTTGTCATCCAAGGCTGGGGATGCATCTGGATGCCGCACCCACTTTTCAAGGGTTCTAGGACAGGGCAAGAGTATAAGTAAGTCCTGATTGGGATGGGAGACCTTCCAAGTCACACAGCACACAGAAGCCTCACGGCCCAAAGCCCAGGGAGGAGGGGGAAGGGTGGTTTCACCATGATGGTCACTACCCCTAGGGTTGAGGATACCTCTGAGGCTTGGGCTGTGCTCCCATAGGAGCACCCGTTGCCTGCTTCGGGGGAGACCATGTCGATCAGCACCACGCTGTCTTCTTCTCCAGCTTGCCTTCGCAGCATCTCACTCCTGCACCACGCCAAGGCCAGGGGAGCCAGAGGATGGAGCGGTTAGAGAGTGGAGTGGTTAGAGAGGACACCAGTGAGATCCAGCCCTGACACCGTGGCAGAGCCTGCAGCAAGCCTGTTCTACAGGCGAGGAGGCTGGCTCACAGACAGGCAAGGGCTCTGCTAGGGCCAGACAGTACTATCCTAATGTGGGCATGTGAGAATCCTCACATCCTGGCTCTCAGTAGCTCCAGGAAAGAGCCAGCTACTGAATGCTATCATATCTAGGAGCCTAGCATCCATCCATCCACCCACCCACCCATCCACCCACCCACCCAACCATCCATCCATCCACCCACCCACCTACCCACCCATTCATCCATCCACCTATCCATCCATCCACCCACCCATCCATCCATCCATCCATCCATCCACCCACCCACCTACCTACCCACCCATCCATCCATCCACCTATCCATCCATCCATCCATCCATCCATCCATCCATCCATCCATCCATCCATCCATCCATCTATCCATCCATCCATCGATCCATCCATCCATCCATCCATCCATCCATCAATCCATCCATCCACCCACCCACCTACCCACCCATCCATCCATCCACCTATCCATCCATCCACCCATCCATCCATCCACCCATCCATCCACCCACCTACCCACCCATCCATCCATCCACCTATCCATCCATCCACCCACCCATCCATCCATCCATCCATCCATCCATCCATCCATCCATCTATCCATCCATCCATCGATCCATCCATCCATCCATCCATCCACCCACCCACCTACCCACCCATCCATCCATCCACCTATCCATCCATCCACCCATCCATCCATCCATCCATCCATCCATCCACCCATCCATCCATCCATCCATCCATCCATCCATCCATCCACCCATCCATCCATCCATCCATCCATCCATCCATCCATCCATCCACCCATCCATCCATCCATCCATCCATCCATCCATCTATCCATCCATCCATCGATCCATCCATCCATCCATCATCCATCCATCCATCCATCCATCCATCCATCCATCATCCATCCATCCATCCATCCACCCACCCACCCATCCACCCACCCACCCACCCACGCATGTACCCACCCACTCGCCCACCCATTCACCCAAGTGTGGAGCTCCTTGGCCCTGAGTGCTTTCACTCTGAGTGAGGCATACTTTGAGGTTGCCACACAGATTCCCCCTCCCCACCTCCCCACCCCCACTCCATTTTCCTTTACCTATAAAGGAGAGCCATTTGGACCATGGAGGATAGACAGTGCCCTTTAAGGCCATCTGCCTTTGCTATAATTCTGGAGGACCTACTGCCAGGACCCAGGCTCTCCCAGTAAGGAAGAGCACAACCACTTAGGGAGTTTTATGGGGTTTCCATGGCAGCCTGTGACTTGTAGTCCTGGAAGGTGGTGGCTGGGAGCAGGGCTGTTGTTCCGGCGGGCAGGAAGAGAATGAATCACTCATTCTAATCCCCTATTTTAGATAAATGGAGGCCTGGAATGGAAGACCTAAGCCCAAATTGTCAGCTCCTGCTAGGACTCGGCACTACAATGTGGGGCCCACAGAAGCCAGTGAGAACCACGGGGTGCCCTTGGACAAAGGCTCTGGAACTTGTCATCTGATGGGTGGGACAGAGAAGACAAAGGAGTCACAACAGTAGACTCCAGACACGACCTGTTATGAGCCGGTGGAATGCTGGCTCCTCGGGGTAGGGTGCCCTATTCAAAGCCACACTGAACACTGTCCCTGCCGCTCTGGAGCTCAGAGCAGATGCTGTGCCGGTTAGACCTCTGGGACTAAAAGTAAACCCCAACACTGCTGCTCAGAGTTCAGAGCATGGAACCCCAGTGAGCTACAGGCAGCTCATATTTTCTGCAGTCAATCTCCCTCCTGGCCTCTCCATGTCCCAAGCATTGAGGAGGAGGGCACCAGCCTACCTGGCACAGTGGCTTCCAGAGACCTCAAGAGTTCACAGCCGGCCCATCAACACAAGCTTGATTCCAGCGGGAGCAAAATCGGGGCCAGCCAGCCCTGTCCCTGGGGCCCGGCTTGAGCTGTGGCAGCCGCTCACCTGCCCTTGCCTCACAGCGCAGGGTACAAGGGCTGGAGGCAGACAAGAGAGGTACTAAGTGCAGTTGGCCGCCAGGGTGAGGCCTCAGATTGAGTCTCTGGACAGGATCTGCCTGTTTGAAAAGAGGGTGTGGGGCAAACAGTCACCCCACTTTTCCTTCACACACCCTACATGCAAATTCAAGGTGCCTCGGGCAACTTATTTGCTTAGAGATTCCAGTGGCAGCAGGCCTGTCTTCTATAAGGGACGTCCAGGGAGATGGTGGTTACAGGGCCAGCCACAGGTGTCCCCCCGTCAAGAGTTTATGTGGGGGGTGAACTGAAGTTTCATGGGGGAGAAAAGGGGGAGGACTTTACCATTTCTGGTGGTGTGAGCCTAGACGCTCTCGGAAGCACGCTGTCAGAAACACAAACAGTTGTGTTTTTCCACAGTGTCACATTTTATTGACAAATTCACGAGGTACAGCATTGACAATGGCAGCAATCTGCCAGATACTCCTGCAGTCAGTCCTTGGCAGTCCTGGCCAAGGTAAGCACAGGCTATTGTCTTGTAGCTACTCTCATGATACACTACACAGCACACAGCACATCTCTCTCTATGTATATGTGTAGATACGGATTGGCTCCAAGGGGTTAAAGATGCAAGGAGTTTCCGAGTTTCCAAACGGCCTGAGAAGCCAAAGCTGGGAAACTCAGGGCCACGAGCGAGTCTTTGACAATGAGGTAAACAGGACGGGAGAACTTGGAGAAACTGTGGCTGTGAGTCAGGACCCTGGACTGCAGGTTTGAGAGTGAGGTGGCGGAGCTGAGTCCGGCTGTGTGTGAGGCAAAAGGGCAAGACGGGGTCCAGACTAAGGGTGGAGCTGAGTGGCAATGGAGGAGGGCAGGTGGCATCCGCCCCATGATGGCTGCATCAGCAGTGCACCCAGACAACCGCAGGCCTCTGGGAGAGCGGTTCTCTGCCTGTTAGCCAGTCCTTGAAGCAGGCAGGGCAGTGAGGACAGGTCAGTGGGGACTGTCACCAACCAACTGCTAGATGTGTACTTCTCTATGGGGTTCACATGTAGGAGCTCCATACTTTCCCTGGACTGGTGTGCCCACTAAGTTCTTGGGCTTGACTTTCCTGACATGATCTTAATATGCCCGTATGCCCCACAGCCCCAACCCACCATGATGAATTATAGATGACCGTTTAGTAGTCTGCCATGTGGATGGCATGGGACAGGTGGTGCACCTTCCATCCTCATAGAGGACAAAGCTGCTTGTAAATGGAAGTCTCGGGTGCTCAGTGTGAAGTCACTGTTTGCACATTCAATATGGAGTAACTAAGGGTAGGATATAGCTTGACCTCAACAGGCATGTGCACCCTCTTAGGGCCTCCTGTGAAAGTGCTTGCTTATGGAGAGATGTCCCAGCTCTTCATTTCTTTCTTGGTTTTGGCCAGTCAGTGACCACTCCCCTGCCTCCTTCCTTCCCTCTGCTCCCTTCTAAGATATCTCTGAGGACCTCAGACTCAGGTCTCCAGACCCTCTCAGCAGCTGTAGGCCTTGGCACCTCCCAGGCAGCCTCCATTCTGGGTCCTGTGATATGAACAGCAGGTAAACCCCTGGTGGGCACCAGGCCCTGGGTGCTCCAGGGAGACCGGGCTAGCCAGACCCAGGGATGGACTCTGAACATGACTGCCATCAAGCCTCACAGAAAACAGGAGAGCACATGGGCAGAACAAAGGGAGGGCCAGGAAGGTGGGGGCGAGGATGCGAGGGGTCTTAGCCTGTCCCAGAGGGCAGCCTGATCTAGCATGGGCGGAGTAAGCTAGGAAGTACATGATCACTGCCACCCTCACCAGCTCGACCTCATTCTTCCTCTGCTTGCTCAACAGCAGAGGGCCATAAGAAAAAGCCAATTCCAAGGTCTCCAAACCCAAATCTCTGGCTCCTGTGTTTTTTCTTTTTTTCGAGGCAGAGTTTTTCTGTGTGGCCCTGGCTGTCTTGGAATTCACCTTAAAGCCCAGGTTAGCTTCGAATTCAGAGATCCACCTGCCTCTCCCTCGTGAATATTGGAATTAAAGGTGTGCACCACCATGGCCAGCCCTCCCCCCCTTTTTTGAGACCGGATCTTGTTATGCAGCCCAGGGTGCCTCTTGAGTGCCGGGACTGTAGGCACACAGGCATACAGAGTCCCTGGCTTCAGTCTGTTTTGGTAGCAATCAGAGCATGCTTCTGGGAGTCATCCACACTACAGGAGTGGGGTGGCAGGAAAGCCCTCAGGGATATCTGCACATAGAACAGCTTGAAGGATTCGCATCCCTGGGATGAGCTTTTTTTTTTTTTTTTAATTTTAAAGTTGTATTTATTCGTGTAGAAATAAATGCACACACACTCGGCATGCACACCAACACAGTATGTGAAGAACAGTTCGTTAAGAGTCACTTTTCTCCTGTTTCCATGTGAGTTTCCAGGGACTGAACTCGGGTCCTCAGGCTTGGTTGGTAGGGAGTGTCTTAACACTCTAAGCCAGAATCTCACCAGCTCCCCTGGGCTAATTCTCCCTGCGTGCTACACAATCTCACGTGAGCTGATGCTTTCTCAAGCTCTATTACTTTTGCAGGAGGGGGACATGTCAGTACAGGTGCTTGTTAGATCCCAGATGCTAGGGAGACTCAAGCCCCCTAATCTGTGTCATTTGCTTTATTTGGCTGTAATTTTTTCTATTGGCTGATGTAACGCAAGCCCATTACAGGGGCTGGAGAGTTAGAAGCATTTGCTGCTCTTGCAGAGGACCAGTGTTCATTTCCAAGCACCCACAGGATGGTTTGCAAACACCTATCACTCAGTACCAGAGGGTCGAATGCCCTCTTCTGGCCTCTGATGAATGGCAAAGCAGTGTGCTTAGATGGAGGGAAACCACTCCTACACACAAAATTAAAATAAAACCCATTCCATAGCAAGAGAGTAAGTAAGCCCTGACCTAACCCTGCTCAAAAGGCTAGGTATCCATGGGAGAAAGAGGTGGTAGGTTAGTCAGAGGACCCTGGGCCCTGGTATGTTTCCTTTCTAGCTGGGAGTTGGGGCTGCATCCTCGCAAATTAGGTCACAGGTTCCCACACCTAACCCTGGATGGTTTTCCTAACTCTAGCTGTCTATACCTCTCCAGCCTTCTCCCCAGATTGCTTTGATGACATCCCACAAAGGTCAGGAGCCCAGTGATGCCTTTCTCTGTCCACAAGTGTTGGAATTTGCTGGGCCAGACCTAGCCTATACTACACCTGCACAGTTGGCCTGGCAGGGGCAGGGGGAATGAGCGGGAACAGGGCAGAAGCCACAGATGATCTCTAACCTCTGCCTAGCTCTTCTGTACTCTGAATGCCCAAACAAGTGAGTATGTGGTCATCACCCAGCAGAAAGCAAGGGCCCAGTATAGGTCCTAAGAACATGCCCCTGGGTGCCCTCCTATTCCCCAGTGTGGCACAGATGATAAAGTTGCAGTAGGGTTTGGAGTATTTTGAAACACTGTCTTGTTCTGTCTTATGTTCCCGTCGGCAGAGCTCAGGGCTAGAAAGGGCTAGTAGGTGGGTTTGGGATGACCAGGACAGAAAAACAGATGCAGGGAGCGGGTCCCATGGGTTCTGAACAGGAGGGTGCAGACAGGGTGAGCATGGATTCTCACAGGAACAGGAGCTAAGATCTTCTACCCTTTGGTTGGAGAGTGAGGCAGAAGAGGAACTGGTCGAGAAAAAGAGGTCATTTCTGAAGGGCCCAGTGAGGGGAAGAACTTACCTGTGGGCCCCAGTCCTCCCAGCAGAGGCCTCTCGGTGTGCTGGGTTCTTGGGGGAACAACTTTGAAGGGACAAAGTACTCAGTCTTGCCACAGGCAGAAGCAAACCTTGTTTTACTAGCCAGTTAAGCTTTCATTAGACATCAAGGGAAGTCAGAGCCTGAGGCAGAATGCTGAGGAAATAAAAGGGTTCACTTTTATACAGTGCACTGTTTGCATGCCACTCTAACAAATTAGCAAACGCCGGCATCTTAAAACACAACCTAGCTCTGGAGATGTCCTGAGTCTGCCATTAGGCTAAGGCCAGAGTGTCACCAGGTCTCGGTCTATCCTGGGGGGTGGGGAGGGGCCCTTTCCACTCTGAGGGGAAAGGCTGATTCATGGATTCCCCTTCATCTTTACAGCCATCTTGGCATCTAGGATCCATCTTCCATTTACACCTCCCCAGTATCTCAAAGTTTGAAACCTAATCCAACTGCAGCTCCCTCTGCTGCATCAGTGTCAGAGGCTAGGACCTGCATGTTTTGGAGGCTTGAGTGGCTTCCACTTTTGTGGGCAGCCCTGTGCAAGGGGCCTTAAGTCTGTGTTTACACATCTGGTTATTTCTGCAGGACGAAGTTTCTGAAGAGATTGTGTAGGACTGCTGCAGCTCCGGGATGCTGTGCGTCTCCTGGATCTCATCAAGGGAGTGGGGTACTTATGCCCTGAATCTGCCCAACCCTTCAGTTACTCAGTTCCCAGTCACAAGCATTCAGAACTGTGGTCTGCAGTGGTTTCATTAGTATGAGGGCTTATTATTTCGTTGTGCTGGTGATCAAACCCAAGGCCTTCCACACGCCGGGCAAGCATTCTGCCACTGAGCCCCAGCCCCACCTCATGGATGGTGTTCATAGCCCTTCATTGGTTATTAAGAGCCCTGTGTTTGTTATGCACTACCTTGTCTGATGGAAATTTCCAGTTTTCCGACTTTTTGTGTGTGTGCATGCCAGAGGACATGTGGAGGTCAGAGGACAACTCCTGGGAGTTGGTTCTCTCCTCCCACCACATGGACCTTAAAGATAGAACTCTGATCATCGGGACTGGCGCCCAGTGCCTGTACCTTTCAAGCTATCTGGATGGCCTGATGTCAGGCCATTTTTTATGAGACTGTGGATACTCCATATATTATTAGGTCACTATCTTTCACACACAGGTTAACTTCTACTTTACTGATTGTCTTTAATGCGGCTTTTGATAAGAGGGACCCTTTGTCTTAATGGTGGTTCTTTTATCATCAGGTAGCTAGTACTTCTCACTGCTTTCCCTTCCTTAGGGAGGAAGTCAATATAATCTCTCTCCAAGTTCTCCCATGCGTCATCAGTTACTTCACCTACAAAGCAGATCTGCTGCCTGCCTGCTGGAAACAGTCCTTGTATCAGCATCTGTTTGCTTGCAGTTTTTAGTGCTAGTATTTATGCAGTTTGCTTTGTCACATTTCAACATCTCTGGACTGAGCATATGGTCTACAACTAATGGTAGGTCTAATGGCACAACTATGTGGCAGGGTTTCCTGAGGGTTCCTAAAGTACCTAAAGTACCAGTATCTTATAATGCATGGTGTTCAGATTGGATGAAATGCAGTATGGTAGCTTAATTGTATGTGCCCTCACGAGCTGTGTGGAGCTGTGTGGAGCTGTGTGTGTTTGTGTGTTACTGCTGGAAGGTGCAATGTAACCAGAAGCTTTCACATTTGACTCTGGTCCCCAGACGGTGGTGCTATTTTGGAAGGTTGTAGAACCTTTGGGATGTAGAACCTAGCTAGAAGTGGGTTCCTGAGAGGCAACCCCTGGTTAGGTCTTTGCCTCTTGACTGTAGACGTTAGTTCACACTGTTGCAGTGGGAAGCTACTCCTGCTGACACTATATCCACTGAGCCACGAGCCAGACTAAACCTTCCTCCTGGTTCCTCAAGGTATTCTATCAAAGTGACAATAAAAAATAACAACAGTATGTATAACCCAATGGAGAGCACCTTCACCATCAACAATCCCTCAGCCCCTGGCAATGGCATCAGGGCCTTCATGTGCTAAGCACACACTTGACCACTGGGCTGGCTTCCTCTAGGCTGATATATAGTATTGCAACCTTACTCAAAAGTCATGCTCAGTTTTTACGTGGGAGATGAGGATTTGAATTGGGGTTCTCAGGCAAGCTTTCTTACCCACTGGCCTTTCTCAACAGCCCAAATCTATCAGATTCTACAACCTTTAAGACACCTTTTTATTTATAAAGAAATAAAAATGTTAAAATCCAGAATACAGAACCAATGAGATGGTTCAAAAGGTAAACCGTTTGCTGCTTAAGCCTGACAACCTAAGCTCAATTCCCAGAACTCACAGGAAGGAGGAAGGAAAGAACCAACTCTACAAATCTGTCCTTTGAGTTCACATGCTGCACCACAGCACATATGTGCCCACAACCACATACAGACATCATGCATAGTGCTAATGATGATGATGATGATAGTAATGATGATGTTTTTCCTTGAAAAGAAATCCAGGAATATATACAACTGAATCTTTATAACATTAATTGGTGTTTTCTTTTACTGCATTAAGTGGTGATTTATGTAAATTCTGGTTCTGCTTACTTTCCTTCCCCTTGATATTAGGGAATGAGCCCAGGGTCCTCTACCAGCTGGGCAGCCGTGAGGTCTTCAGCTGTCCCCTTGGCCCTGCTGTTCCCCCTGACAGGGTCTCACTAGGCCGCTCAGGCTGGCCTCAGCTTCACCCTGTTCTAAGGCATGCTGTAACTGTTCATCCTCTACCCGAGGAGCCCGGATTCCAGGCCTGCTGCCCGGGCCCTGTCCTGCCTGCTCTTCCACCATCCCTGCAAGCATTCCTGAGATAAAGCCTCCCTGGGGAAGAATCAGTAGCCTCTGACGTGCTGATCTTTGATTTCAGACCTATGCATTTATGTTCTTATGTAAAAGCAGTGTTTTTACTTCTGTACCGTATTTGTTAAGATTTTTAGGGGTATTTTCTACTGATCATAACTGGGAACTTCCAGCCAGTCCTAGATTCTGGAGATTCTTCTTGGGACCTAGACCTGTTTTAAGGAATAATTTTTTTGACATTTTTTCCCAATTCCAGAATTTCAATTCCTTTGGAGCCATTTCCCCTGTCCATTCCATTTAACTAGTAGGATTCTCCCCCAATGAATGCTGTAGGGTCATCCTCGAGAGGGCACTGTGGCTTTGGTGCCTGTCACACCCTCTCCGTTGCTCCTCTCTCCACTCTAGAGCCACGCCCATGTAGGGCTCCTGTGACTGCAGCAGGCACACCTGCATTTCAGTCCTTGGTGTTTTTCTCTTGTTCTGACATGATGACATGTCCTGGCACAATCCCAGGGCTGTGGCACAATGTCCTCTGGGCTGCATGTTGCTCTACCCAACGTTCCTTGCTAAGAGCTTATTTCTTGTCAGGGAGATGGTGCACAGATTCAGATCATATACTTTATTTTGGTGAGAATTAGAATTAGAAAATGGAGTTAAATCCATGGAACCGCTCTGACATTACAAACTCCTGGGCAGTTGGCTGACTGGTTATCTTGGACACCTGGGCACATGCTTCACGGCTCAGTGCAAGCTATTTCCCCTACTACTAAACAGAGCACAATCTTCCAGAACCTTCTGTGATGGGAGAAATACCTTCTATGATATGTGGCCTCTGAGTGGATGAAGTGTGAGCACAAATGAAGAAATGAATAAATCAATGGATTAGACATGAATAGCAATTGCTACATGTGGCAGTTAGTGGCCCCATCTGGGACAGTGCAGAACTAGAACCCTGGAAACTCAGGGGTCTTTGGTGACCATAGTTAGTCCTTGTTGTGTGAAAGAGGAAGTCTGAGGCGCAGAGGGAGCACAATGTTCTTGCAGCATTAGATTTACACCCTAAGAGTTTGCTCATAGACATTTCGTCTAAATAAGGCCAGAGGGTCATGGGTGAGAACAGGAGCCACATGACTAGGCCCAGTGTACGTTTCAGATAATCACTTAGGTTCAACATGGCTGGTGATATGGAGCGAAGCTCTCTGTATCTCAGCTTTTACCAAGTGGGAATAAGGGCACAGAGTGCCCAGTGTGCCATGCTCAGCCACTGCTCATGTTGGAAGGGCACGGAGGATTACAGCTTCTGACACTAGACCATCTTTTACTCAAAAAATAAATAAATAAATAAAAAGAAAAAAATAATCTTTCTTTTCAAAATTGGCAAAGAAAAGTTTTTCTTTCCAAAATTGGTCTGAAAGACTAACCAGTGTGCTGTTGTGAGTCATGACTACGTAAACCAACTTGAAGGTCTGCTGGGGCAGCCCAGAATGCCCACCAAGTAAGGACATGGACAGGAAGAGCAAATGACTGCAACATGTCCTGCATTCTCTCCATGGCTACAATAACTGTCACCAATTCACCAGGAAGACCGCGTGGCAAGATTTAATAGTGTTGGCATCTCCAAATGGTGTGTAGCATCACAGGCCAGGTACCACCAGTGCCTTATTATTGCCATTGGGTTGTGACTGTTGGTATAGTGACGACTTCAGGAGCAATAGGTAGATTAAAAAACCGTGGCTGGGAAGTTCTTTTGAGGAGAGGGACCAGGTGAGGAGCAAGGAGGGCTCAGAACCTGACGTATGTGGCGTCGATCTGCCGCACAGAGGGTAGGGCCAGCATGACCTTCCGCCGGTACTGAGGATCCTTCTGCAGGGGGTTGCGCTCCAGGTACACAGTCTCCAGACTCCTGGCACCCTTCAGCTCATCAAGGTCACTCCAGCTCTCCAGGAGATTGTCATTCATCTGAGGTAACACATGTGGAAAAGCCATCAGTGGTCAGCTCTGGCCCCTGTGTCCCAGGATCCAGATATGAGATAGGCGTCATTAAAATTGTCTACAGTCTCCAGGCAGTAGTTGTGCACACCTTTAATCCCAGCACTTGGGAGGCAGAGGCAGGCGGATTTCTGAGTTCAAGGCCAGCCTGGTCTACAGAGTGAGTTCCAGGACAGCCAGGGCTATACGGAGAAACCCTGTCTCAAAAAAACAAAAAACAAAACCAACCAAGCAAACAAAAGACTGTCTACAGTCTTCTTATCACAATCCCTCAGATCCCTCCATCTGTGCTTGGCACTTCCTGGCTGCCTTTTAGCACACACTCAGTTCATTAGGGAAGAGCTGAAGCGGTGCTGGCTGCACACGTCCCAGCCCTCAAGCAGGTCTGAGGCTTGAGGTGTCTTTGGCTACTCTTCCTACACACTTGACCTCACCAACGTGTACCAACAAGTCTACTCCAAGTGTGACTCTTGATCACCTGTTTCTGAGGATGTTTCCACTGTTAGCTAGCTCCTGTGTGCAAAGGCTGCCTGTAGCTGACCAACACTGTAGGCACCAGATGAGAAACCCTGGACCCTGCAGTGGATGGGGCCTGAGCTGTAGGATTCAGTTTCATCTCTGCCAACCCACCTGGAAGGGGCGAGCCTGGCAGGAGCGAGCTCTCCCTTCTCAAAAGTGCTATCGAGATGAGACTGAGCAGACTGACATTCACACCGTCCAACAGATACATGTGGCTTCATGTTGGGATTAATTTCTGAGACAAAGTTATCTTGGGGAGGAACCTACAGCACCAGGTAAAACTGTGCAAACCCATTTTCCAGTCTGACCAAGTGCTGAGGCAGAGGCTTGGGAAGGGCTCTTTTAGCAAAACGCCGACCTAGGTGTGGGCCTGTGATGTGCTAGCAAATGTTTAACCAAAGGCTTGTATTATGGAACAGGAAAAAAACCATGACTAGTTGCGTGTGCTACTGTCTGTGATGTAGGTAGCACGGCTGAATTAGTACCAACATGATGCCCTAACTATAGCTGTTCAGGTGTGTGGATTTTGACACTCAAGCTTTTTTGGCTGGATGTAGTCCACTGTGCTGAGGGGCCTGAAGACAGAAGCTAAATGTCAGGGCAAGCTGCTACATCAGCAGCCCAAACAGAGTAGCCAGTGTAGCTTCAAACTTTGGAACTCTGAGTGCAGCCTCATTCTGCCCACACAGTCAGGACTTATATCTGTAGACACTCCAGGTCGCAGGGCCTGCATCAAGCAGCTGCAGGAAGCAGCAGGGCATCATTCCTGGGGAAGTGACCTCTCTAGTCTGGGAACCTACCATGGCCAGAGCTGGAGAGAGCATGAGCTGAGGTGACACACATGTCTGCACGTTAAACAGAAGGGAAGCAGAGGACTGCAGCCAGGGTAGAGGCCATGGCTGGGGATGGTGGAGGGGCGTCTCAAGACACAAAGTTACTTCCCACTTAAGAGCGTCTCGGGTGCTTGCCCCAGATGCTGCTGGCCACAGGGCATGAGAAAGCACGGTCCTTTGGGTCTCAAGCACCTGGTCAGTATAGGTCCTGGCAGCATTGCTCCTGTAAGGGTGATTAGTGAGGCCCTATCCCGTGTGATGTCCTGAAGAATTCTGGGATTTGGCAGAGTGATGATGTTTGTGGGAAAAGGCAGAGAAATGGGATCAGTCACAGAGCAGAGAGAGGCACTGAGAGGGGAATCATGGGGAAATCTGGCTTTTATTCCTAAATGGAATGGGAGTCTAATACAGGTTTTATTCTAAAAGGGTCTGTTTTTTCCCCTAGTTTCTAGTTTTGTTCTAGAAGAGTCTCTTATGTTTTTTCCCCTAGTTTCTATCTATTAACTCATACACAATAAAAATATGGAATCCTTCATAAATTTGTATGTCATCCTTGCACAAGGGCCATGCTAACCTCTATATTATTCAAAATTTAGTATATGTGCAGCCTAATCAAGCACGAGGATCTGATCTGAATGGTACACAAAGGGATCCAAGCCAGAAAGCCATCCGGACAGCACAGGGGGGATGCCGATGGTTTGGGCCAGGCAGCAGCAGCAAAAGTGAGAAGAACATGGGTGTGGGATGTATTCTGAAGGAGAGGCAAGTATTTAGATGTTGGAGTACATATCTAAGTGGATTCGGTACACAGGAAAGGCGAGGTATAGGAGGATGCCAAGACTTCTGGTCTGAGGATCCAGAAGGATAGTCACTGTCCATTGAGGCTGAGCCAAGTGAGGAACTGTGGGACAACACAGGATCTCAGGCTGGGACTTGCCCTATGTGGGTGATAGCTCAGCATATGAGTAGACAGCTGGATGTAGGAAAGACCTGAGCTAGAAAGAGAAACTTGGCTGCCAAGAGCAGAGTGGTGACATTTAAATCTGTGAGACTATAGGGCTGCCAAGGAGAGAGGAAAATGGAATTTCAATGCTGGAGCACTCCCGAGGGGCAGGATAGAAGAGGAAGAAGCAAAGGCAACTAGGAAGGATGTAGGGTGGTAGGAGGACTGAGGCTAGTGCCTGCTCGATTCTTCAGAGCAGCACTCAAGTGGCCCGGTGGGTGGGAGAGGCCAGCACAGGCACATACAGAGAAGAGAAATGACTGACCCGTTCATTTGCTGGTGACACACGCTGGAGATGTCTGCTGTCAGAGCAGGTGCCAGCAGCAAGCAGGCTAACACACCAGATTCTCCTTCCCTTCTCTAGATTTTAGTCAGCATGATGTCTACTTTGCCAGTGTGGCAAGGGGAAGTGACAGGAGTGGACTCCTGAGGAGTGTCCATCCCTCCTAGGTCCAGATTATAATTGTGGAACATTTCAAGTAGCATGTAAATATACAACTGTTTAGTTTCATTATATTCAACACACAAGAAGTTACTAGCCATGCAAAGAATGGCACGGCATAAGAGTCTAATGAGAAGAGAAATCAAATCTATGAGAAACAAAATAACATAGTCTGGAGAGATGACTCAGAGGTTAAGAGCAAGTGCCCTTCTTGTAGAGGGTCTGAGCTTGGGTCCTAGCAGACTTATGAAGTGGCTCACATCCCCTAAAACTTCAGCTCCAAGGAATCCAATACCGTCTTCTGGCCTCCATGAGCAAAGGTGCTCATGTGTGCATAATTCAAACTCAGATATAGATAACGTGCACATAACTAAAAAAATCTTAACAATACACTCTCAAGGAGCTGAAAATGCAACTATAACAAATTCATTGCATAGGCAAGATGGCCTTCTTCACTGCCAACGTGATTGGATTTAGAACCACTTAGGAGATACACCTCTGGGGATGTCTGAGGAATTTCCAAAGGAGGCTAGCCCTACTCTGAAATGTGAGTGGCATCAACCCTCGGGATGGAATCTTGGACAAAATAAAAAGGTGAAAAGCAATACCATCAGACCCTCTCTCTGCTTGCTAGCCTTCCCAGTTGGGAAGGGTCCATCTGTCTGTCTGCATGTTACTGCTGCCATGGCAGACTGTGTTCTTTTAAACTCTGAGACCAAAACAAAACAAAACAACAACAACAAAAATAAATAAATAAAAGTGCTTGCTGCACAAGAGTACAGTCCACATGCTATGTAACCAGCCAGGGTCCTGGGTCTGATGGAATGCAGCTCCAAGGGACAAGGAGACAAATGGATCATTGGGGCTTGCTAGCTTCCAATCTAGCTGAGTGAGAAAATGCTAGACTCAGTTCAGGTAGAAACTGCCTCAAATAAGTAGACAGAAAATGACAGAGGGCACAGATACCCTCTTCTTGTTTCTGTGTCACACAAAAGTGTAGGTCACCATACATATACATATGTACTATAAATGCATATAAACATAAATAAATACCTAAGTCTTAAAATGTAAGCAGTTAATTAACGAGCTTAACAGCAGACTGAGTAGTGCAGAAGGAAAAACAAGATCTTGAAGACAGAGCAATAGAAATCATGTAAACAGAGGCTCAGCCAGAGCAGCACCCGTGGGCAGAGGGAGATGTGTCCAAGGAGTGCTATGATCTACTTACTAGCACAGGTACACTTATAGCTTTACAAGAAATGAAGAGTTAGGAGGGACTAGAAAACTTTTAGAGGAAAACAATTTTTTTTTTTTTATTTTGCAAAAGCTATGAAATTTACAGATTTAAAAGCTCAGCTATACATGGCAACACAAGCCTTTAATCCCAGCATTTGGGAGGTGAAGGTAGATGGATCTCTGTGATGTCAGCTTGGTCTACAGAGAGAGTTCCAGAATGGTCAGGGCTACATAGGAAGATTTTACTCCAAAGAAATAAACATATACCTATAATACTGTACTCAAGATTACGGAGGTGCAGATGGTAAAGATAGCTCACTGGATAAACACTTGCTAACAGCTTGAGTGCCAAGAAGGCACGTGCGCTCGGTTCACAGAGCATCAGGGCTTCCAGGCCTGCACTCATTCACAGGCTTTGCTCAGTAGGACAAAGAGCCAAAGGCAGAGAGGGCCTCTGAGCCAAAGAGGTGGATACCAGTCCTACTGAGAGCAAAACTTACCCAGAATTCTTGCAGTTCTGTCAGATGGCTGATATTCTCAATCTTTTTTATTCTATTTGATGCAATATCCAACATGGTGAGTTTGTTCTAAAATAAGAAAATATTTTCTATATTATTAAAGTTCCACAGTAGCATGCAAGCACATGCAACAGTGTGGAGCTGAGCGGAAGGCTGCAGGCGAGCCACCCTCTGTGCCTTGGGGTGGCTTTGATGACTCTCGGGTTGATGCCACCTACACACTCCCTGAGGTTTCCCCAGCTTGACCTGATTTCAGTGTTTCTGCTCAGAACCTCATGAGGCTCTCAGTATGTCTGTAATTTCTGTCAGTCTGAAGGCCTCATAACCAGAGGACTCCAGTGAGACCCTGAGGTTCGGAAGAAGGAATGAAGGACCATCATTGCAGCATGTCTATAACGTTTACCATGGGGAAGAACACAGTGCCAGATTACCTACAGTGGAGTTCCTCTCTTCGGTGAGGCTAGACACACAAGGCACACAGTGGAGGTGGGAGTAACTGCCCTTCCTGTCTTGGGCAAAGCTACCTGGGCAATGCCAGAAAGGCCTAGGTATTAAAGAAAGGCCATGTTGAAAACTGCTGGGACTTAGAAGGAATGATTGCAGCAGGGGCAAGTATAACCTCAGCAACAGAGAAATGGTGTCTGTGGACACCAGTATCCTACAGTACTGTGGGGTTTCTTTTCTTTTCTTCTCTTCCTCTCTCCCTGCCCCCTTCCCTCCCTCCCACATGGTTGATATCATTGTGTTATGCTGTGCTCTAAAAGAACATGTTAGATGTCGTCTGAAACACATCACCTCAGCTAGGGCAACTGTTTTAAAATTCAACAGAGGACCAATTTCACGGTTGAGACTAAGTGTAACACACTGCCCCCCCCCCCCAGCCCCCTGCAGCGGCTGGGAGCCTGATAACAGTCTTTCCCTTCTGCCCTCAAGGATTCTCAGCACTTCAGACTCATGGTCCCTGCTTTCTACTGCATTCCTGGTATATTTTATTCCAAATCTTTCTAAATTTTAACAGAAATTAAAAAAAGAAAAAAATTCAAATATAGCCAGTAGCTATTGATTAAAGATTGTCACATCTGTTGCTTTCCAAGCCCTTGAAGTTTCCACAGTAACACCCTTCCTGCCTCCACATCTTACATAAGAATCACACAGCACAGAGGCACACATACCAGCAGCACTGAGCCCATACACAGGTATCTGAGTGCCACCTTCATGTTTCTTGGTCCCTGTGACATGTTTTATGCATGGGAGGGGCCTTGAACTTCTGACTTGCCTGTTTTCACCATGCAAGTGCCGTGATTACAGGTGTGTACTATCACACCTTGTTTCACATACTGGATACATCTTTAAAGGAAGGTTACCAAATTTTCTATATTACCACATAGAAAAAAATTTAGCTTTTCTGAAAATTCTTGTATATGTGATGCTAAAACCTAAATCCTGGTTTTCCTCCAGAATGATATCAATGACATAACCTAGCCCTGGACTGGGGCACAAAGGAACCTGTGATGGGATCTGAAGGACGATGCTTCTAAGAACAAGAGCCTGACCCAATCTTGCTTCACTTGGGGACAAATTATCAGAATCATCCAACCAATCAACCAAATAAACAAAAATGATCCCCTTGGACAAAACAAAACAATCCCAGTAGAATTGAACAAGAAAAAAAATATTTTATTTGTCCTGAATCATACTTGGAGGAAAAGCAGGTGAGGCCAAAGGCAACTGCAAGTGTAAGGCTCTTCTGAAGGGAAGCTGGAGCTGGGTGGGAGGAGTGGAGCAGGCTGGTGAAAGGCAGTGGGAGGAGGGGGGAGAAGAGGAGGAAGAAGAAGGGGAGGAGGAGGAAGGGGAGGAGGAGGAAGAAGAGCAAGAGAAGGAACCCTTCAGCTCTTTGGATTCCAGGAGACAGGCAGGGGAGCAAGAGCCACCTTCTTCCTTCTAAGCAGCAGAGCTGAGCTCACTCTGCAGCCTTCACAGGGGGGTGGGGCCTGAGGCAGGGGAGGAAGGCAGTGGCCAGGGTAAATGCAAGGACATAGCTGATGATCCTTGTGCTGGCTATCTGTGTGATACAGGGCAGGTAAGGACTTTTCAAACCACCACAAGGCCTTGAATACTTGGCGGATGTTGAGTGACCTGCCCTGGGAGCGCGTCTGTATTCCTGTGTTCAAAACCCATAAGGCATGTTGGACCTTTGACTCTCTGGGACAGCAGCCCTTAGCTCACATTCTGTAGGTGTGTGTCCACCTTAGGCCAGGCCTGGAGGGCAGTGAATACCCACCCCAGCCGCTTCCTCTCCACCTCCCTCTATTACCAGATAGACCCAGTGGCTCTTACGTTGTTCTCCAGGCCTTCAATAACCTCGATGCCATTGTGGCTGAGGTATAGTTCACGGAGGTTCACCAAGCTCTGAAGACCTTCGATCTTTGTTAGCCGGTTGCTCTGCAAAAACAATTAAGAAGTGTCAACCATGGGGCTGAGGAGATTTGCCACTCAAGCTTGAGAACCCAAATTTGGACTCCCAGAACCCAAAACAATGCCAGGTGAGTGTGGCGGCTGGCCTGATTCCAGCCTCGGAGGCCAGGGATTGGAGCTCCCCACAGCGCGCTGGCCAGAAAAACAAGCATCATCAATGAGCTCTGGTCTGATTGAGACCCACTCTATCTATGACCAAGGTGGAAGAGTGACCAAGAGTGACTCCCTGCTTCAATCTGGGGCCTCCACACATATGCACACATGTGCATGAAGACTCATATTCATACCACACACATACAAAGGGTAAAGAAAAGAAAAAGATGAAGAGCTGTCAGCTACACAGAAAGTTAGAAACACAATGGCGTTAGAAAAGACGTTGCTCATTTATCCTGAAGAATCCTAAGAATAGATATTTTATTTAAAATGTGTTGGGGGTGGCATAGGGTGGAAATAGCCCAGTGGAGGACCTGGGTTCCAATCCCAGAATCCATATGGCTGCTCACAATCATCTGCAACTCCAGGCCCGGGGGACCTGGTGCTTTATCCTGGGCCTCCAAAACCATCAGGTAAATGTGATGTACCACATGCAGACAAAACATCCACACACAAAATACAAACAATAAAACAGAAAATGTAAAATGTTCTTGAACAGGATATAGAGAAGAAGATCACACTTTAGGTGTGTTGTGCTAATTGAAATCCACACATGGTCGTTCAGGGTTTTTTAAATATGAAAACTCACTTTTTTCTGTTAAATATATCTGAAGATTTACTTGAAGTAATTAAAAAATATTTTTGTATCCTATGTGTGAATGTGCACACGCCCATGCTTTGGTGAGCAGGTTCATGAGGGCAGGTAGGGGACAACTAGTAGGAGTCAGTTTGCTCCTCCCATCACGTGGGCACTAGGGGGTGAACTCAGGTGGTCGGTTCTGGTGGCAGAATCTTTACCTGCTCTGCCATCTCATTGGATCACTGAATTAATCAAACAATTTTAAAATGTCAAAAATATAATGAAAGCTTTTTTTTTTTTTTGAGACAGGGTTTCTCTGTGTAGCCCTGGCTGTCCTGGAACTCACTCTGTAGACCAGGCTGGCCTCTAACTCAGAAATCCGCCTGCCTCTGCCTCCCAAGAGCTAGGATTAAAGGAATGCGCCATCACTGCCCAGCATGAAAGCATCTTTTATTCTGTGTATGGGCGTTCTGTTTGAACGCACGTCTGTGCAGCACATGAATGCCTGCTACGGAGGTCAGAAGCAGGTGTTACAGCTGCCATGTGGGTGCTGAGGCCCAGGTCCTCTGAAAGAGCAGCCAGTGCTCTCAATTGCTGAGCCATCTCTTTTGCGGAAGTCCATCTCTCCACTCACTCTACTGGACCTGGGAACTGAACTCAGGTCATCAGGCTTGGTTCACTAACATCTTTACTCACCAGGCCATCTCTCCTAACATTTTTGTTTTAGAAACAAATCAACTTAATTTCTTTTACAATACCTTACAACTCAATTTCAATTCAAGAACGCCTCTTTCAAAGCAGTTTGCATGGCATTTGTTTTACTAAGAGTCTAAGAGGCTTCCTGTGTTGTGACTGGGTGTTAGTGGATCCTGCCAAACCAGGCATCCCAGGCACACCCAGTCATATCTCCCTTCACCCCTTCAAAGTTTGATTCTACTAATTTGCTGCCACTGCCACTTACCCCCCCAACAAAAAGAAAAACTTAAAAACCAACATCAAAATTTCAACATGAACCAGGTACAGATAGTGGTGCACACCTTTAATCCCATCTTTGGGATCTGAGGGAAGCAGAGACAGTTAGATCTCTTGTAAGTTGGAGACCACCCTGATTTACAGTGAATTACAGGATAGCCAGAGCTACATAGTGAGACACAGTTTCAAAACAAACAAACAAACAAACAAACACCCACATGAATCTGAATGTATGCACGTTAGTGCTGAACAGCTGAGTAGTTCCCACCTGCATACTGAGGACTGTCAGGTTGGTCAGTGCAATTCCCATAGGGTCTGCACTTTGACACTTGAGGACTGAGGTAAGCTGTCCCTTCTGAAGATGCCTCATAACCCACCTATTACTCAATTACCAGCAGGGGAAGGAATGAGATTCCTTTGTCCCTATTTTATGTGCATAAACATTTGCCTGCAAGTATGTCTGTGTATCACAAGCTTGCCTGGTGCCCTCAGAGGCCAGAAGAGTGTAGTTCCCTGAGACTACAGTTACAGATATTTGTCAGTTGCCATGTGAGTGTTGGGAATTGAACCTGAATTATCTGAGAGAGCAGCTGGGGCTCCTCACTTCTGAACCACTTCTCCAATCCCAGGGATGAAAAATTGCTTTTAAATTAAATTTTATTTTATGTGTGTGTGTGTTTTGTTTGAATATACATCTGTCTGTGTACCATCACATACAATGACTGGTGCCTGTGGAGGACAGAGGTCAGATTCCCTGGGACTAGAATTACAGACAGTTGTAAACAGCCATTCGGGTGCAAGGACTCAAACTTCCAGTTCTTAATAGAAAATTCTGAAAAAAGTAAAAATAAATTATGTAAAAAAAAAAGGGGGGCAGATTTTAGTTTAGAGGGTTTGTGTTTATAGAGCCTGTGGATGAGTCTACTGTTTCTGTCATCTACTGCGTGTAAACAGTACAGATCAGGAACATCCCAAGGAAATAAAATCAGGTTGGGACAGTGGTGGCCCTGTGGGAGTGAGTAGGTGGGAGCTGGTGAGGTTCAGTACCTGCATACTGAGGACTGTCAGGTTGGTCAGTGCATCCAGGTTCTGAAGTTTTGTAATTTTGTTTTTCCCCAGAAACAAACTCTCCAGGTTGGTTAACGTGTCGATATTTTCAATTGCCTGTCAAACAGATGGAACATCCAGTTAAAAGATGGGCTCAAAACCTACACCAAGTAAGGAGCCCAGAACACATGACAAGGCAGTCTCGACTTTCTCTGCCATGTCTGGACTCTGGATTTTGCAACGAACTCTCTTGAACATACAGAAGGGAAAGGGAGGAAATGACAGAGGATCAAGTCCGGCTTCTGGGTTTACCCCTCACACTTTATTCCTCCATTTCTTTGTCTTTTTGTTTGTTTTTATGACAGGGTTTCTCTGTGTAGCCCTGGGGGTCCTGGAGCTTGCTCTGTCGATCAGGCTGGTCTCAAGTTTAGATTCATGTGCCCCTGTCTCTCAAGGCATGTGCCACCACTACTGGGTCAACTCTCATGCTTTCAAAGAGCTCTGGGATTATCTGAAAGCTCAGACGGTAGCTGGTGTCTCTAGCCCATGTCACACTTCACTCCACACAGCCTTCGGGACTATGTGCTCCTCTTCCTTGCTGCAGTCATGTCTCTTAGCCCTAGCCTTGCGCCCTTACAGCTCTGGAAGGGTACCTTAGGGAAGGCCACAATGTATGGCACAGTACTGCTGAAAACCAAATGGCAGTGTTCCAAACATGGGCTGGGCAGACACAAAGCTGTAAATACTGGCCTCAGCCACTAACCAAGGAAGAGCAGGCATGTAACAATGATGCCAAGATGCCAAAATCAGGACTGACCAAACCCTCATGTCTGCCCTTCTCTGCATGGCAGACCCTCCTCCAATACCAGCACCTATATGACCCTCTGAGTTTTTTCCCAATAGTTATTAGTCAACTGGTAAAGAACTGGTTTTGTCACTCTGGGTGTGGTGGTACATGCCTTTTATCCCAGTGCTGGAAGATCTCTGGGCTACATAGTAGGTGAGAGCCTGTCTTTAAAACAAAACAAAACAAAATAAAACACAGGGTGTGGCAGAAAAAAAAAAGGCTTCTCCAGCAGTGTTGGCACAAGCCTTTTATGGCAGCAAGAGGTAGAAGAAGATGGATCTCTGAGTTCAAAGCTGGCATCCTGGTCAGAGTGAGTTCTAGGACAGCCAAGGACACATAGAAACAATGTTCAACAAAGGAACAAACAAGCTTCTCATTCCCATTCTGACCCATGGTTTCAAGGTCAAATGGATCCCGAACAGTAAAGGAAATCCTGCCAGGGGACCTGGTAATGCTGAGGGGATGAAGGGCCAGCCCTGTTTTCTGGGGGCATTTCCGTAGCAAGATACTTGCTTATCATATGACAGATCACTATAAGTGGCCAATTTCTCAGCTTGGGAAACACATCTGAGATGCAGATGGAGGAAAACCACTATGAACAGGTTATGAAGGAAAGCTTGGGTGCTTAGCTTATGAAGCATGGCTGGGATGGGCTGGGAACAGGACCATGATCTAAATGAAGCCAATGAAAGCCAACCCCCAGACTAGACCAGTTGGTGTAAACACAGCTCTCATTAATACTAGCTACCAGTTAGCAGTTTTCCTTAACAAATATTTCCCTGCTTCCTCCAAACAATATGAACATGAGAAAACCTCAGCTAAGCACATACCCTATGTGTGCCACTGAAGACCCCTGGAGCCGGAGAACTGTCCCCAGAGAGAGTGACCGGTACCTACCCGGATCCGGTTAGATCCCAGCTCCAACATCTGCAGCTGATGTAAACTGCTTATGTTCTCAATTTTATTGATTTTATTGTTGACCAAGAAGAGTTTCTTCAGCTGTGTTAGTTTGTCAATACCTTCAATGTTCCTCAGCAAATTGAAAGAAATATCTAGAACCCTACAAAGAAGCAAAATATGTCTTGGATGAACATAGTTTGAATAGGAGTCGGAATCCCAGTTAGAGGGGTGTCTGACCCCAGATCTTCAGTCACTAGGAGGTGGGATCTGACCGCGGTCCCACCGTTCACTAACTGGCTCACACTGGAGCTGTCTTCTTATGGGACCATGAGGTTGCCTGGAGCTTGGAGGGCAGTGTAGGCCACCAGAGGCTCTGAACACTCTCTCCTAGGGCCTTCCTTATGGGCAGTAACCTGGGTGCTTTCCTGCCAGTACCCACGGAGAACCTAGTACCATGCACAGCACTAGTCCACCGAGCAGTGTTAGACTAAAACTGAAACAAAGAAAACCCACAAAGCAGCTGGGCATGGTGGTGCACGTCTAAGGCCAGTCCTGGAGAGGTGGAGGCCTGAGGTGCAAGATTCAAGATCTTCATCAGCTACAGAGCCATCAGTTCAGCCTGGGCTCAAAAAATCAAACAAAACCCAACGCCAAAGGAGTGAATCCAGATAAGACTATAGCTAGGTAAAGCTGACTCCTTGAGTCAGAAATGTTGCTGACACTTTTGTTTAAAAGGGGGATTATGGATTAAAGCTCCTCTTCCCCTGATTCTGACATCATCGTTGCGCGGAGCTGGGCCTTCAATGCTGACAGCATGTCTGAAGGTGGGGCTTCCTCTTAGGTGCCCTAGCACAGGACAGGACTGGTAGAGAGGCAGCCCTTCAGAACCACAGGCAGGCAGTGGGGAGGCTCTGAGGAACCTGGCTACCCAAACCGTCCCATCTCCTCTGGAATCCCCTACTCACTCCAATTCTGTCAGTGCCTCAAGATTCTCAATCTTCTTGATCTGATTATCATAGAGATCCAGTTCTCGAAGACTCTGCAGTTCCTCCAGGTTCTCAATGCATTTAATAAGGTTTTGCCGAAGGCAGAGTGACTGGAGGGTAGGAAGGGAATTGGCATTGGCTCAGGAGAACACAGGGCCACCCTCTGGGGGTTTATGCTGGCCTTCAGGAGGCAGGTGAGTGAGAGTGGGAAGCTGGAATTACCCTCCTCTACTTGAGGACAGGTACAGGCCCAAAGGGAAGCCAGGCTGACCCCATGCTGAGCACACCTGTGTGGGGAGACATTGAATAGGGTTGGAGTGCAGGCCAAGTCCTGGAAGTTAAAGGAACCTTTACTGGGCTCCATTTTGAGAAGCACACTTAATTGCAGAAAGCTAGGGACAGAAGACTGTGCAGGTGCTCACTGAGGCAGCCTGAGAGCCCAGACAGGCTTGAGCTCTCCAAGTACAGGAAAACACCTATCCCATTCAGAACAGAGATAAGAGGACATAGGCCAGTACCACCCACAGGATGGGAACTCAAGTAAGGGTGCCAAGTCGCCTGGTGTGCAAGGGCAGAGGAGCGAGCACACTCACCTTCACTTTCTTCAGCACCTCGAAGCCTTCAATCTTCCCGATTCGATAGTGATTCAGATCAACATCCTAGACATACATAGAAGGGTCTGTCTCAGACCCATGAGACTTCCTGGAGACCTGGCCAGGGGCTACATCGGAGAGTGCCATGTGGGGAGCCAAGATGGGACACATCTACTTGGGACTGGCAGGTGACAATGACACAACGTAAGTCGACAGGTAGACACTCTTTGGTTTAGCTGTGGTTTAGTGTTAGTCTTACATAAAACAGACCTAGTGCAGAGGTAGGTCTGAATTCCATCCCCTAGCAACTGAGGGCACACACACACTTTTCCCAAAACTGGGGTGCATAAGGATCCTGCCATCAACACGATTACTGGACTCAAGTAAGTAACTTGTGAGTCAAGAGCATTTCATCTGCCATACAGCTCTTACTGGTTAAGCAGAAGCAGATTTCAACTGCTGGTATTAAAACAGTAAAAATACAGGAAACCAACCCAATCAAGGGAGGCTCAGGTCTCTAATTACAGTTTGTCACCTTTATAAAAGACGGTTAGCTGATGGTTAGAGTCCTGTTTAACCATGCTCCCTGAGGCTAGGTCAGGCAGGCAGCATTACCTCTGCATCTCGGTCCAGGCTGATGGTTTCCATATCTACTGCCAGCTCATGTTCCTCTAAAAAGAAAGAAGGAAAAAGAACAACTCT
Source organism: Apodemus sylvaticus (assembly GCF_947179515.1). NCBI lineage: Eukaryota > Metazoa > Chordata > Mammalia > Rodentia > Muridae > Apodemus > Apodemus sylvaticus. Next base: position 20,637,512 of record NC_067480.1, read on the forward strand.
GTCTCTGAGTCAGTGACCACAGGCTTTAGTAGACTTGCCATTCTGCCCTAGGCTGGAGAAGTTGGGCTAATTCAAATGCTGGGACACTAGAGAGGAGAAGGGCGACAGCAAAGTCTCCAACTGTCCATGTGTGCCTCTGAACCTCCCAAGAATCCCAGTGCAGCTTGATGCTCCTGGAGGGGAAGAGGAGGGAGCAGCTGCCTGAGTCTGGGTGAACGGGGTTAAGCCTAGTCACCGTGGGAAGCATGTCCCACCACGGCTGTCACCTTCTTGGAATCTCTGGAGTGTGTGCTGCCATCAGCCTATCCACCCGTGCATTCTTCCCCTTTTGTTTGTGGCAATAAATCAGGCCACTTGAATCAGATCATGCTGGGCATATTGCATGTTCTCGGATGTGCCTTTTATTGCTTTGGAAAGTGGCCCAGCATCTACAGATGCTTCTCTGACAGAGAAGAAAGCAAAATGAAGTAGCACTCAACAGCCCAGATCAAAGAGCTAAGTGAATAATTTAAGCGTACTTCTCAACTGGAAGCCCGGTGAACTAATTCCAGCAGAGAAGCCCATTTGGATTTCATGAGACTTATCCGCCCCTGAGAGCCAGATATAAACTGCTTCCTGTCACCTTGAAGAGCCCCATAGGACAAGCCCCTCATTCTCATTCCATCAGAATCTGATTATGATGTGGGAAGAACTCAATGCAAATACATGTGCATAATTCCCTGTAACACTTTGAGAATAACAGCGCTTCCCCAATCACTATCCAAGGGTTACCCACTATTCCCAGCAGTCTTATAATTTCTTTTCTGGGTTTGTACCGATTGGTATCCAAATAAAGCTATCTATTTTGACTGGATTTCTGCTCCTCTTCCCCCTTTCAGACAGGGTCTCATTGTGTAGCTCAGGTCTTGGATTTTTTAATATTTATTTTATGTGCATATTTATTTTTATGTTTATTTTATGTTTTGTCTACATGTGTACCTCTCCATCACTTGTAAGGCCAGTAGAGGCCAGAAGAGGGTATTAGCTTCCCTGGAATTAGAGTTACAAGATGGTTGTAAACTGACATAGGTGCTGGGAATTGAACCCCCCATGCTCTGGAAGAGCGGCCAGTGCTCTTAAAAATCAAGCTGTCTCTCAAGGTCCTTGGCCTTGAGTTTTTAATCCTCCTGTTTCAGATTCCCAGATGCTGGGATGACATGCACGACCATGGATAGCTTCATGGCTTTATATAGTGTTTTCCTTAAGATTCTTTTTATTCTTGAAACTTTGTCTAGGAAGGAAACAGGCTTTTCTTTTCATTTTCTTTTTTCTTTTAGTTTTTAGGCTGAAGCTTTTCCTTTTGCCTCAGAACATATGCGTGTACTCTCTCTCTTCTGCTCACTTTCCCTCTATTTTCCAGGACTTCTTATCATTTATCACTATTTTTCCCTCCCTCCCTCCCGTGTTCCTTTCCTTGGGGTAAACAAGCACTTGCATCTGCAGTGGAGCCAGCTTACACAGCCTCGATACAACACACAGCCTTACACATCAGCCCTCTGGCTCCTCCAAACACCAGCAGACCATGTGCTGGTCAGCTGGCTTCTTCCCTGCAGGTGTCAGGGAGGAACGTGCAGCAGGAGACCAGCTTAACAAAGAAGAACTGGCCCCACAAGGCTGAATTCATTTCACTGACTTTCCATGATGTCTTTTCTACAACAATCAAATGTACCCCATTAAAATATGTTGTTTTCTATAGTTTACCCATAATTTATAGGATACTGACCAAACTGGTGTTAAATAAAAGGAACTAGATAAAACCAAGAAGACATTACAAGAGTCCTCTCGGTCTCAAAAGATGGCCATAGCTCAGAGTTGTTGAAGGAGAGGCATTACAATGAGGGCATGGCAGCCAGGTCACTGCTGTCCAAGTCAGACACTCAAAGATTAAACAGAGGCCCAATTATGGAGGCACAACTGACAGTGGCACTGGGCCAGAAGATGGAACTGGGGCTATCCCTAGGCTCCTCAGAATGTGGTCTATAGCCCAAACTTTCCTGTTGAAATACCAGCTTAACCCAGAACAAGGTTACTAACTGGAACTTCTGAATGTATCACAGTTATAGTTCTTAGAATAGGGGATTGGGGACATAATTCAGCCGCAGAGTGCTTAAGGCCCTGGGTTAAATCCCTAGCACTAAAAACCAACCAACCAACCAACCAACCTACCCACCCTAGTGTTGGAGGTAGGTGGGTGGGGACAGCTTAGTTAGGGAAGTGGTTGTACAAGCACAGGACCTGGGTTCCACCTCTGGAACCCACGGAAGAAGCGCATACACACTTCACAGTGCGGGGAGTGGGGGTGGGGGGTAGAGGGTAGGGGGGTGGGGTGGGGTGAGGGATGGGCATGTGTGTGTGTGTGTGCGCGTGCACGCGCGCACACACACAAAGGTTAAGCAATACAGGAAGGTAATGACTGACATATTTACATGTGTTTTGCTGAGACTTGGGTAAAAATAAGTATGAGCAGTTCCGGTTTCTCTAAGGCATAGAAATTCACGTTCCCAGAGAATTATTACATGTCCAGTCATCCTGAGGTAACAGTGAGAACTTTAAGTAAGCTGGGCCCAACTGGCCTGCCTTGCAATAGGGCTGGCTCTCTGACTGGCCTGGGGCTTTTACTCTCCTTCGCTATCACACATTAGAGTCCTCTTACAATGAACGGCCCATCACAATAACATTGCTAGCCAGGAAACAAAGCCCAGGACTATACTGTTCTAACTTCCAAGTCTTCTAACGTTGCCTAACATTTCAGTGGCACAGATCTCAGCCCTCCCGTGACTGTCAAATAGTGACAGAGCCCGTTTGCTTTATCCGCCCACATCACCTCTAGACATCAGCTCTGAAGTTCCAAACTAACTGTGGTAGGTACTTTTGTGGTAATCTTCTTTTGCCTTAAAATCTGGTTACCATAGTTACCAATCATCTTTGCTGGCACACAGTGCATAATGCTATTTTAAAAAGTAGCTATGTTTTTTCAAATTTATTTTTATAAAGCTAATGCATAATTATGAATACCTGATAAATGAAACTGTATGAGGCAGAGTGTCCTCTCATGCCTGTTGTTAAGAGATCCTAAGCAATGCTAATGTATTTTCTTTTTAAGCAGGTAAAACTAAATTCTCATTTTTAAATTAAATACCATATTTTAAGATGCACAATACTTAGAAATTTGCATCTCCCCACGAACCTAACAATTCAGCTTATACAATTTTCTGTGTTCATATGTTTTTTTCTATTCTTTTGCATGGAAACTAATTTTCTAAGCAAACATAAAAGCGCGGGCCATTACTAAGGAGGGTATAAAACCACCATAGGAAGGTGTTCAGTTCCTAATGGAGTGACTATCCCAATATCTGTGTTTGTTCTCGGATCTGTATAAATGTTGAGGTGGATGTGGGCATGGTGGTATACGCCCTTAATTCTAGCATTCTGGAGGCAGAGGCAGGCAGATCTGAGTTCAAGGTCTGCATGGTCTACGTGATGGTTTCAAGACTAACCAGGGCTACAAAGTGAGACCCTGTCTCAAAAAAGAAATGTTGAGGTTGGATCAGAAATGATTCCTTGTCACTGTGGCAGGATACAGAACTCTCTTCAAATTTCGCTTTCTGAGGAAAGGGTTAAAAGTCATGTTGTGGCTCTGTTCTAGGTGACACACTAGTGTCAATATCATCAGTAGTGGAACTGTCCCTTCAGCAGAAATGGACCCATTGTACTTAAAAAAAAAATACAGCCTAACTCCAGCCTTCTAAGGAGCCCCACTTCATATTCCAGAGCCCACTCTTTGTTAGAAACTTAGATAAAAGGTCACATTCCAGAGTCCTCCCTTTAAGACCTAGGCAGAAAGGCCTTGAATAGGTGATCCTGGCCCCACAAGGTAACTGGAAATGGGCTAAGCTTATCTTGCTTCTGTAAACTGCTTCCGCCATTACCCCTATGCAGGAGTTCACGCAGTTATAGACTCCAAGAAAATAGGAAACTAATTGGTCCACTGATAATTTAAACTGATTGGCCTAAAAACTATGGAGTGGTACAAATCGATTGGCTCGCATTTCGTGGGCTCTCCATGCTAAGAAATGATTGGTTTATGATTCACGGGCTTTGTTGTGGGGAAGTGTGGGGAATCTGGATCAACTTATAAAAGCTGTTGCAATTCTGCTCTTGGGGTCCATAATCCTCTACCCCTGCGTGGTATACGGATATGAAACCCAGAATTCTGGAATAAAGAATTCCTCATGTTACTGCATCGATACCGTTTCTCGAGAGTGATTTGGGTGTTGCCTTCTGAGGCGTGGGGTGCTGGGGCACCCTTGGTTTTTTTGGGGGGGGTCTTACATACTCATAAACATACTTCGTCATTTGCTGCTCTCTGCCAGTAAGCCCACTTGCCCAATCTATGGAGGTCCTTTGAGGAAAACAACCACCACCCTGAGGAGACATCACGTGCAAAGAAACAGCAATCTTTAACTGCACACTTCCCCACTAGGTGAGTTCAAGGTTAACTAAGCCCAGTACCTTCCGGGTCTTCTGCGGCCCGTTCTACTCCATCCTTCAGGCTCTGCTCGCTGAGGTCCGCCACAATGCTGACGCCGCCATGCTTCTTCCCCTCCTCATCACCTGATTCTTCAGATTCAACCCGCCTGTCAACTGAACCCACACACATCAGTGACAATTCACATCCACTTCATGTTAAAGTTTAAGGAACACAGAAGAGATTAACAACAGTTGTAAGTCAGCAAGACGTTTTTCTAAAACAGCTGGATTAGGTTTATGAACATTTGAATGTCTTCCATGTCCAATAGTATTTAAGATACAAAGACTGGAACTGGGAGGCCACAAGGAGACAATGAACCTGCCAGCCATCCCTCCAACAGCTTGTAGAGAATCAACAAGTGTCCTGAAATCTGGATCATTTTCGATCGGAAACACTAATGACACTAATGACCTGAAGTACCTTCCAGGAGGCTCTCACATCTGATGTTATGACCCTTTTGCCACACACCTTCATTGATGTCTCACTATCCATTTGGCCAAGAAAACAGGTTCAATTTTCAGGCCCACATTCCAAAAGAAATCAAGACTAGCTAAGATTCACTGTGGGCACACTGAATGAAAACAAGAATGTCTCAAAAATGCCAGATACCCCAGGTAAACTGCTGGTGTCAAACAACCACAGGACAGAGGTAATAATGCAAAGGTTTTTTTTCTGGAGTAAATAAAACAATTTTGAGTTATGAACAAAACAAGAATGAAATGTGGCTTTGGCAAATGATCTTCCTTTGTTTTTTTGTTTTTTTTTGGTTTTTTTTTTTTTTTTGGTTTTTTTCGAGACAGGGTTTCTCTGTGTAGCCCTGGCTGTCCTGGAACTTACTTGGTAGACCAGGCTGGCCTCGAACTCAGAAATCCGCCTGCCTCTGCCTCCCGGAGTGCTGGAATTACAGGCGTGCGCCACCACCGCCCGGCATGATCTTCCTTTCTAAACCTCAATATTTACCTCTGCAGAAGAGTTAGTACAGTACCTCCCCCTGTCAGGCCCAAATGAGACACAGCACAAGGGTAGCTCATGCGTATGGCATGTAGCAGAATGTATGAGTTACCAAGAGGAACCTTATGGTCTGTGATCTAGGGTTAGGGACCCCAGGTTCTGTGTTAGTCTCTGCCCCTGCCCCTGTGCCTCTGTCCTCAAGGCAGTAGAGAGGTTCCAGAGCTGTGACAGTGTGCAAGAATGGGACTATAAGGCTCTGGGTAGGACAGGCCAGCAAATGGCAATGAAATGTATCAAGAGGAGGAAGGTATTAGCAGCTGATAGAGAAGGTTGCAAACCATGCTCAGCCTGGTCTACACAGGCCAGTCAAGGAAATGGTGAGAACCTGTCTTAAAAAAACCTGTCTTAAACAACAAGAACAACAACAAACCTAAACCAAATCAAGCCAAAACCAAACCAAAAATGCGCCCCGCTCCCACAATCTCCAAAAAGACATAGGGCCATAGCAATCTAAGTGTCAGCTGGTGATGACATGTGTGGGAGTGGAAGAGAGAAAAAACTTCGCTTTTGTATTTGCCCTTTACTGAGGAAGGAGGGGAGAGGTGTACTGGAGGAGGGAAGGGGGACTAGGAAGAAACATTTCCTCGCTTAAGAAAGATTCAAAAGTTAAAAACAAAAGACCTCTAGCATGACTCCTTTAAGTCTCTCAAGAGCTTTTCTTGTGGGCTCTTCTCAACCCCCATTGCATGACTGCTAATTTAGGTCACTTCTCCAGACTCCTTTGCTTTTGACTAGGTTTCCTTTCTCTGGAATGATACTGCTTCTCCCCATCCGACCCCTGTCTTTGTGCCATCTAGGGAGTTTTCAGAGCCCATCTCAGGGCAGCCCCACTGCTCTCAAACTCACTGGTCTTTTCTCCTCATCCCTGTCCCTTGCTCTGCAACCCTCTTCCCTGGCACTCCTCCCAGAAAAGTGAGTGAGCTTCCAGAAGTGACTAATCCTCACCGAAATAGTGGAGTCTTTCAAAAGCACTTAAGATTCGCCTAATGCTACAATTAAGTACATGTACATATGTACAAGTCTGTGTGTATACACAAACACACATATATGCACCCAAGGAATGACCATGTAGCCACACTACTGTATACAAAAGCACGCACATGTGTAACATATGTATTTACATATGTATATGATGACATAATCCAACACAGTGGAAAAAGGAAGAAAGTTGAATATAGTCCAAACTGAATGCCTAGAAAATAAGACAACGCCTTGTAAACCCAAACTCCGGAGCCCCTTTTTACCCATCCCTCTGCCACAACCCATTCGCTTCTAGAGCAGACTGAAAAGTCCATGCCGCGAGAACAAACTGTGGACTTTGCAGGTCCCCACGCCTGAAGCCTCAGTTTCCCAGTGAGCAGACGGAGGACGGTTCCCTGCCCCCTCGCCTGTCAACATCCGAGCTTTAAGACAAGGTTCCTATAGCCACGGCTTCCTCGCCAATCCCCCTGGGCGGGCTCGCGCCACGTTGTGTCCCCGGGGTCTGGTCCTTCTGGCCGCTGCCGCCCTCGGGCCGGGACTCCCGGGCTCCGAGCCTCCCCGGCTCTGTCCAGCCATATTGGCAGCTGTCAGAGCTCCGTGGCTGTGGCCGGAGGCTGGAGGCCGAATTCCGATCCCGCAAGAGGCCGTGCCCGCCCAGCCCCCAGCTCGCCCCTCCCCGGTCGTCCGCAGGGGCCGCTCACCCTCCATCATCTCCTGCGACTGTTGCTGCCCCGCGCCGCGCTCCGCCGCCATATTGGCTGCTCTTCCCCTTTCCGGAATCTGTCGCCTCAGGCCATGGGCCAATCAGGATTCCAGGTCCAATCGGCCAGCCAATGGAACGGAGTATAGAAGCGCGAGCGGACACGCTTGCGTGGACGCAGTGTTTCATGGGAATTGTAGTTCCCGCAGGCCTCCGACTCCACCTGGTTTGGGAGTTTGATGAACGAGTAGAGTCTAGAAGAGCACGACGAAAGCGGACATCTCGGCAAGTCATTAGGCAGCATGGGAGACACTTCAAGCTTGCGGATTCGCTCAAATCACTTTGCTAACTTCGGAGGGGTAGAGGTACTGCGGCCAGGTAAGCTCTACAGGCCACAGGTGAAGCAGATTAGACTTGCACCCCCGACTTCGGAGCCTCATTGCTGTGTGTCTGCACGGTGCGCCGGTAGGCGAGGTAAACCAGTTTATTCCAGCCTGCGCGCTGATATACTGGTGCCACAGGCCGCCTTTAGCGGATGTTTGGAGAAGGCGGGAGGGGTCGCAGTCCAGTTCTGGGGCGCACGTTCGCCGCCTCCAGCCCACGGCGAACCACTGTGTCGTTTGTTTCTGCTCACTGTCCTCGCCTTGAGAATGTGGCTGCCGAAAGGAGGGCTGCACGTCGCTCACTGTCCTCGGTTCCGCTGTAGGAGTAAACTGCAGTCGCTTGGCGTGGGGGTGGTGGTGGGAGTGGGAGCCCGAGAAACCGGTACCTTTTGGCTCCTCCGAGACTCTGTAGCCGGTGTCCGATGCGTCCCTAGCAACCGTTTGCGCGCGCTCAGTTGCTTGCTTGCAGTAAGGCCCGCCCATCAGGGTGTCTGGTTGGTTCTTGATCTTAAGCTGCCTAAATCGTTCTGCGATTGGTCGGTGGGCCAGAAGCGCGCGGATCTTCACGTTATGAATCCGGCTGAGACTGGCACCGGCCTAAGGTGAGACACCAGCTTTCGAGAAATCTCCAGGTGGCGGTGAGGCTGGGTTCCGCTCTGTTGTGGAGTGGCTCTGGCCCTTTCCTCGCGCGCCCGCACTCCCTCCGCCCGGCCCCGGCCCCGGTCCCGGCCCCGGCCCGGGGTGGTGGCGGGTTCCGGCCGTTTGACCCGCGCTCAGGAGGCGCCAGCGCCCGAAAGCCTCTGTCTGAACTGGAATCTTTGCTTTAAGGTTAGACTAGCGGGCCAGTGAGTTCCGGCGGATTCACTTATCTTCACCCCCACCCCCAATTCTGGGTTTGCAGTTGTGTGCAGCCATGCCTGGCTTTGTATGTGGTTAAAGATTTAAACTCAGGTCCTCATGCTTGCATAGCAAAAACTTTTAACACCGGGAGCCACCCAGTTCATGTAATTACTTTTAAGATAAAAATTTGTAGCATTGACAATTTGGCTTGAAGAATGGTATTTTTTTTTATATAAATTAAGGTTTCATAACAATATATTCTGAAGTTATACAAGTTTTAAAAAACACAGTAGTTTTGTGACATTGGCAGTGTATTTAGAAGCTATAATTAAGTGTCCTAACCTTGTTTATAGGTTGGTTTTAAAAGTAGAAAAACCACAGTATGATGGTATCATTGTTTGAGTAGCAGTAATTAGTGTATTTAGATACCTAGAGAAGATGTACGGACATCATTAGCAATAAAACGCTCTACTTGAAAGCTTCTAACACCTACCCATCTTTATTTTGAGTCTGGTGGTGTCATATATAGCCTTGAACTCTGTGAAGGTACTCATCTTTTGTTTCATAATGAGCTGTTGCTTTCTAGGATCATACACCGAGTGTATGTGCCAGTGTATGTAACATGCACAATGGTGAGAGCAAATAGTCATACCTCATCAGTCAGCGGTGGAAGGTTTGTCTAAAAGGTGCCTAGCTCTGGGTTTAATACCCACCTCACACAAACATACCAGTTGTCAGACTGGTGGTTTCTTCCTGTCTCCCCAGCACTTCCAATGCCTCAGAAAACAAAACAAAACAACAAAAAACAAACAAACAAAAGGAAACAAAGCCCTACAGTGTGGGCCTAGTATTTTGTCTCAGCAAGTAAAGGCACTTGCTGCCAGGGTCTGCCGGTTTGGGACCTGCTTGGTGGAAAGAGAGAAGTGACTCCTGAAAGTAGTTTTCTGCCCTCCACGCATGGTTACGTCCTCTCTCTCTCTCTCTCTCTCTCTCTCTCTCTCTCTCTCTCTCACACACACACACACACACACACACACACACACACATCTCTGTCTTTGACACACAGTGTAATAAAAATGCAAGGAAAAGTCATGCATTATAATGAAAATAAAATGAGGTCGTAAGATGACTCAGGCGTTAAGAGCAGTCGCAGTTTTGTAGAAGACCTGGGTTCAGTTCCTTGCACCTACATGGTGACTCAACTGTCTGTAACTCCAGTTACAGGGGATCTGATGGCCTCTTCTGAGTTCTTCAGGCTCCTGCATACACGCGGTACACATATGTACATACACAGGCACATGCATGCACTTACACACACAGACACACACACACACACACACACACTAAAATAGTTAAAACGTGCTGGAGAGATTGCTCAGCGGTTAAGAGCACCGACTGCTCTTCCAGAGGTCCTGAGTTCAATTCCCAGCAACCCCATGGTGGCTCACAACCATCTGAATGGGATCCAATGCCCTCTTCTGGGGTGTCTGAAGATAGCTACAGTGTACTCATATACATTAAATAAATCTTTAAAAAAAACAGCTAAAACAAACACATTTAAACCCACTAACTAACAGGAAGTAGGAGGCTGTGTCATTTTGCCTCCTAAGTTTAGTGCTCTGCCAGACTCCAGGGAACTGTCTGCCTGATGTGTATGGGTCTTCAGTCTTGTTGGGCTCTTATCCTGTATGCTGTATTTTTAAGCAGTAAATTTAGATTTTTATTTAGTTTAATTATTATTATTATTATTATTATTATTATTTTGGTTTTTCGTGACAAGGTTTCTCTGTGTGGTCCTGGCTGTCCTGGAACTCACTCTGTAGACCAGGCTGGCCTTGAACTCAGAAATCCGCCTGCCTCTGCCTCCCAAGTGCTGGGATTACAGGCGTGCGCCGCTACGCGCTACGCACGGCCTAGATTTTTTTTTTTTTTAAATATTAAAGGAATCTTGCTGCAGATAACCTTTTGTATTGGAAGGTTTTCACTCTATACTGCTAGGATTGGTTCTTGTACACATTCCTTTGTTCTCACTGCTGATTGTACCAGAGCTTTCTTATTGTTATATTTTCTCTAAAGTTATCTTTTCTTTTTGCCTGTTTTCCCTCTTTCCTTCCTGCTCTCTTCTTACCCACCTGGCTCTCTCCCTGTCTAGTTTTCCAGCCTCTAACCATTTTGAACCATGCTGGCCTGGCATAGCTCTGTGTATCTTAGTGTTTATGTGTGTGGAGTTTTGTAGGCTGGCCCCTGCAGTGTAGCCTCTCAGGAAGGTCGCTTTTCTTTTCAGTTGGTTTGAAGAGAGTATTTGATAGATGGTAATTTTGAAGAACTTTGAGCCTGTGTTTCACGTTCTTTGCTTCTGAGATTACTAGGATGTGATGGTTTTATAGAGTTGGGGGTCGCAAAGGCTTCTCTAGAAGCTCCTGGTTGTTTTAGAGGTTGTAGGATAGCTCGCCTCTGATTTCAGTTTGTGTCACTTTTACCTTTTGGAAGTTCTCCTTCCACATGTCTCAGAGATGTACAGAATGACATTCTTGGTGAGTACTGGTCGTCACAGAACACATGGGCTGCTCAGACCCTGGTCCTAGCCTTGGCTTTTTTTTTTTCTTATTTGCAGGATCAAAGATCACTTAATTATATTTGAATTTTGTTGTTAGTTATTGTGTGTGTCTATGGTTTGTGTGAGTGTGTCTGTCTGTATGTCTGTGTGTGCACCTTTGTAAGTGTACACAGTACTGAGCCATCTTGCTGGCCCTGGCAGTTTTTTAAACCTTTCATTTCTGTTTTTAAAATCACCCAGAAATATTCTCTCTATATTATTCTATACAGAGGATGCAATTTCACTCCAGATTATTTAACTATTTAAAAGTACATCTGGTAGCTATTAAGTGTTTAGTCTTGTTTTTATCTTGGCTCTTATAATCCTGCAGGAGTGCTGTGACTGTGAGTTACTGTTATCCTCATTGTACAGGATACCTGAAGGCCGTGTTATCCGGTCAGTGCTGGGGGAGACCTTAGGGATTTCCCATGTATGTCAGGCTTATATTTCCTGGTCTGCTTCTGAAATTGTCCGTGTCCTATCACCCGTTTATTTACTTCATGTAGCTTCATGACATGTTGTAATGTCAGCATTTTGTTCTTTCTGGGTAAGGGGCCCTGCCCTGCTGTGCTCAGGAGCTATTGACTAAGGCCTGTAGACTCATGAGTATATATCCGGCACTTTACTGGGATCAACTTGTAGACAACTCTCTTGTTCTTTTTTTGAGACAAGGAGTCCCTGGCCGTCCTGAGCTTTTATTGTATGCCCGATTGTGGTCTTGTGTTTCTGATCTGTTTGGCCACCTCTCAAGTGCAGGAATTACAGAGGTATATCACAACATCATACTTCCCTGGGCTCCTAGGAGCTCTCCACTAGATTCTTGTGATTTTGTTTTGGGTTTTGGTTTTTTTTTTTCCCCTCGAGACAGGGGTTCTCTCTGTAGCCCTGGCCATCCTGGAACTTTTTCTGTTAACCAGGATGGCCTTGAACTCACAGAAGTCCGCCTGCCTCTGCCTTCTTCAGAGTGCTGGGATTAAAAGCATGCACCACCTGGCAGTTCAGGTGTCTTATAAAAGTAGATGCCTGTCCCTTGCTATGGGTAACAGTTCTGTCCTGCATTGGAAAAGGTCCAGCCCCCTGCTTTTCTAAGCTTGATCTTCCTTGTGAGGAAGTTTCTGAGTTAATTCTCAGGTATGCTAGTATAGCCGGATTTCTTGGACCTGCCAGTGGATGAATAATGACACAGAGACTTAAAATTAATAAGTTTATTATAGATTGGCCTTAGCTTAGGCTACCTCCCAGCTGGCCAATCTAACTTAGTTACACTGGACTATTTTAATCCACACCTGTCACGTGGACTCTGGTACGTCTGCTCTCCTCCATGTCTGGCTAGCCAAATCTCACAGTCTCTGCTTTTCATGCAGTCTCTCTCAGTCCTGAAGTCCACCTTTCCCTTCTTGTCTTTATTAAACCAATCAGCAAGTGAGGAAGGTGGATGTTTACAAAACGCAGAGGCAGGTGATGAACCAGAAGAATAGCAATGCCCACGTCTGTCCAGTTCTCAGCTCTCTGCCTGTGTGGCATTAACAATTGAGTAATATAACACCTACCTTCACTCAGTGCACCTCGACATTGCTGGTATAGGGATCCTCTATAGGAAAGGGCTTGTGTGGACCTCAGAAGTGTGATCCAGATTGTGTGTTCAAAAACTATTATGTTTTGAAAGGGATACGAGAGGAAGAGGTTCATGCTTAAGGTGGGCATATTTTGGCCCTGTGGTCTCCCTGTGTTATGGGAAAATGTAGCCAGTGGTCCTGATGCTGGCCCTGCACTGTTCTTGTCTTAATAATCACTGAGTTACTAGGTGGGCCTTGCCTGTGCCTGGCAGAGAATTCTTGATTCTTAGTGGCTGACTGTGGAGTGGCCTTAAGCATGGGCAAGTAGTAAATACATGCTTGCCAGTAAGACTCATGGGGCCACTCGGTGTGTCCACTGTGAGACGTCATGGGAGTGGCAGGGGACAAGGCTGGAGGAGCTCAGCACACACGGTAAGGTCAACACCTGTGGTATTCCGGGAGGGTTCCCAGTGTGACACTGTATTGTAGTTCTGAAATGTGTTGTCACTTAGAAACTCAGTGAGAGCAATGAGGGTTTTATACATTTTTTCCTAATACTTGTTTTTGAGTCTACCTTTAGAATAAGGAGTTGAAAACTCCATACCTCCTAGCTGGTCCTGTCTCTGAGGTGGTCTTGCTTTTGTTATGTACTTCAGAGTGCTCTGTGGGTGGCTGGCTCTTTTTTTGTTGTTGTTTGCTTTTCTTTCTTTTTTTCTTTCTTTCTTTCTTTCTTTCTTTCTTTCTTTCTTTCTTTCTTTCTTTTTTTTTGGTTTTTTTTTTTGGTTTTTTGGATTTGTTTTTTTTTGAGACAGGGTTTCTCTGTGTAGCCATGGCTGTCCTGGAACTCACTCTGTAGACCAGGTTCACCTCCAACTCAGAAATCTTCCTGCCTCTGCCTCCCAAGTGCTGGGATTAAAGGCATGTGCCACCACAGCTAAGTGGCTGGTTCTTGTGGCATCCTTAAAGACCTTGACCAGGGAACATGCACCAGTGAACCTGCATTTCCTGCTTTCTCTTGCTGCTCCTCCCTTGCGTTCTGCTTCTTTCCCACTTTCCTTCTTGCATTTCTGTGTATTATTCCGAACAAGTTTCTTGTAGCTCAGATTGGGCTGACTACACTCACTTTGTAGATGGGGTGCCCGTCAGTAGGCTGGTTTGAAGGCCTTTGTGTCTGTACTGCAGATGTTAATCATAACCTTTTGTTTTCCAGGTGAGGGCTATCAGAGGCGGGAGCTTGGTGACCCGTTGCTCTGCTCTTCATGGAGAACAAAGGCCCACCAGTTTTTGCTGAGGACTGGAGATGCTTGTCTGAGAGTCCTCCTGTCCAAGAAGGCCCAGCTGCCCAGGCTACCTTTGAACCCGGCAAGCCACTCTCCATAGCCCATCGGCACCTGAGCAGGAAGAATGGGCTGTCTAGACTCTGCCAGAGCCGGATGGCACTCTCCGGTAATTACCTTGTGATGTTATGGGCATCAACTTTGTAAACTGAAAACCAAGTTGCCGTTTCCTCCCCTGGGAACCCTTATTTATATACTGGACCAAAAGATGGTTTATGTTTTCAGAGCTGTCTTCCAAGAGACTGGGGTATGCCCCCTTGTCCTGGGCTGGAGCCAGGAGGAAAGAGCCTGCCTGGCATTGTGTGACAGTTGGGGGGAGGATTGAGGAACAATCAAGGTATATACTTGAGACTGAGGGTGATCTAGAAAGCAGGGATGTCCTTTAGGATGACAGGGATGGCCAGGAGCCAGAGCAGAGCACAGGGAGGAGGTAGGATCCTGACTTGAGGTCGTGGAGCAGCTTGCTGAGGCACCAGATACTGAGGCCCAGCTCATGTGTAGGACCTGGGACAGTAGGAGCTGCAGCGGCCGTGGGAGAGAGCCAGGGGTGCCGAGAAAGCAGAGACCACGGCTTCCCGGGAGGCCGCTTCCTCTGGACTAGCCAGGCAAGGCACCTGTGCTTCAGTGTTAGCATGGTAGCTCGGTTTCCGGAGGATGTCCCAGGCAGCTGCCCAGGGAACAGGGGCAAGAGGTAGAGTTGTGAGGAGGGCACTGGCTTGGTCACTGCTGGAGTGTGTGTGTGTGTGTGTGTGTGTGTGTGTGTGTGTGTGGCCTTGGAGGGTTAGGCTGAGGCCATGTACTGAGAAAGTCTAGATTCTACATGAAGGACACAAAGGAAAGGAGAAAGGACCAGTAGGAGAGTGGCAAAGATTCTGGTCATATGTATTTGGCTTTAAACTTAAAAATAGAAGCCAGTGTGGGAGCATGGGGAGCTGAGTCTTAGAGGTGATCAGAGCTAGAGACAGGCATACAGGCCCAAACTGTCTGATCTTTCCAGGTCAGTAAAGGCACCTAGCAGTGGGAGGGTGGATGGCTCAGTGGGTGGCGAGAGGACGGGAAGGCAGTCAGGCAGGTGAGGGCTCTTGGAGGTAGTAGCTGAAGAGGAACTCAGTGCTTCTGATAGGTGAAGTGGGGTGAAAACTGAGGGGCTCACTGATGGGCTGAGCATTTTGGAGCCATTGGAGAGGTGGCTAAGAGCAGCTCCCGGAGAGTGATGGGGACAGAGCCCATGGGAAGTAGCAGGTAGAGGGTGGGCAACGGGGAGCCTTTGAATTGTATGACATTTCCCAGGAAGGAATGGCTAGGCCAGTTGCTGGAGATGTTCAGTGTTTGAGAAGAGCCATTGTAAGCAAGAGCTTTCTGGATATAAGGGGCAAAGCCTGCAGAGTCTGACCTAGAGAGGTGGTCATCTTGATCTGTCTGTGCTTCTCAGAGAATATTAGCCCATGCCACGGAGCCCCTAAGGGTTATTTTGGAGAGAGTCATTCAGTCAAAGCCTGTGCTTTAGACTGTGGGTTAGACAAATGCTTGAGTCCTATTTAGGCCACATATTCGACCTGTCTTAGAGGCCTGTGCTGGCAACCGTTTGAGATCTAATACTTTCTGTCCATCCTTTCCTCACAGAGGACAGATGGAGCTCTTACTGTCTTTCATCACTGGCTGCCCAAAACATCTGCACAAGCAAACTGCACTGCCCTGCTGCACCTGAGAATGCCGACCCTATAGCCGGGCCGCTGGGCAGTACGTCCTGCTGCTCCTTGCTGCGTGGGCTGGCTTCAGGGTGCTCTGGACCCCTGCTCTCAGCCCCTGTGTGCAATCCCAACAAGGCTGTCTTTACCGTGGATGCCAAGACCACAGAGGTATTTGCTGTAGTTTGAGGCCCAACATGTGGATCTAGAGTTGTCACACCTGATCTCTGATCTCTGATCAGCAAAGGAATTGGTGTTTTAAGTGTAATTAGAAAAATAGATGGTTTTACCTGATTGCAAAGAGATAAGAATTTGTCCTTTTTAGACAGAAACTTGAGAGAGGTGAGGTCCATGCTGCGTTATGCTTTTAGCATATTGGCTTAGTTATGCAAGTGAAATTCAATGCCTGAATGAAACATGTTTATATCATGTACAGGAGCTGAGACTGTTAGACATTTGTGGGGTGTGATGCAAATTTCTACATTTTCATAATACTCTTTTAAGTTGGTCATATTACATGTGTGTGTGTGTGTGTGTGTGTGTGTGTGTGTTTTGACGCGTGTGTGCCAGTGTGAGTGTGGAGGTCAGAGGACAATGTATGGGAGTCTGTTTTCTCCTACTCTGTGGGTCTCAGGGATTGAAGCTACATTGTTGGCTTGCTGGTAAGTATCGTTATCTGCTAAGCTGTCCCTTCATCCCTTTTCTAGCTTCTTGATTGGCATGTGCTTGTTTTGTAAGGAGGCGTGTCCTAGGTATAGTTGGTTCTGACTGAATGTATCTGAGGTAAAGGTGCCTGAGGAACGTGGGGGTGAGGCTCACTGTCCAAGCCGGATTGGAAGTGCTACAGCAGTGCTCCTTAACCTTCTTGATGCTGAGACCCTTTAATACAGTTCCTCATGTCATGGTGACCCCAAACCATAAAAATCGATTTCATTGCTACTTAGTAACTGTAATTTTGTTACAACTGTTATAAATCATAATGTAAATATTTTTGAAGGTTTGCTAAAGTGGTCTGGCCTCAGGCTGTGAACCGCTGTTCTAGAGGTGGTGTTGGGAAAGGGTGGGGCTCTGGCTTCCTCCTTGCCTCCTATACTGTTTTCTCCTTGGTTGTTGCTAGGGGTCCTAGTAACTGCTGCTGATATGCATGTCCTCTGCAGATTCTGGTTGCCAACGACAAAGCCTGCAGCCTCCTAGGGTATAGCAGTCATGACCTGATTGGCCAAAAGCTTGCACAGTTCTTCCTCAAGTCAGATTCCGAGGTGGTGGAAGCCCTCAGCGAGGAGCACGTGGAGGCTGATGGCCACGCTGCCGTGGTGTTCGGCACAGTGGTGAGTGAGTGTTCACTCACTCTGGGGTTGAGGTCTCGTGGGGTGCGGGGATGCTTTCTCTGTCTTTAAGGTAAGAGTAGCATGTAAAGGGACAGGCTCCATTTCCCTGCCTTAGTTCTGACTTTGAACTGTTTTCTGCTGTGCACCTATGACTTTAGCATCTTGACTGAAACTTGGTCCTGGTACTGTTTCCAACCTCAGATGAGAAGAGGAATGGCCCTTTAAGTGAAAGTGGTCAAGACAGCTCTAGTGGCTGTGCAGCTTGGTTGGCTTTGGAGAGCCCCAAAATTTGGTGAGGGTTGAGGCTTGGACTACAGTTTGAAAAACTTCAGGTACCACATGAAAGTCCCAGAAAAGTAATGTAATCCCCGGCCCCCCATTTTTTCACGTGTTTGTTGTTAGGGCAAATTTATAAATGTCGCAGGTTTCTCCTAACCCTGCTAGCTTCCAATTAATTGAGATAGGACTGTTTTATTTGACAGCTCAAGGCACAAACAACTGAGCAATATTAATCTATTTTTATCTAATAAGCTTATCTGGCTACTTCCTAGACTATCTCTGAGATACTTGCATTTTATGGCTTTCTGTGCTCCAGGTGTTTTCTTTTCTTTTTTTTTTTTTTTTAACTTTTTTAAAGATTTATTTATTTATCATATGTTAGTACACTGTAGCTGTCTTCAGACACTCCAGAAGAAGGCGTGTCAGTTTCATTATGGATGGTTGTAAGCCACCATGTGGTTGCTAGGATTTGAACTCAGGACCTTTGGAAGAGCAATCAGTGCTCTTAACCACTGAGCCACCTCTCCAGCCCTCCAGGTGTTTTCTTAATTTCTTTTTCTTTAAAAAAACATTTTTTTTATTCACTTTACATCCCTATCACAGCCCCCCCTCCCCCCAG
This sequence comes from Apodemus sylvaticus, assembly GCF_947179515.1. Taxonomy (NCBI): domain Eukaryota; kingdom Metazoa; phylum Chordata; class Mammalia; order Rodentia; family Muridae; genus Apodemus; species Apodemus sylvaticus. The sequence goes on from NC_067480.1 coordinate 20,655,400, forward strand.
TCCCACTCTTACAAGTCCCTTACCCTGCTGACCTGCCCTGGGTACCACCACTCCCTGGGGCATCTAGTGTAGCAGGTCTAAGCACAGCCTCTATCACTGAGGCCCAACCAGCAGTCCAAGTATTGGGGAAGGGGATCCAATCAATGGTAGGGAACATAGACTGAGCTAGTGCCCGCTCCGCTTGTTAGGGAACCCACATGGAGACCAAGCTGCACATTTGCTATAAATGTGTAGGGCTTCTAGGTCTGGCTCTTGTGTGCTCCCTGGTTGGTGGCCCAGGCTCTGTGAGCCCCCATGGGGCTTTGTGCGTCTTCTCATGGTGCCTCTGACCCCTCTGACTTGCTCACTTCTATCCCCCACTATCCACAAGACTCCACCTGATGTTTGAATGTGGGTCTCGTCATCTGCCTCCATCTGCTGCTGGATGAAGCCTCCCAGGAGACAGTTATGCTAGGTCCCTGTCTGCAAGCATAGCAGAGTATCATTAATAATGTCAGGGGTTGGCTCTCTTGCATGGGATGGATCTCAAGTTGTGGCTGTCATTGGACGGTTGTTTCCTCAGTCTGTGCTCCATCTTTATTCCTGAGTATTTTGTAGGCAAGACAAATTCTTATGCTGTCTTCTAGATCCTCTCCCCAAGGATTTCCCTCTCTCCTTCCTCTTCCCCTGGGTGGGAGGAAATCCAGTCCTATACTCTTCCCTGCTCTTTATTGACCAATCAAGGAATAATTTGGTGGCCATATTTACACAACATTAAGACAGTTAAGACAGAAGATTCTCAGAATAAGGATTGCAGATAAAGAGGCACAGAAGTCAGTATTTAAACAATACAAGGATAATCTTTACACAGTGCACAATAACATTATGCCTACAGTGTATGTATGCATGTGTGTGTGCGTGTACGTGCACATACATGTGGCTGCCTGAGGTTGGAGTCAGGAGTCATCCTCTGTCACTCTTCCATATTATTCATTAGGCAGGCTCTTCTCAGTCAAACCCAGAGCTCTCTGATGGCTAGTCTTGCTAGCTTACTTACTCTGGGTATCCTGAAACGGTACTTACAGGTGCGCCTCCATCTTACGTAACATTTAAGTGGGTTTCTGGAGATCCTAGCACAAGTTCTCATGTTTGTATGGCAAGTACTGTAGCTGATGAAGCCTTTCCTAAGCGCTCTGGAATGGGATGTGATTGTACTAGTGCCCCTGATCTTACCTGTAAAGCCCTGCATTCCCTTCATTGGCTGTGTGCTTGTTGGTGGGATAAGCCTCTCTCCTAGGCTGCTGGGTGTGTCTGGGATGTTGCCAGGTGAGTTGGCCTGTTGAATGCTGCAGGCTCAGCCCCAGGCATGAGAACCTGCACAGGCCAGTTGTGTTCACACATGACTGGCTCAGGAAGCTTATCACTACCAAGAGCACAGTTCTAACCTTCAGCTCTTGTCAGTGCTTATTTCTTTTTCCTTCTAAAAGTATTGTTTATTTTTATTTATGTGTATGTATATGTACACATATAAGTGGGAACCAGGGGAAGGTGTGGCAGGCCCTGGAGCTGGGTTATAGGTAATTGTGAGTTGCCCATTGTGGCACTAAACCCAGATCCTTTGGAAGAGCAGCAGGTGCTCCTAACCACTGAACCATCCCTCCAACCATCTCTCTTTTTTTTAAAGATTATTTATTTATTTTATGTATATGAGTACACTGTAGCTGTATGGATGGTTGTGAGCCATCATGTGGTTGCTGGGAATTGAACTCAGGACCTCTGCTCACTCCAGCCCCGCTTGCTCCGGCCCAAAGATTTATTATTATATGTAAGTACACTGTAGCTGTCTTCAGACACACCAGAAGAGGACATCAGATCTCATTACAGATGGTTGTAAGCCACCATGTGGTTGCTGGGATTTGAACTCAGGACCTTTGGAAGAGCAGTCAGTGCTCTTATCCACTGAGCCATCTCTCCAGCCCTGCTTGCTTTTTAAGTAACAACAGATACTGCTGTTTTTCCTGCTACCCTACAGTGAAGCTGACTGTATAGGCCAATTTCCCTGAAGTACAGACGATCAGGAGAAAGACATTTATTAGGTTGGTTCACATAGTCGGAAGCTGGGGTTCCCCCCCCCCCCCACAGGGTTTCTCTGTGTAGCCCTGGCTGTCCTGGAATTCACTCTGTAGACCAGGCTGGCCTTGAACTCAGAAATCCACCTGCCTCTGCCTCTCAGAGTGCTGGGATCAAAGGCATGTGCCATCACCGCCTGGCTGGGTGGTTCTACAGTAAATGTGTGCTGACTGAAGAACCAGGGGAACCAGTAACCACTCAGTTCAGGAATCTGAATGCCTCAGAACCACAGGGACAGATGGTGCAGCCTCAGTCTGGAGGATGAAGCCCCTGAAAAGTTGCTGATGCAAGTGCGCATTCCAGGTTGAAGACTGGAGTGCAGTGTGATAGTGTAACAAAAGGCAGGGGGTGTAGTAACACAAGCACCCGCTCAAGTTAGGAAAGCTGGCTGGTAGGGTTTCACTGCTGTGAACAGACACCATGACCAAGGCAACTCTTATGAGGACAACATTTAATTGGGTCTGGCTTACAGGTTCGGAGGTTCAGTCCATTATCATCAAGGTGGGAACGTGGCAGCATCCAGGCAGGCATGGTGCAGGAGGAGCTGAGAGTTCTACATCTTCATCTGAAGGCTGCTAGGAGACTGACTCCCATGCAGCTAGGATGAGGGTCTTAAAGCCCATACCCACAATGACACACTTCCTCCAACAAGGCCACACCTCCCAATAGTGCCACTCCCTGAGTTAGGCATATTCAAACTGCCACACTGGGGTAATTCTTTATACCAGTAATCCCACCACATCAGAGATCAGAAGTTGAAGGATCTAAGTAGTGTTACTTCGGGGGCTTGAGGTCAGCCTGGCCACATGAGAACCTGTCTTAAATAACAATAAACCACATCGACACTAACAGCAAAAGGGTAATTGAGTGTTCATGGGAGCTTTTCTTACCTGCTGCTTCTCTTTTCCACATAGGCCCCTACCTCCCATAAGAATGGTTTTGTCTTCTTGGTCCACTGATTCACCAGCTCTCTCTCCATCATAGATATACCCCGTGTGTGCTTCAGGGGTTGACTAGCAGTTTCTCAGTCAAGGGTGGCAGTCAAGGATTACCCATCACACTGAGTATGAAACCTGCCCTGATAAACATTCACTCAGACTGTAGCACTGAGGACTAGAACCTCATTTGTACTTTGGTAGGTTTTTGAAAAGTGGGTGGAGCTCCGAAGTGTTTAAAGCCCTGGGGAAGGTCTCCTGATGACAAACACTTTGGTGTGCTAGCTGCAGGCTCCATATTGCAGATGCTGCATGCTCGGTACAGTAAATGTGTGTCTGTAGGTGGACATTGTCAGCCGAAGTGGGGAGAAGATTCCAGTCTCTGTGTGGATAAAGAGGTTGCAGCAGGATCGTGGCTTGTGCTGTGTAGTGGTTCTGGAGCCTGTGGAGAGGGTCTCAGCCTGGGTCGCCTTCCAGAGTGATGTGAGTGTATTTTTAAATCTTGACTATCTTCTGCTAAAACAATATTCTTTTCTTTGGTAAGAAAGGAAGTGCCAGAGCTAACTGGAGGTTGTCTTGTCTATGGCCCTTACTGACTATATTCTTTAAGGAGTCCCATCACTGACGCCTCAAGTTTCCTTATCTGTAAAATGGGAATATAATACTCAGGATTGTTCTTATGCCTAAAGATGTCACACTTTTAGAATAATACATGAACTGGGATGTTGTTACTTGAGAGTCTGGTGTGGACCAGAGCTTTTAGAGAGTACTCAAGAAAATGGTATTGTTCTCGTGAAAGCCCATGGCAAGCCTCTTGCACTTTGGATATAAAAGTTGTGCCATTGTTCTTGCATTTAATTTATAAACACTAGACCATAACCTTCAATGACGTTTAAAGAAGTGTGAGAACCTTCTGTCGAGGATTGCTTTCTTTCCCCCAGGGAACTATCACATCATGCGACCGTCTCTTTGCTCATCTCCATGGGTTCACAAATCCAAAGGATGTAATTGGGCAGTGTGTCATAGACTTGATTCCATCCATGCAGCTCCCTCCTCCTGGCCAACATGTCCCAAAGGTAGGTACCTGCCCATCCTCACAGTGTGCTGGGTCTTGAGTTCTTACCCTAGACCCTGTACCTTGACCTCAGGATCATTCTTGGATGGGGCAAGCTCTAGCTCTAGTTCTCTGAGCTTTGAGGCTCAACCAACACCCAGAGCCTAAGTGATCTGACTGACTAGCCTAGTCTCTCAAGCCCTCCTCTCTTTTCCATGGTCCAGGAGGATGAGCTCATCTGCAGGGTAACCTTGTACCCTGCTTACAGCTCTCCAAACAGAACACATAGGATTTTATGTAGAGACACATAATTAGTTGGGGGAATTGAGGCTTGTGATTATGAGGCCACCTGCAACCTGGAAACCCCGGGGTATGACCTGGGTGTAACTCACCCAAAGTTGAAGGTCTGAGAACCCTGAGGGCCTCTGGGGGGGGGGGAGTCCTAGAGCTCAAAGGCCAGAGACCCTGGAGTTCTGACATGGGGCATTCCACCTGCAAAAGAGAGATTCCCGCTGGTCCTTCCCCCATTTCCTCTTCAGATCTTGAGCTGACTGGATGGCGCTTCTCATAATGAGCATGACTCTTCTTTATTCAGACCACTGAGAATCACACATATATCTGGAGGCATCCTGAAAGGCATACTTAAAAATAATGCTTAAATGGCATTAGATATATTTTAGACAGCCACATATCACAGAGGGTGGCAGGGAAACTGGGTCATGGTGGGTGGTTGATTCATACTGAATTATCAGGATCCCCATTTTTCAGCTAGTATGTGGTCTCTACACGGGAAACCTGAGGGCTGTGCCTTTACCTGTTGTCATCTCCATGCCATTAGGGACAGCCTGACTAGACAGCTGCTTTGGCCAAAGCAAAGTAAGTTTTTCAGGCTTCTTAGGCAGACTTCTGGGTTTTGTTTTTTTGTTTTTTTTTGGATTTGGTTTTGTCGAGACAGGGTTTCTCTGTATAACCCTGGCTGTCCTGGAACTCACTCTGTAGACCAGGCTGGCCTCAAACTCAGAAATCTGCCTGCCTCTGCCTCCCAGAGTGCTGGGATTACAGGCGTGCGCCACCATTGCCCAGCGTTTTTTTTTTTTTTAATTTAATTTTATTTATATTTATATTATACACATTGGTGTTTTGCCTGCATGTATGCCTAAGAGAATGTCAGGTCCTGGAGTTATAGACAATTATGAGTTGCCATGTGGGTGCTGGGAATTGAACCTGGGTCCTCTTGAAGGGCAGTCAGTGCTCTTAACTGCTGAGCTATCTTTGAGCCTCTCAAGCAGATTTTAACTTCCGGAGGCAGGTGTCCTGGGAATGGCAGAAGATACATATAAGTGTGTTCTTAGCCCCTGTACCAGTCTCCACCTCCCCTGTCTACACAGATCTCCACCTCCCCTGTCTACACAGGATCTCCACCTCCCCTGTCTACACAGATCTCCACCTCCCCTGTCTACACAGGATCTCCACTTCCCCTGTCTACATAGGATCTCCATGGCCCTCTTTCATTCCTAGCTCACAGGTCTTGGGGGCAGGCAGGATTGGACAAGTGGGTCTGGGTCAGCCCTCTCTCTGACGTAGGTGAGTCTTGAATTCTCTGCTCAGTGCTCATGGCCTGGGTGCACAGTGTACACCGCCACACCTGGCTCTAATCACACTCTTTACTGGAAAATCACATGTCTTCCAAATAATAGAAGCAGATAGTATGTAACGTAAGGACTTGGTTGTATACTGGGGGGAGGCGCTAAGAAGGTAGATGGGATGGTCCCTCAGTGACAGCAGGAAATCAACTCTGGCAGCGAAAGACAGAACATGGGTGTGGAGCCATGAGTGCTGTCTTAGTGGTGATTCCTGTTGCTCCGAATAAAAGACTGACAAAGCAACTTAAGAAAGAGAGGGTTTCTTCTGGCTTCCAACTGAAGGTATGGTCTAAGGGGTCGAGGGCTGCAGCTGCTCCCACTGCAGCACCTCATTCTGGGAAGCAGAGGGCAATGGCTGCACGCTGATACTCAGCTCCCCTCCACTGTACAGCCCAGGACCTCAGCCCGGGCATCCATCCACCCACAGTGGGTGGGACTCCCACCTCAGTCACTGCAGTCACAATCACTCCCTACAGGCATGCCCAGAGGCCTGTCCTGAAGCTGCTTCTACACTCTGTCATGATGACCCTAATCTTCACAGCCACTCTCATAGGTGGATTCTGCTTTCACCGAGACCAGGAGGTGCAGGAGAAGCACCTCTTCTTTCCCTTCCAGATTTGGAGCTGAGGAGAGGAGTGCAGCCTGCGGCTACTATTGCCAGGGTTCCAAATTCTTGGGGCAGGGTGGGACCAGAGCAGCATGGATGGGGGATGTTTCTAGCATGGATATGTGAGTGAGGCTGGGATCTAAAACATCAGGGTTGTGCCTACACAGTAAGTACTGCTGTAACACTGAGTGGGGCTGTCCTGTCTTTCAGAGTCTCAAGATTCAAAGGTCTGTTGGGAGAGCCAGAGATGGTACCACCTTCCCTCTCAGTCTGAAGCTGAAATTCAGGTCCAGTGGAAAGACTGTAGCTGACAGTGAGGTGGCCTCCGAACCAGATTACCAGGCTTCTGTGTGGGTGTTCTGCACCATCAGTGGCCTCATCACTCTGCTGCCTGATGGCACAATATATGGAGTCAATCACAGCTTCGCACTAATGCTGTTTGGTTATGGAAAGACAGAGCTCCTGGGCAAGGTAGGCTTGCCTGGCTTCCCAGCTCCTCAGTCCTCTGAGGAGACCATTCCACATGTGTCAGAGCATATCTACCTGATGGGCTGTAAAGCTTACAACAGGCTATACCATCCTAGTCACAGCCAACCATCTCATTTCCCTGGGCCGCACATCAGTAGCTACTTTTGGACTGACTGTCTCCTGGATCATTCCAGAGGAGCACGACGGCCCTCTGCTTGGGATCTCTCTCTCCACCCACCTGGCTCTCTCTGGCCCGTTGACCCAGGTTTTGCAGATACTGTTTGTTCATACATACTGAGCATGATTGATGGTAGGCAGCAGAGGAGAAGGAGTTCTGCATCTTCTCCTCTTGGGGTTTGGATAGATGTTTTACTCACCAGGCTTCAGGCTTTAACTTTCCCTTTATACTTAGCCAGACCTGTAGGTCTACAGTCTCATCATGGCTCTGTACAAGCCTCCATAGACAAGGTTTAACACACTACAAGTCTCATACTTTAGCATGAGGCAGCCTGTTGGATCAGGCTTAGTAGAGAAAGGTCATTTTGCTTTACATGTTGCCAGCTAGGGTGACCCACTAGCTGAGTAACTCTGAGGCCTTGATAGCTCACATTTTTGGCTTGGATGCTATTTGGGCATTCATGGGAACATCTTGATTTTGTATATATATGTGAGGGAACATAGCTCCCCTATGCTGAAGAGGGATTGTGTGCAGCCTTGGGAAGCCACCTACTGCCAGCTTTTGGCATCGGCATGTTAGTTCCCAGCTGTTGACACCAGGCTCACCTGGTTCCACCTTGATCACGTGGGGCCTAACTCCAGGGCAGGAGCCTCTAGCTTTTCTCGTTTCTATTAGATAATACTGGACTGTGTGTGACTGTGTGTGTGGTTCTCCTATGAGGATCTACAAAGAGCCTTTCAATAAGACCCAAAAGAATAACTAACCTCAAATTCACTTCAATTGAGTTATATTTGATTAAAAAGCAGCTAGCATTTGGCTTTCTGTAGGAGTATTATAGGCTTTGAGACCTCCCAGAGAACCTCATAGGTATAAATCCTCATAGGTATAAATCCATTTAGGTTAGAATTGCTTGGGTTCCTGTGGCACAGGCAGCTCACGGGGCTGCATACAGGCTCAGAAGCAGCATCTGTGTGAGCAGCTCTTAGTGTGGTAATATGGCCCTTGGTGGGTGCCCAGCAGTGTTTGGACCAGGAGCTTTAAGTTATTAGCTTGGCAAATGCAAGGACTTTGCTCTAGGCAAATGTGAAATCAAAGGCCAGATATCTACTTGGTAGACATATAGGTATTTGCATAACTTGCTTTACAGTGTATTATGTTTGTCTTTTTTATTTAAAAAAAAAAAACAAAACATTGTGAATTATGTGTCAGGTGCCAGAGGGCCAAAAGTGTGTGATCCAAGATCTTTCCCATTCTGAGGATTAAACTATCCACATTGTTGATATTTTCATTTTCCTAGGAGGATGAATTGAGTGGATAAGAATGGATCCTCCTAGGTTCTGAAATGTCACTCTTTTATTCTCTAGAACATCACTTTCCTGATTCCTGGTTTCTACCACTACATGGACCTTGCATATAATAGTTCTGTACAGCTGCCAGATCTGGTCAACTGCCTGGACATTGGCAGCAGGAGTGGGCCTGGGGAGATGAGTAACGATGCCCCAAAGGATTGGGAACTGGCCAGTGGGGCCCCGGGTAAGGCACAGCCTCCTCTACCCCAGTGTCTATGTCGCTGAGCAGCTCCTTAGAGGTTGGTGGCACTGTAACGGAGATAACGGGGCAGAAGCCCCTGGTCGCCTTTCCAGACTCTCAAGGGTGGCTGGGGTAATGAGAGGCTCTGTCCGAGTTTGAGGCTGTCTTGTACCGTCCTCTTGTTCTTCTTTCCCAGGAGATGGGACAGTTGTGGGCAGTGTTTTACAAATGTTTTAGCATCTAGAAGGGAATTAGGAAGTCCTCTAAGACTGAACCACTTGTGCCTCTGTCTGGGACACAAGTAACTGGCCAAAGACTTGTCCATTCACAGATAACCAAGCCAAGTATAGCAGTACATACTTGTAATCTCAAGTTGGAGGGTTGCCGTTATTTGAGGCCAGCCTGGAATACATAGAGAGACCCTATCTGGAAACAAAAAGCTGCTTCCCACCCTCCCAAAAGTATTAACATACATTAATGTAGTTTCATGTAGTATGAATCGTTATAGCATATCATATTTATTTCTAAGTTATGTTACGTACCTGTTGGCTTCAGTATATATCCCCGTAGTTTAAGGGTTTCTCTGATTGGTTTGTGGAGTCAGTGTAAGCTTGTCCTCTTCTAGGGAGGGGAGAGGAGTGAAGAGAGCAGAACAACAGTGAGGGGCCAGTGCTGGCAGAAAGCGAAGCCCCTGGGCTTCTGGTGTGCTCGAAGTGTAGGCTATCTGAGTCTTTGAGGTTTTGAAACAGGTACAGGTGTGTTTTAACACAGTTGTTGGGAGTAGACAACGTTCTTGATTTTGCTGTTAGGTCCAACAATTGATGTGGTATTGGCACGGGGCCACATGCCATCACAAGATGAGACCCTGAAGCTGGTGGGAGGACAGGTCTCCCCTAGGACTCAGACACGGTTGGAAACTGGATGCCAGATACTTCCTTCTGCATCTCAGCCCTCCCTGGGGTAAGTGCCTTGGTGGGAGATTACAGGTTTACTGAACACCCAGTTATGTTTTATCAGCTCATGAGTAATAATGTCAGTGATGTCTATTGGTCACCTGCCCTGCCCTGTCTACACAGTAGTGCTTCTCCTGTTACATGATTTGAGTCCTTGCAGTCCTAGGAGAGAGCACCCCTGATGTGCTTCTCATCTTATGGGCAAGGAAGTAGGCTGCTGAGAACTTAAGAAGACTAAGAGATAGGTCTCTAGAATTTTGAAAATCATTTGAAAGCACTTTGTATATTCCTAAATAAAATTATTCATTGAAAATCATTTGAAAGCACTTTGTATATTCCTAAATAAAATTATTCATTTTGAGTTTGTAGTGGGAAACTTTGGAAGGTAGGAATAAAAATTCATTTGTCTGTCTCCATAGCATTTTAATATGTCTAATGACAGGTTTATTTTGCTGCAGTCTGACATATAGAACAGATAATGATACGTCATTACAAAAGTTCAGAAGTCAGGGCTTATTAGGGAAGGGTGTGTTCTGAGAAACTGAGGCTAAAGCTCAGTAAATTCTTCCACTGTGGGCCAGACGATCAAAAAACAAAACAACACAAACAAAAAACCAACCTTCAGGTAAGGTACTTGGTCAGTATTGGGGTTCTTGGCTCCTCGGAAGCCAGCCCTTAGTAATAACGGCAGGAGGACCTGAGATCCCTGAGGCAGTTCTGGACATAGGTCCCATGTTGCCTTGTACGAACTTCTGCTGGTACGACAAGAGGAACGCTCCCCTCCCCTGCCCCAGCTCCAAAGAGTCACTTGAAAACTTCTCTGTGTCCTTTCCACAGTGACTAGAACTCAGTGACAGGTGATGCTTGGCTGCCAGGGTAGCTGTCACATGTCCTTCCTCTCCTTGGTTGTTGTCATGCTAGGATTCTAACTCTCCAACACAGAATTCACCCCTGCTCCCCTCTAACTTGATGCTAACACAATGTTAATGGCCAGACTGGTGCTGAGCAAAGTCACTGATGGTCTTCCCTCAGCCCCTGCAATGCAGATTTTCAGAGGCCATATAGCGGGGTACAGGATCATGTCCCTAATCTACCAGTTTTCCTAGCAGGTGACCTGTGACCTTTCTAAAATCCCAGAGCCTGTTTGTCAGGGTTTGGGGTAGAAAGGCTATAGGAGCAGGTAAGACAATAGGGAGATGGAAATACTGAGAACCACTGGCATCCAGCAGCATTTGGAGATCTCAGGAGGGTAAATCCCATGGCCAGGAGCTGCCTAGACCCTTGGCTAGGTCGTAAGGAGGCTCTTGTGGTGTGCATCCACCAAGCCTTCATCCTCAGGCCGACCCTGTAATTTGATCCTGGAGTGGGCTAGACTCAGCCTGTGATGTGGGAGGAATGGGTCGACACCGTGCTTTTTTGCCTGTTCTCTGCAGACCTTCATCTCATTCTTGTTTTCCCAGGAAGCCTTTGTTTTTAGAGCTTTACCCACAATATCTTCTACTGGGCACCATCCTCTCCTAGACCTTTTCCACTATCTTGATTAACCTCTACCTTACACTTTGTGGGGACACCATTAGAAGACCACAGTAGTGTATCTGATCGCCAGGTGCTTGACCTCAGTCAAGGATGATGTCAGCAGACAGTAGTAAGCTTGTGGGTACCGTGAATGACAAGCTATGGATTGCAGCAGCCTCCTCACACTAGATGTGGTCACCCTGCCCTGCTCCTCCCCACTTTCCTGCTCCTCCCCACCTTCCTGCTCCTCCCATCCTTCCTCCTCCTTGCCCTAGGCTCCTTGTTCTTCCTCTGAGCTACCTCCTGAATTTGTGCATCTAGTGGTTGGATGGTATTGAGAATGAGTCATGAGTTTGTTAACTACTCTGAAATCCATTTCAGTAGCTTTTTTTGATTCTTCTTTGGTAAATGTAGACATATATGAAAAAGTATCTAAAAGTAGATATAAAGTTGGGACTGTCTGTCTTCAGTTTACCATGCTCAGAGAGGGAAAGTCAGTGTGACCTCTCACTGTCACTAGTGATTGTCATCCAAATTTCTGTCTGCAGGGTGGACAGCAACCCAGTGGATGGTGAGCAGTCGTTGACTACAGACCAGCAAAGCATTCCAAAGAGAAACCTGCTAGCCCATGGTGGGCAGTTACTATCTCAGAACCAACCAGGCGCCCCAGAAATATCTCTACCAGTCCTTACAGAACATTTATTGTCTGAAATTCAGAAAAATACCTCAGAAGAAAGCCCACTAACCCACAGGAAATGGTTATTATCCAGGGCCCAGCAAGACGCCACCAAAGGAAGCCTTCCGATCCACAGTGAGCAGTTACCGCTTGCAGGCCAGCATAGCCATGGCCTGGGGAAGGAGAGTCCTACAGCAGCAGAGAGCTACAGGGAAGGTCTTTTAGAAGAAAGCAGGTCCAAACCAATGGATGCAAAACCGTTTGCTTTGTGTGAAGATTCTGAGCCTCTAGTCCCAGTTAAGGACAGGAGCAGCCGTGTGGACATGGGCAGTCTGCAGCAGGAAGCTCAGTTGGAGCTGATAGGTGTCAGCAGTCCCAGCAGTCCTAACCCCTGGGCCGATGCCACCATGCCTGAGCCCCACAGCACAGGGCAGATAGCAGGAGGGAGCCTGGCATACTGCCCACAGTATAGAAGCGAGTGGGTCTCACAGCAGCGAGGTCAGGACTCGGCCCCCAGCCCCTCTGGAATGGCGTGTGTCTTGCTTGGAACACCCACTCGGGATGAACCATGGCCAGGAGTAGGAAATGACCGAGAAGAGCTGCAGACTTGCTTGATCAAGGAACAGTTATCCAAGTCAGACTGTGGGGGAACTCTGGGCATGTCCTATGTGGAACTCGTCCCAGCAGAACCTCCTTTCACTGCCCCTGTGTCCTTCTGTGATCTGGGAGGCCGAGAACTACATGCTAGCCGCTCCGGCAGCTCCTCAGCCTGCTATGCTTTAGCCACTGACCTCCCTGGTGTGCTGGAGGCAGTGGAGGCCCAGGAAGCTGATGTGAATTCTTATTCCTGGAACCTCAAGGAGCTCTTTCTCAATGACCAGACAGACAGAACTCCATCACATTGTTCCTGTACCACATCTGAACTCAGTGAGACGCCATCTCTTTCAGTGGTGGGGTCAGATTTAGATGTGGGTATTCTGAACAGGAAGACTTCAGATGTTTTAGTGGACCGAGAGCTGTTGCTCCTTACTGGGACCTATTATGACCTTGGCGAAGGCCAACGGTTCCAGGATATGGGAGCAGGATGTGATGGAGCAGAGCTGTCTAACCTTTCTTTGGTATCCTCTGAACACTATGAAACTAGTGACATAGGAGGCCCAGGTTGTGACCCTCCCATACCAGATCCTGGTCCCAACGACGTGTGCCTGTCAGCAGAGAAGCCCAGACTGAGTGCCCAGATCACTTCCACTCCTGTGGCAGCTGCGGCCACCAGCCTGCAGCAGGAGATCCAAGAGGGCATCTACTCTGGAAGCTGCTACCACCGAGATGGCTTACGACTGAGTATGTTCTGGGAAAGAGGCTTTTTAGATCCTAGCAGTGTTTAGTGAGGTCATTGGAGGGATCAGCAGAGCTCTATACTTCCTCACCTTCCTGCCCTTCAGGTATACAGTTTGAAGTAAAGCGTGTGGAGCTCCAGGGCTCTGCAACCCTGTTCTGCTGCTGGCTGGTGAAGGACCTCTTACACAGCCACCGGGACTCAGCCACCCGGACCCGCCTGTTCCTCGCCAGCCTGCCTAGCTCTACCCACTCCATGCCTGAGCTGTCTGGATCCAGCTTGGGAGAGGTTGGTATCTGTGCCAGCTCAGTCTTCTGTGCACTTTCTACTGTGCTGCAGCTTTTCCAGGTGGCATCACTGCCTTTTTGGCTAGAATGGGTGGAGGGTATACTTGTGGCTTTTTAATATTGTCTTAGCACCCTGTGTAAGTATAGAGCAAATGCAGGACTTTAAATGAAGGTATGCCTTGTACAATCGGATGTAGATGCGTTTAGACATAAGCCAGTTTGGGTTGATGGATGGATACTGCCAGAGGGGCCATGGAAAATTTCAGACCAGCCTACTGTGGGCACAGGAGATAGGAACAGCATGGATGCAGGTGCTGTACTGATGGAGATGAGATGACTTGTGATCTCCCAGACCTTTCTTTGTGTCCTCAGGTGCTCAGAGCCAAGCCTTGGTTTGAGGAATCCCCAGCACCTGCAGAGCTAGAGGGGCTGGCAGCCTGCGAGGGCGAGTACTCCCACAAGTATAACACCATCAGCCCACTTGGCAGTGGGGCCTTTGGCTTTGTGTGGACTGCCGTGGAGAAGGAATGCAACAAAGAGGTGCTGGGGCTCATGTGGGGATGGCCCTGCTGGAGGTCCCGTGATTTATAACTTGTCATGGAGGAGGAGGGACCAGGACATGGGTACTTTCTGGATATAGATATACTTTCTGCACTACACACGCTAACTCCAGACAATGGCTCTAGTGAGTTTCATATTTAGACTTTGCTTTTTTGCAGGCTCTTTGGCCCCAGCCATGCTTATTACTATGTTGATACCTCCCCTCTCTGAGCAAGAGGCTTATACTATTTGTCTTAGTCAGGGTTTTTATTCCTGCACAAGCATCATGACCAAGAAGCAAGCTGGAGAGGAAAGGGTTTATTGAGCTTACACTTCCACATTGCTGTTCATTACCAAAGGAGGTCAGGACTGGAACTCAAGCAGGTCAGGAAGCAGGAGCTGATGCAGAGGCCATGGAGGGATGTTTCTTACTGGCTTGCTTTCCCTGGCTTGCTCAGCTTGCTTGCTTATAGAATCCAGGACTACCAGCCCAGGGATGGCGCCACCCACAAGGGACCCTCCCACCTGTGATCACTAATTGAGAAAATGCCCCACAGCTGTATCTCATGGAGGCACTTCCTCAACTGAAGCTCCTTTCTCTGTGATAGCTCCAGCCTGTGTGGAGTTGACCCACAGAAACAGCCAGTGCACGATTCTTCTGCTCTCCACATGGCATGGTGATTCATGGGCTTGCAAACTCACTTTTAAAACCAAACTTAGGACTTCCACTGCTTAACTGGAAAAGTATGTCCCCACCAAACACAAAACTAAGCTAGCTGACAAACACTCTCAGGGTCACCCAAGATTTTTTTTGTGATAGCTCTCATATGCCTGTTGGGTGCCAGGCATTTTTTTAGGTGCACTGAATTTCTCCCAACTGGCCTCCTTCCTCAGTCATGAGGGTCATTCCTGTGCATTCCTTTATCTGAACCTCAGATCTCATTTTTCTTTGCTCCAAGCTCCCACTGATGCGTTGCAGTTTAATACCCACCATCCTCTTCAGATGCAGCAGCCACTTCCTGCTCTTTTGAACTGTGTCAGGCTCCCCAAGCATTCAACTACCAGTCAGATCCTGGAGGCCCTTGAGTATTGCCATAGAGTGTTTTCTTATTACTTGTTGCTGGGATGCTCCAAAGATGTGTGTCTGCGCTGCAGGGCCGTCCTCTTTGTGGTTCTAGTGAGTTTTCAGAGGCTATTTTAGGATTTCTCAGTATGGCAGTTATGTCTTCCCTCTCCTTGGTCCACTTTTCATCCTTCTTTCCTGTCGCATGCGCATGCTCTCAAAGAACACTTGCAGGCCTTGGTTCTCTTCCACCATATGGGTTCTGGGGATCACATTCAGTTGGTCAGGTTTCTCGGTGGGCACTTTTACCTACTGAGCCATTTCACTGGTCCCTGAATTTTTTTCCTTTTTTTTTTTTCCAGAATGAGTTTGAGTGACCACTCAACTCATTGAATCAACTATTGAATATCTTTTCAGCACTTAATTACATAACTACTCCTCGTTTTTACTATAATGATACACTAATAGATCTTCTTATGTGCATGGATTCCATCCTTGATTTGGTGTAATGTCTTTCAGTGCATTGCTAGCTTTGGTTAGCTGTTGTATTTATTTATATTTACTTGAAAATTCTTGATTATAGGTCAGATGTGGTAGCACAAACCTTTAATTGCAACACTCAGGGGGCAGAGACAGGTGGATCTCTGTGAGTTCAAGGCTACTCTGGTCTACATAGTGACCATGATTTCCAGGACAGCTAGGCCTACTTAGAGAGACATGTTTAAAAATTTTTTATTAATATTGTATGTATGTGCATTATGATATATGTATATGTACATGCTACACAGTATATGAGGAGGCAGAGGAAAACTTGGAAGAGCTGGCTTTCTGCTTTCACTTTCTGAGTTGTAGGGATTGAACTCAGGTTGTCAGGTTTGGCAGCAAGCTCCTTTACTTGCTGAGCTCTCTTGCCAGTCCTGAGATTGATGATTCTTCAGTCACCTGAAGATAAGTTGAATTCATTGCATACAATTTTTGGGGTGGTGGTAGACTTGTTTTATTATATTTTTGCACATGTGTTTTATATATATTTCAAAAATTACCAGGATATATGTTGGACTTTGTGTGTTTTCTTTATTCTTGCCTGATGCTTGGTAAGACTTGGGCCTGGCTGCTTAAAGCTTTATATTAAAAATCTTTATTTTTTTATTTCTTTTTCTTTTTTAAAAAATCAGTCTTCTCCCTTAGTCTCTGAACTCACTTGAGGCTCGTGTGTTCCCTCCTGGAGAATGCCTTCCTCTTTTTGTCTTCTTGCCCCGTGCAGGGTACTGGGCAGCAGGTACCTACCAACTGTCTAAAACGGCACCTGTGCCGACTGTTGCCCTCCCTTCCTGGGCACCTCACTGGCTTGCTTCTGCCTCATCTTTCTGAGTTCCCTCTCATCTCTCTCCTGGGCAAGTTGTGGACGCCTTCCTTCCCCATTCAGAATTTGTCTGCTTTACCCAGGCCATGTCTCTTCTCTCCAGAGGAGTGTGAGAGACTTAGTTGCATAGCGCAGAGCCTTCCGGCTGCTATACCTCTGTTCCATGCCCAACCCCAACCCTGGCCCTTGGCTTTCTAGAGGTCAGCACTTGTGGACCTTTGTCCCTGTGTCCCTCCCTTGTACCTGTCCACTTAGCGCCTCATCATTTCTTTTTCCTGGGCACTCAGCATTCCCTAGTACGTGATGCACCTTGCTGTCTGCTTCCTCAGACGATTGATCACCTCCTTGGAGCATGACAGTGTCCCTCAGCTGATACATAAATAGGCCTGACCCAGGCTGCTTTACCTGTATTCCTAGCACTCCATCTAGTAGCCAGTCTGTTGAGTGGCAAGCCTGTCTTGTAGTGACTGATATGAAGTCTCTCTTTACAATGGAACTTTGTCCCATTTTTGCCAGGTGATGTTTATCATGTGTACTACACATGTCAGGCTTGAGAGACTCCCTGGATAATTTCAGCATCAGGACTGACACTCATCTAATGATGACAGTTTTCTTTATTTTCTCTACTTTGTATGCTTATTTCATTCTCTTGGGCGTTATAGAGTATCAGGATTCTGAGTCTTCTCTTTTCCAGCATTGGCCATGGCTCCTCAGCACCCCCAGGGACCCCCATCCATCCCCTGTTGCCCATAATAGACAAGGAGAGATTGCCACCATTTGTATTCAGCTGTTTCCTCCTCCTCTTCTGCTGCAGGGACTTGCTACATTGTTTTTTAAATGGCAGTGGATCTTGGGGGGTACAGAAAACCAGTGGGCACTGGGTTTAACAGATGGTAGAGACTCTGCTCTTCTCCCATATAGGTGGTGGTGAAGTTTATTAAGAAGGAGAAGGTTTTAGAGGATTGCTGGATTGAGGATCCCAAACTTGGAAGAGTTACTTTAGAGATTGCAATTCTGTCCAAGGTGAAACATGCCAACATAATCAAGGTAGATGGTGATTCTCTGTGCGCTGTCATCTTCATGGCGTGTTTTTAATATTAATCTATTGACTGAAGCTGGACCTGGCCTGTCTCTTTCAGGTTCTGGATATATTTGAAAACCAAGGGTTCTTCCAGCTAGTGATGGAAAAGCACGGCTCTGGCTTGGACCTCTTCGCTTTCATTGACCGCCATCCCTGCTTGGATGAGCCCCTGGCCAGTTACATCTTCCGACAAGTGAGAGCGGGCCAGCGCTCTGCGGGCTGGGTGTGGGGTGGAGTGGTTGAGCTCCGTAGTGACTGCGAAGGTTAGTGGAATATAGACAGTTTCCTCAGTGGGCCAGTGATAGCCTTTGGCCGTGGGCTTTATGAGGGAAGAGAAAGGGAGATGGAAGGAATTACCAGGGAAGTTCTGTCTTTGGTTTTGTGACTTCACCAGCTATGTGACCTTGTGTACAGCCTTAACCTTCTAATGTGTGCAGTCAAAAACACTATTGTGTCAAAAAATTGTCTTGATCTGCTTCTTTATTTAAATATATATGGATCTCTGCTCAATTTTTGGGAATGGGAATGGGAAGGTGATGAGCAAATCTGGACGGAGGGCAGAGTCACTGATTCTTGTTTTAAATAATGAAAAGACAGTGGTTCCTCCCTCCCTCCCTCCCTCCCTCCCTCCCTCCCTCCCTCCCTCAGGTGCCTCATAAATGAGTGGAACATTTATACTTGTCCTTTGGTTATTTCTTGAAAGTGATGTGATTCCTTGTGAAAGCTTAACATTTCTTCAAAGTTGTAAACTCCTGAAAGTTTCTCAGGTTTCTTGGTGTGTGTTTCAGTCATTATGAGATGCCAAAAGAATGCCCTACTACCCCTCTCAAACTTCCTGTCAGAAGATTATATATTTCCTTTTTCCCTTCCTTCCTATCATCTGGCTATCATCCATTCATCCATCATCTATCTGTCTATCATATATTTCCTTTCTTGTTTGTCAGAGATGGGCCTGGAGCCTGTGGACAGCAGTACTACCCCAGGGAGCAGCAATTGGGGCAGCTGGCTGCTGGGGCTTGTAGAAAGGAAGGATGAGTTCAGTACAGTTTAGTTGTAGAGAGACACTGCAGTCTTATAACAACGTGGTTCTGACTAAATGTGGCAGTGCGCCTCTATCATCTCAGCACTACAGAGCCTGAAGCAAGAACATAGAGAATTCAAGGCCACTCTGGGCTACACAGCAAGATTCTCCCCTGAACCAGGTTTTCCTGATGGGGCTCTAACATGTATGTGTCTGTGTATGTGTGGGCATGTGTTCATATGTTTATGAATGTTAAGTATGTATATATGTCTGCATGTATATGTAAATGCATGTCTGTGTTTCTAGAAATCTGTATATATAAATATGCAGGCAAGTTGTTTATCATGTATACTTCTTTATTAATTGATTGACCTTAGTTGACATGCCATTAACTATTTTTCTGATTTAAAGATTTTTATTTGGAAGTATAACATTGTCTCTAAAGATCAAAATGATTGGTTATATGCATGAAATTACTAAGTTGGTTGCTCCGGTTGCTATCCAAGTTGGAAGGAGCCACAGAGTGCCTGGGCAGATGGGTGTTATGATGACTGCCTTGCAGAAGCAGAGTGCCTTTGTATAACCTACTTCCTGCAGAGACCGGTTACTCTGCAGAGTAGTCGGTGTGCCGTCTGGGCATGCACAGACTATGCAGAGGAGCTGCCAGAGCCCTGCATCAGGACCGGCTCCTGCTGTAACCTCCAACTGTAGCCTGCTCTCTGCACAAGGCATTGTCCTCCTGGGAGCTGAGCCATCCGCACGGAGCCCATGCATGCTTACTTGGCCTGCCTTTCCTCCTGAGATGGTCATGGGGCAAGTGTCCGCTGGGAGGCTTTCTGTAGTTAGTAGTAACAGAAACATTGTGCACCATAGTTTGCTTTCTGGCAAACTCTGCTCTGTGTGAGGCACAGAGATGCACTTCCAGGGCTGCTGTGCCTCCTGCCTCTGCAGAACCACGTCTCCAGCACCCAGGACTATGCACTGGAGAATGTTTATCTTTCCTTTGTTGATGTTTTTCTTTCGTCTTGCTAATATTTAGTATACATGCATGTTTTACTTGAATTGCTTTTGCAGTGTTCTCCTTTCCTCTGGTTCCAGCTGGTGTCTGCTGTAGGGTACCTGCGCTCTGAAGGCATTATCCATAGAGACATCAAGGATGAGAACATTGTGATTGCTGAGGACTTCACAATTAAGCTGATAGATTTTGGCTCAGCTGCCTACTTAGAGAGGGGCAAACTATTTTATACCTTCTGTGGAACAATCGAATACTGTGCACCTGAAGTTCTTATTGGAAATCCGTACGTATCACACGCTCTTAGAGTTTACTGTCCTCTTGACTCTTATATAAAGCCCATGACTGTTATGATTTTTTGAAGAAATTATTTCAGTGTGTGCCTTTTTATTGAGTAATGAGGGTAATATTCTGCAAATAAGTAAGTGTGCAATAGGCAGGTAGCTAGACATGGACATAGGGGGTCTGTTCTACTATTTCAACTTTCGATTGTTTGTGGTTTGATGTTACAGAAAGTTAGAAAAATAGAAGACAAAGAGGAAATTCTCAAAAGATGGAGGCCTCCGAGTGATTCCTCTGTAACTTGCTGTGCTTACTCTCAGAGGGAATAATCATTATTCTTAGGAATAATCATTTCAGAATTTTATTTATTTTTTTATTTTATGTGTTTGGGTATTTTGCCTGCATGTATGTCTATGTAGCATGTTCAGTGCCTGCAGAAGCCAGAAAAGCATGTTGGATCCTATTCTGGTTAGTGTTTTGTCATTTTGACACAAACTAGAGTCATTTGGGAAGAGAAAACCTCACTTGAAAAAGTGCCCCACCAGATTGGCCCTTTGGGCTTTTTCTTGATGACTGACTGATGTGGGAGGGCCTAACTCATTGTGGGATGTATCATCTCTGGGTGAGTGGTTCTGGGTTGCATAAGAAAGCATGCTGAGTAAGCTAGTAAACAGTACTCCTCCTCATCTCTGCTTTGGTTCCTGCCTCCGGGTTCCTGCCCCACAGTCCTGTCTTAGCTCTCCTGATGGTGCACTGGAACCTGCAAGACAAATGAACTCCTCCCCACCCCCATGCTGCTTTTGGTCGAGGTGTTTGATCACAGCAATAGAGACCTCACAAAGACATAACTCCTGGGACTGAAATTACAGACAGTTGTTGGATGTCGTGTGGTTGCTAGGAATGGAACCCAGGTTCTCTGGAAGAGCAGCCAGTGCTCTTACCTAGAGGCATGGCTCCAGTTCCAGTAGTCGTTATTTAAATAATGTTGATGGGCTGTCCATACAAGAAGCCTTGTAACAAGAGTAGGAGCATGAGGAATGATGGGAAGGCACTGCCGGGGCTCAGGTTCTCAGAGGCTCTGAGCTGGGGGACTCAGGCTCTGGGATAAAAGCGATTGTTGCTCTGTAGCTGTGGAGCCTGTGGGTGGTAGGAACCTTGCCTAAAAAGACCTTTTTTCTTGGGAGTTGAGAAAAAGAATGGAAATGAAGCTCATTGTCCACATGTGTGCAGGGGCTACATAGAAATTGCTGACAGTGATTTGTACTGCTGTGCAGGGATTGTGGTTTCTTCATATACAAACTGATGTCTGTATAAAATGACTTCCTAAGTCACATTCACACAGTAGTATCTCCCGCCTCTACCTGCATGTTTGGTGAAGTATATATTTTCTCAGGAAGAGTGTCTTAGTCAGGGTTTCTATTCCTGCACAAACATCATGACCAAGAAGCAAGTTGGGGAGGAAAGGGTTTATTCAGCTTACACTTCCACGTTGTAGTTCATCAATAAAGGAAGTCAGGACTGGAACTCAAGCAGGTCAGGAAGCAGGAGCTGATGCAGAGGCCATGGAGGGATGTTTCATACTGGCTTGCTTCCCCTGGCTTGCTCAGCTTGCTTTCTTATAGAACCCAAGAGCACCAGCCCAAAGGTGGTACCACCCACAAGGGGCTCTCCCCACTTGATCACTAATTGAGAAAATGCCCCACAGCTGGATCTCATGGAGGCACTTCCCCAACTAAAGCTCCTTTCTCTGTGATAACTCCAGCCTGTGTCAAGTTGACACACAAAACTAGCCAGTACAAAGAGAGTAGGTGGTCAGAGCAACAGAATGTTTAGCTCTACATGGTCTTACAGAATAGTGTGTAGTTACCAGATAGGTATGGTCAAAGCTGGATTTCATGTTGGGTCTGATCAGGTCCAGATTGTCTGCCCAACCACTACCATACCTGTGTGAGCAACCTTCAGCACTGGGTGGGGTAATCAGAGCTCCGGCCTGGGTCTTCTCATGGCTTCAGCAGTGGGGTGGGGGTAACCAGGGCCTGGGCCTGGGTCTTCTCATGGCTTCAGCAGTGGGGTAAGGTAACCAGGGCCTGGGCCTGGGTCTTCTCATGGCGTTTTTCAAGTCACAGGAAGTGAATGCTCCAGTAGCTCTCACTGTCTCCTGGAACTTGCTCTCCCGAACCTGGTGCAGCCACATTCATGCCAGCTGGCACTTGTGTGTAGCATGACTAGGCTTTGTGCTGCCTGCAGAGAGTGACAGGAATAGGGAGAATTTCCCTTTAGGAGTCTCTGTGTTCAGAGACCCTTAGTAAGAGATGATGGAGTTGGTGGAGTTTCTCTTCAGATCTGATTTGGTTACCGCAGTTTCTAGTGCGTGTCCTGTTCTGGTACAGTTCTGTAGGGGCTGGAATGTAGTCAGTATTGAGGAACTGCATGCAAACTGTCTCACTCTGCCTGCTCTGTGTGGCTGGTCTGCTGCTCCACACTCAGGCTGTGGAGCTCCCATCTCTGTATTCAGTGCTCTGTGTACCGTGCCCTCTGCCTGTCTCCTGTCTCGTGCTTTCCGCTCCTGCCCGTCCTTTTCAGTTGTATGCGTGCTGGTTCTGCTTGTGGGCCTCTTGGGCAGGACCTTGTCTCATTCTAGGGCCTTCCACGTTCTACACACCCGCATCTTAGCAGGCAAAAGACTTTCTTCTGTCTTCTTTATATATATAAACAATGCATATATATCCCTCCCTCCCTTCCTCCCTCCCTCCCTCCCTCCCTCCTTTCCTTCCTTCCTACTCCAGTGGGTCAGCAAACTCTGGCTGGCTAAAGGCAACCTTCCCAGAATCTGGTGGCATGGGTGAAGTTGGGATAACAACACCTTGAATCTTCCCTGGGCAGGCCCTTTCTGTCAGGCCTAGTTCCTGATACACCCCTCCATCCTACCGTGGGTTTCTGACCCCTGTGCGGTCACTACACTTTCTCTGTTTCCCTCACTCATCTCTGCTTTGAGCATCTCTTCCTCTCACCTTGTTGTGATGCTGCCTGTGGCTCCTTTGGCCCCTGGTGAGACCAAGTTGTGATTCGCTGCCCACTCGGCTGCTCTCCCCACCTCTGGGAATCCCTCTTCTGGGATGTAGAGGGAGGGTTTCTTGTCTGGGAGAGCCCAGAGTGGACTGTGAGAATGCGAGTCTGACTGGGGATGGGAGGCTCTGGCACTCAGGGCCGAGGCTGGCTCATTGAGCTCTAGGCTCTGAAATGTTCTCCTTTCCTTCTTGCAGCTACAGAGGGCCAGAGCTGGAGATGTGGTCTCTGGGGGTCACCCTGTACACGCTCATCTTCGAGGAGAATCCCTTCTGTGAGGTGGAGGAGACCATGGAGGCAGTAATTCATCCCCCATTCCTGGTTTCCCCAGGTGAGCATGAGCGCCAGGTGGCGATGACAGCACTGCCTGAGAACCTGGCACTTTGGTTCCTGTCTCCTCTGCCTGTACTGACGACCTTTTTGACCTTTCTTTTTTATTCTTCTAACATTTTGATCTGAGCATAATAATTTTAATGTGACTCAAAATCATTTTGGTAATTTTTATGAATGTCCCATGGATTGTCCAGGCCCTGGAAGTGATAGTCGGCAGTCACTTTGTCTGTGGCAGCATCTGCGAGGTCAGATGCTCAGCATAAGTCAGAAGCCCCATTTGTGGAAGAGGGTAGTGTCCGTGCAGGAGGAGACTTGACCCTCAGCAGCTCACGTGCAAAATGTCAGTCCTACCATGAACCCTGAGAGCAGATGTGGCGGCAACTTAGTCCAAGTGCTACCTTGTGTCTGTAATGGGAACCAGGGAGTCAGTGGACATAGGTTCAAAGGCCAGAAAGGCTTCCTAGGCTTGGAGCAAGCACCCCAAGGGCCTGGAGCAAGCACCCCAAGGGCCTGGAGCAGGCACCCCAGGGACTTGGAGCAGGCACCCCAGGGACTTGGAGCAGGCACCCCAGGGACTTGGAGGAAGCACCCAGGGGCCTGGAGCAGGTACCCCAGGGACTTGGAGCAGGCACCCCAGGGACCTGGAGCAGGCACCCCAGGGACTTGGAGCAGGCACCCCAGGGACTTGGAGCAGGCACCCCAGGAGCCTGGAGCCTAGTGGAGCTCATGGAGCTGGCGGGCGGGCGGGCGAGTCAGGTGTCAGCTGGGGTCCCTTCCACTAAGGCGTCCCGTGGGCTCACAGAAGTCACTTACTGGGAGAACCCACGTGATGGCAGATCTTCACTCTGTCTGTTTTAGGAATCCCAGATAGGGCCTTAAATAACAGATTACCATTTCACGGTTGCCGGAGCTGAAAGTCTGAGTAAAGGTGGTGGCTGGTTCCGTTCTTAGTGAGACCTCTTTGTGGCTTGTGGATGGCACCTTCTTTCTGTGTCCTCACGGTGGAGACGGGGAACTTAGTTTTTTTCTACCTCTTAGGATACCAACTCATCTGTCTTCCCCACCCATGGCTTCCTCAAACTCTCACCACTCCCAGCAGCCTGCTCCCTGCACCCTTACCTTAGGGCTGGGGTCCCCAGCACGCATGCTCTGGAAGGATGTGCTTGGCTGTAGGACATTGGATTTGGAGCTTTGCTAAGTTGTGGATCCTGAAGCTGCTGCAGTTGGTAGACTCCTCTGCCCCACGGTTCTTATTACACAGATTGGGTTCCTGGTGATTAGGCTCAGGGAGCATGTGCAGATATTTGGAGGAACTAGACCTAAATACAGATTCAGGCTGGGCTCCTGTTAGAGCTCAGTCTACTCCCCACAGACTGCCGCTCTGCTGGCTTCCACTTGCTCTTGCAGGCCATGCCCATCCTCAGTCACTCACAGCCAGAGCCTCTGTGTCAGAGTTAGGGTTTCTGGTGCTGAGATATATATAAACAAACAAACAAACAAAAAAACCTGTGACCAAAGAAACTTGGGAAGGAAAGTATTTCAGCTTACAGTTACACACCACAGTCCATTACTCAGGGAAGTCAAAGCAGGAACTAAAATGGCTAGAGCCTGGAGGCAGGAGCTGAGGCAGAGGCCATGGAAGATGCTGCTTACTGGCTTGCTCCCCATGGCTTGCTCAGCCTACTTTCTTACAGACCCAGGACCACCAGAGCATGGGTGGCACCATTCACAGTGATCTGGGCCTTCCCACACCAATTCAAGAAAATGCCCAACAGGCTTGCCCAAAGCCCAGTCTGGTGGGGGCATTTTTCTCAATTGAGGTAACCTCTTCCCAAGTAACTCTAGTTTGCATCAAGTTGACATAAAAGCAGCCAGCACACCTTGTAAGCAAGTGGTCTGAGCTTTGACTGAGCTGGAGCTCAACTTCCATGCTTCCACTGTGGAGGTGGTAGGTTCATAAGTGCGTTTGCTGAGGGTTAGGGTTAGGGTTAGGGTTAGGGTTAGG
Source organism: Apodemus sylvaticus (assembly GCF_947179515.1). Lineage (NCBI taxonomy): Eukaryota > Metazoa > Chordata > Mammalia > Rodentia > Muridae > Apodemus > Apodemus sylvaticus. Next base: position 20,680,457 of record NC_067480.1, read on the forward strand.
TTATGTGTGGCCAGGCCTTAATGTCTTAGGACTCCTGGCCGCCTCCTTGCCCTGTGGGAGGCTCTGTGAGGCAGGATAGCTTGAAATCTATAGGTCTGAGGTGTGTCCCATTTGACGTCGGCCTGGATCTTCCTGTGTTCTTTATGTCCCTAGAACTTATGAGTCTTCTGTCAGGGCTGTTGCAGCCTTGCCCTGAGCAGCGGACCACTTTGGAGAAGCTGATCATGGACCCCTGGGTGACACAGCCTGTGAACCTTGCTAACTATACCTGGGAAGAGGTGTGTAGGACCAGCCAGCCAGGTGAGAAGTCTCAGGCTCCCTTCCTCTTCCCCTCCTTTCCTTAGTGTCTTTGTTTGGGGTGGGAAGGTGACCATCCATCCTGGTTGAGGCTCCTTCTGTCCTAAATCCATGTGTAAAGAGTTATGAATTGATTATGCAGAAGCCCTTCGATGCCATTGGTTTCAGAGCGTGGGTATGGACTGTAGAGGGAGGACAAGCGCTTAGAGTGGCCCTGGCCAGGAGGAGTTGGAGGGCAACGGTTTGGAGAGTCAGTCAGTTGTCCAGTCCAAAGATGGATGAGGGCACAGATGCTGACCATGATGCTGTGAGGCTCCATGGGGCCATGTCTCTTCAGACAAGGCTTCCTAGCTCCTGCCAGAGCTCCTGGGAGCCAGGCTGGACATCAGCATCCCTTTCACTAGCATCTTAGCAGACTCTATACTTCAGAAGTATAGAGTCTGCTAAGACTGCCCCTCCTTCCACTCTGTTGTCCCAAACAAAATTTTTTAGGATCTTATTGCTAGCATGCAATGTATTATCTTCTTCATCCTTCAGAAAGTGGCCTGCTGTCAACTGCAAGTCTGGAGCTTGGGAGTAGAAGTCCAAGTGAAGTGGCTCAGACAGAGGGTCTCTGTGGGCCTCCTGCTTCCAGGGAGGCGCCTGCTGACCAGCACTGCTTACATCTTGAGGACCCGCCTTTGCCAGTCAGCTGAGCAAGCAAGCTCTCCTGCTCTTCTCCACTTGGTTTGGGAAACTGTGGATTTCAGGGCTTCCTACCTGGAGAAAGGAAGTTGTGAAGAACTGGGCTGAATTCCCCTTCTATAGATTCCTGTGCAAATGCTACAAGAGCCTGTGATACTATTTGTCTTAGGTTTATGATTAGATTTGTAATTCATGTTTTCTTTTTTATAGCCTTGAAAATCATTCTAATGTTCATTTACATTGTACTATTAAAGGGCTTTAAGTTATAAGCCTCAGAAAGAGATGTGGACTGTTTAAATTCTCTACTTTTGATGTTTTTTCTTTATAAGTTTTTGAGACAGGATCTCACCATGTAACTGGCTGGCCTGGAACTCAACTAGACCAGGTAGACCTTAAACTGACAGATCTGCCTGCACCGTCTCCCAAGTGTTAGGATTGAAGATATGTGCCACCATGCTCAGCTCTTTCTGGTTTTGTGTGTACGTTTCTTTCCCACTTACTTGGGGCATGTGACATGTGACAGATGTGTGGAGTCTATAGAGGTGGTCAGACAAAAATGGCCAGAATATTTATTTTCTTAAATACTTTCCAAATTAAAGCTATTTGGTTAACAGTTAAACTGGCTAGGCTGTATAGGACATGAGAAATACTTGGTTTTCTTTGTTTTTCCATTTCTGTACCCCTTTTACTTCAGCTAGAAAGAAATCTATCCTGGCTTGGTCTGGGGGTTCAGGCCTGTTAGCCATCTGTCAATCCATAATACCCTGTCAGTACTTTGAGACATCCTGTGACTGGCTCAGTTCTACTTTGTCTATGTAACCAGCACTGACTGTACCTTTGTGTCTAGTTGAAGGGCTTCAACCCTACCAGTCTCTGAGGGTTTCTAGCCGCAGTCCCAGAAGTTAGTGACATTTTAGCTTTTGATTTCAGATGACTTTGTTTCCAAGAATGAAACAAACATTTTCCCTTGTAGTCTTTATTACACAGAAAGCACAAGATATTGCAGAATTGTTCTTTCCCCCAGACAGGAATGTAGCAGATTATTTCTATATTAGAAAAAAATCATTAAAGCTTTTGGTTATAGTCTGATGCCTTTTGAATGGTCTTTGCAGAAGAACAAAATCAAAAATAAACAAAACCTTGAGACTAAAGTTGTGAGGCAGCAGCTATAATTTTTCCCGTGGAATTTCAAGTCTGATTCAAGAATGAAAAGTTTTGGACTGAAGATGCCGCCAGATTTTCACAGAACCCTGTGTTTTAGCTACCACTGTTTCAGAGCTGACTGACTTGTTTAGGTTCCTAGATTGTTCTCAAAAAATTGGAGTGGCATAGAGTTTTCTTTACACCATAGGCTTTAGGTGTAAAAACATTTATTTAGAAAGACAATTAAGACAACATTAATTCTTTAGTTTTATACAGATTACAACTTTCCTGTCCTATATAGAGTCTTCCTGTCAGAAGATCTGTTTAAGCACTTCAGCACTAGATCATTGTGTAGCACAAGCCAGATCCCTTTCCTCAGGAGCAGCCAATAGACCAGGAAGAAACAGGTGTGGCTTAGACGTGCTGGATCTAGGCAGCAGTTAGAGCACAGCTTCTTTCTTTTGCTGCTCTCCCATTCTAAAAGTTTTCCAGGCTCTTTGCCTGAACGTGTCTGAGATGCAAACTTAGTGCATAGAAATTGGTTTGGAGCATTCTGGTGCTTCACCCATCTGGGAAGCCAGACCTCTGGGCTGAGAGGGCCATGTTGTCATTTTCCTGTGATTTTATTACTTGAGTCGTGTTCTTTTTTTTTTTTTTTTTAATTGGCAGACACCTGTGTGTGTGTGTGTATACATGTATGTGAGGTGTATGTATATGTGCATATTTGCAGTTATAGTTCAGTGTTGTCTGTGACTTGCTGTGAGGCAGGGTCTCTCCCTATAACCAGACCCACATACTTTTTGGTTAAACTGGCACTCAATGCTGGGATTATAGGCATCAATGGGACCACACCTGGATTTTAATGTGGGTTTTGGGGTTTGAACTGGAACCCTTATGTTTGTGCTGTTAACTGCTGAGCCATCTCTTCGGCCTCTAAAACATTTGACTTTTGTTGTGTGTGGCTAGGTATTTATGCTTAAATTTTTCCCCCATCAATATATTTGTTATTGAGTCTTAGGGAGTTTCACATCGTGCACCCAAATCCCACTCTTTTACACATCCTTCCATGTTTGCCCCCCACCTTTGTAACCTCCCTCCCCCAAGAAAATAAAAATTAAAAATAAAACATTGAGTTGCTTTGGAGCCTGCAGTGCATCGCAAAGTATAACATTCTGCTCAGACAGCTTTACTTGCAAATGTTCATTGCAGTGAGTCACTGGGCTGGTTCAAGGTGTCTGGTTTGAACAGATTTAAAAATATCTAAATGGGCATGTGTGCCATGTGCCGTGTGTATGTGAAGGTCAGAGGACACCATTGGAGTGGGTTTGCAACCCTTTCTCATGGGTTCCTAGGATCAAACTCAAGGCATCAAGCTGGTGTGATCAATTGCTGAGCCATCTTGCTGACAAGACACAAATCTTTAAACAATAGAACTCACCAAATACTTTTATCTGGGTCTAGATCCATACTTAACGTTTCAGGAAGAGTTTTGGGCTGTCCTGAGAACTCTCTGCTGTATTACAGTGTCCATCAAAAACTACCTATCTCAAAGATGAGCCCAGGAACACAAATTTGGTTGCTTGAAAAGATTTTCCACCATGGTTGTAGTTAGGTGAGATTACTAGTTACAGAATAAAGCCGTACATCAAGGCACTTACCAGACGTATTGGTATCTGTCCACAGATAGGGAGGATAAGGGAAAACTAGGAAAACACTTAACTCAGCTTTAGATATTATCTAATGATACCATTAGCTTTTGGATTGGTGAAAACCAGTATTGGTCTAGGAATATATTTTAAAAGCTGTTAGGTTAGGCGGGTGGACAGCGAATGAATTTCCGATCCATGATAATTTGGTTCTGGTCTGCAGCATCCAAATTTCACAACTACAGCGTTAGCTTATTTAACCTTATATAATCTTTAACACGGGTGATTTTTTTTTTTTTTTTTGGTCTTATTATCCGCCCCCAGGCCCCAGTAAGTGTAGTTTTACAATAGAAAACAATGGTGTGCACTTCGGCACGGTAGTTTGGTTTCACCTGTACCCTGAAGAGCCGTTTTAAAACCCAGATAGTGTTGCTTGTACCTGGCAGAGACCATGCAGCTGAGTATTCCCAACTAAGGGGCGCTGCACCGCACCGGCAAGCTGCAGGCACTGGGCTTGAGCTTCTGGGATCAAGGGCTTGCCTGCGGAACGAAAGGACGCCGTGCCCGGGGATTGCGGCGGACACAGATCGGAGGCCGGACGCTGTGAGCCAGGAAGGACCGCCTTTTCCTGTGTCATAGTTCTTCGCCGCTTGGGCTCCATGGCTTCTCTGGGAAGGCAGGTGAGGTTGCCCCAGGACACGAGCTCACTGCGGGAAGGTTCAGGAGGCACTGACGCTGGTTCTTGGTGTTCCGGTCTGGGCACCCTGTGGCAGTAGCGCTCCCGAGTGGCGAGTGCACAGACAGTCTGGCCCTGAGATACGCTTTTGGCTTCTCCGGAGTTCCGGCCAGTGTGCTGCCTATTGGCTAGGGAGGCCTGGACCACCTACGGCGGCAGGGGAGGGCGCGGGGACCGGGGCAGGGGCTGGCCAAGCTAGAGAGTGTTTGAGACCAGTCTGGCGGGCGCCGCGGGTGTTCTGTGTTTAATGTTAAGTGCTCGTCCCAAACACTGAGGGCTACTGTGTACAGATCGACAGATTCCTTCCCCAAAATATTCTTCCTTTAATGGAAGGGATCCTTGAAAAAAAAAAAAAACCTATCCTTTGTTGGAATGAAATTAGGTAGTGAATCTGTCAGGTGGCTAGTCTGAGGTTCAGAATTTTCAGCCAAATATTATTGCTTGTGCCCTATATCTCCAGTAAGTGCTGTTGGTTTGCATGCTAATTTTCTTCTTTGGAGACTTTAGACCCAGAGAAGATTTTACAGATTGTTTACAAAAATTGTTAGCTTTTGTGGGCCAAGGTTACTGGCGCTGCAGTCTTGTGGTCATTATTGGGAGGTGGAACTGATTCTGTCTTTGCTCGGCCTTACAGGTTCCCAAGTGGCATCGGCCACTGGCCCTCTCCTGGGCCTGTTTGGCTAAGCAGACCCCTCATCTTAGAGAACAGAAACAGATGAGTCCTTCTTTGTTTTGCAAACTGACTACAGCGCCCAGTAGAGGAAGCTTGCAAGAGTTTTCCAGCGTTAGACCCAAAAAGTACGTGCAGGAACCAGAGTACAGGACTCGGCTTGTTCAGTGTCTTCATGAGGAACAGAAGACTTGTGTGGGTCCTGAGGCCTTAGAGCCTGAAAAGGTCATCAGTTCCCTCCAGGACATGGGGTTTGCCGAAGCCCACATTAACAGCTTGCTTAGTATACAGCCAAGTGTCCATCCTCGACAGTTGCTGGACATAATTTCAGAACTCCTACTCTTGGGGTTGAACCCAGAGCCTGTATTTAATGCCTTGAAGAAAAATCCCCGGTTACTTAAACTGTCTACCATGCAGATGAAGAAGCGTTCCAGTTACCTTCGGAAGCTTGGCCTCGGAGAAGGTATAATGCAGCAGACTTAGAGAGGACTCAGAGTTAGGGAGGGAATGACCTACCCTAGCAGGGATGTCCAGCCTTTCATAGGGTGGCATGCCATTATCCCCTACAAATGAGCTAGGCTGTATTCATAGATATCCTGGGATGCATGCATGCTGTGGGCTAAACCTGCCTTACTCAGTCGAAGTGAGGTAGGAAAGTCTGCTGAGGAGAGGTCAGTGTCTCCAAAGAGATGTGTAGTGGGCTCTCTGCAGATAGCGTTGTAAGAGGGATGCGAGGGAGAATGGCCCAAGAAAGAACCAAGGCTGAAGTGAGTCAGTCCCCTGTGTCTTCGTTGAGATTTCCAGCTCCAGATCAGTGGGAACATGGAATCTGGTTTTGGTGCATTAGTGTTGTTCTATGGTAGTGATGCATGTGTGTGCATATGTGTGACCTCTGCAAAAACATCCCACACACAACTCTCCAAGCTGATGGTGCCCGGTTCCTGGAAGGCTGAGAGTGGCCTCCCCCTTCCAACTGCTGGCTGTCACCCTTCTGGAGAAGGGAGGTTGCGCTCTTCAGTGAGCTCTACCCATTTGACGCTTTTATTTCTTTTCATTATTGACTGTTCCTGGTAAGATTTTACCCCCAAAGTGGGTAGGCTTAGAGCCCACTATGTTTGGTGTCTCTACAGGCCTCCTCAAGAAGATAAGCAAAAAGATAACTATGTTCCCCTTGACAGATTGTCTCTTGTTTTTTTTTGGTTTTTGTTTTTGTTTTGTTTTTCGAGACAGGGTTTCTCTGCATAGCCCTGGCTGTCCTGGAACTCACTGTGTAGACCAGGCTGGCCTCAAACTTAGAAATCCGCCTGCCTCTGCCTCCCAAGTGCTGGGATTAAAGGCATGTGCCACCACCGACAGATTGTTTCTTGCAATGTCATCTAAGCCCAAGCTCAGTCAGTCTGTAAGCACAGCCTGAGAGGTGAAAATAAAACTTATACTTTGGAAACACCTCTTCACGCGGAAGCTAGGCTGTTAGGAAGGTGAATTAACAGCCTAAGTGACTTTTAGTTTTTCCAGTTATTAAGTCGGCACAGCTGCTCATCAGAAGACCATTTACTTCACTTTTGCCTGGGACAGCCCTGCTTCTAGAATTTGTCTGAATACAGTTACTAATGTTAATTCAATAAAACACGGGGAGACTAGGTACAGTATGCATGTCTTTAATTAAACCCAGTACTCTAGAGATAGGTGGCTAGATCTCTGCAGGTTCAAGGCCTACCAAGGAGACCATGTAAAACAACTACAAAACAAACAATAAAACGTTTGGATATAACACATGGTTGCACTCAGACTACTTGTAATTGTGTGTCCTGAAGAGTTTTGTTCCTACCATTGTTACTCCCAAATTCCTCTTCACTGGACTCAGGCTCCCAAGTCTAAAGATTGTTAGTCTGTCTTCACAGAGTGAAGCAGCAGCCCTGATCCCCGCTGTACAGGAAACCACTCTCCTCTGACGTTTCCCGGTGAACCCCTTGGAAGTTTGTATACTAGGCAAGAGGAGACCTAGAATATGAAGTTGGCACCTTGAGATAGAACTAGAAAAAGGCAGGGACATAAGGAGGGTTGTTGGATCTGGGAAGAGTCCTTTCCCAGTGCTTCATGGAAGGTAGATCTATGAATGGGCAATCCTGTGGAGGGGGCAGATCCTTGCTGTGTCATCGCCCTGCCCTCCTGTCTCAGAGGCAAGCGCGCGCGCGCGCGTGTGTATGTGTGTGTCTGGTGGTTGTACATGTCATGGGGCACATGTGGATGCCACAAGACAACTTCTAGAGTCAGTTGTCTGCCGCCACAATGTGGGTCTTGGAACTGAACTCGTTACAGGCTTGCTGACAGGTACCTTGACCCATTGACCCATTTACCAGCCCCTAAACGTTACTTCGCCCTTGGCTTTCTGGAACACGCTGACGTTACCTGCTCTTCTTTTCCTAATCCTCCACAGGGAAACTGAGGCGGGTACTTGATATTTGCCCTGAGGTTTTCACCATGCACCAGCAGGACATTGACAATGTCGTAAAGGTCCTCAAGGAGAAGTGCTTGTTTTCAGTACAGCATATCACAGACATTCTGCACAGATGCCCCTCTGTCTTGCAGGAGGACCCCAATGAGCTAGAGTACAAATTCCAGGTGAGAATGAGGGATTTGGCTGGTGATGGCAGAGTTTTCAGTGTTTTTAAGCTGAGTAGGGTCAGCTGAGTAAAACACCTCAGCCCTCCTCTCCCATCCTCTCCCTTCCCCTCCCCTCTCCTCCCTCCCCTCTCTCCCCTCCCCAACGCAAACCTGTTCTTTTTGCGTGGGGGATTTAGAAATTTTGACCATTGCCCCAAAAGTTTTGTAACAGATGTGACAGGTAAGCACTTGTGCAGCTGGGTGGTAGTGGTGTCCTCCTTTAATCCCAGCACTCAGGAGGCAGCAGCAGTTGGATCTCTTGAGTTTGAGGCCAGCCTGGTCTACAGTAAGTTCCAGGACATCCAAGACTATGTAGAGACCATGTCTCTAAAATCCAACCAAACAAGCAAACGAAGCTGGTATGAGGACCTGAGTTCAGATCCCCAGATCCTCCCTAAGAGCTGGACGCCCAGTGCCCCAGCACCCCTGTGTGGAGGTGGGGGGCAGAGACAGGGAGCCCTTGGAGGCTTGTGGGGAGCTGGCCTGGCTTCTGACCTCCAGAGCGTGCTGTGATATACTCAGATAAAACGAGCTGCATGCTAACACGTTGATTAAAGATTCCTAGGTAGCTTATGATTTTTTGCATCGATTTTTCCTACACTCATAATTTTGTTGCTGTATTTAAAGAAAAGGATAACCCTCTATGCCCCTTTGTTTTCTGCTTCACTTTCCTCAGCCTGAATTTGGAAATGCTTTGAAAACTGAGATTTCATATAAATGTTGGTATTATACAGTGGTTATTCTACCATTTCTAATGAGTGATTGTGGACTGGTTTGTTTTGAGTTGGAAGGACAGGTTCAGGGTTCTATATGTGGATTCTTAAACATGTTTGTGTCTTCCAGTATGCATATTTCAGGATGGGACTTACACATCTAGACATAGTCAGGACGGATTTCTTACAGTATGCCATAACCAAGATCAAGCAGAGACACATTTACCTGGAGCGCCTTGGACGGTACCAAACCCCTGATAAGAAGGGGCAGACACAGATCCCTAATCCCTCGCTGAAGAACATTTTCAGAGTTTCTGAAGCTGAGTTTTTGACCAGGACAGCCTGTTCCTCTGTTGAGGAGTTTAAAGTTTTTAAAAAGCTCTTGGATCAAGAGGAAGAGAAGTTTGAGAGCCATGCATCTGAAGAGAAAGAAGAGGAGGAGGAAGAAGAGGAGGAGGACGAGGAGGAGGAGCTGCTGTGACAGAGCACTGGGGTGTCAGAGGTCATTCTCATATTCTGAAGCCTTGGGGAGGCTATCCATATTCACCTGGATCTTCTCAAGCACCTTTGATCCCAACACTGGTCTTTTGATTGGGGGGAAAAACCCAACCTGTAATGATCCACTGGAGATACAGGTAGATACACCAAACCAAATGAGGGATGCTTTGTGGTGGGCTAGTGGCTTCTGTGGGAGGCCCTACTCCTTCCTAAATAAAGGACTCGGCTGTCAAAATTCAGGGATGCAACCCATTCAGGTTGGTGTCTTTTTCTGTTAAAATAAGTTGTGCTAATTCCAAAGCCATGTGGAGAGAGAGGTACCTTTCTGCTCAGGAGTACATTGTATGCCCAGGTAGGAGTAAAGATAAAATCATGAAATTGTAACATGAGGGTTAATATGTCATAGCACTTTAATGAAAACAAGTAGCAGGTTTCCCACACAATAGGCATGTTCTTAATCCGACACTATTTCTCAGCCTTCTGACATGTTGAATGTACAGCAGAGGGAGAGGCAGTTGGTTAGTAACCCGTCCTTTAGTCACACAGTTGTCAGACTAGCAGAACGCTTCTGTCAGTTGCTGACCCTTCCTGCTTGGTCAGGTTGGCCTTCGTGTCGGTTCCTGGCTGGTCGCCACTTCAGGGCCTCCTGTCTCTCTGGCTCTGTACTAAAGAGTGAACTGCTCAGAGACCAGCAGTGGGAGCGCTAAGCCGCTGGGCGAGACTGGGACTAGGATGAGGTGAGCGCAAGGAGAGGCCTGCTGTGATGGAGCTCAGGTCAGAGGTCAGGGAACTGAGGCCTCGTAGAAAGTCATCTGTGCCTCTTTCTCAGGGAACTGCATACGTCAGTGATGCAGAAAGCTCTCTGGTGGCAGGACCAAAGTCAGGAGTGCTTGGTAGTATTTTACCCCATTTGGTGACATTTAACAGTCACACAAAACTCCAATGTGGGCCTTGTGTTTAGACTGAATCCAGTGCTTACGTGAGGATGACTGTGGTCCTCCAGACATCTGACAATCTTTGGGGATGCTTTTTCTGTGTCATGGTCTCAGGATCTTGTGGTCAGAGCCAGGGATGCTGTAAAATATTTTCCATTGCACCCCACATGAGTAATCAGGTCCACAAAGTAATGCCAAAGCTGAGAAAGTCCTGTGACTACAGCTAATGTGGATTGTAAATGGACCCGTTGTATTTATTTCTGTCTAAAGGAGATATCTTGCTGGATCTGAGGTGTATTTTGTGAAGAACCAGCACCAAGGTGAGGAGGCTTTTGACTTGCCTGGAGCCTGACTGCAGAAAGGAGGGTGTTCACAAAGAAAAGCAGTCATTCCAAGATCCCCCCTCCCCCACACACAAGCAGGTATGTGAGGCAGGCTCATTGCTGGCAAGGGTGTGTCCTTGCCTGTTGAACTGTCCACAGAAAGCAGGACCTGCAAGCCATCCTGTCTACCCCCAACATCCCATAGGCTGTAGAGAAGGGAAAGGCCTTCTGCCTATTCTTGGCTGTGGACAGAACTGTTTGAGAGCACTGATCCGTTCTTTGCTGCTTACTCTTCTATTTTGTGGCCTTGATGTGATCTGCACTTTCCCTTGTTTGGCCTTGGGTTCTGTCAGGACTGATGAGAACCCACCGGTGAGCTCAGTTAGGCAATCCGCTCATCTTCAGTTTTGATTGGCAAATGGTGATCCCAACAACTCATGATTGCTTCTTCAGTTTGACACAAAAATAAATCTCCACCTTGTCTGTCTGCTGATTCCACTGTGACATTTCCCAAGTGGACACTGACTGTTGTGAGGAATTACTCTGCATAAGAAGGCAGGACAGCATGTTTGGAATGATGTATACTAACTCCTTAGCACCGGCAAGGCTTTCTCCACTCCACATTGGAATGATTGCCTGGCAGTGCCCCACCCAGCAGGCTGGCTCTTGTTTGAAACACAGGCTCCAAATGGAAATAGGACTGTGGCACCATTGGCCTGGTGGGTGAGGTATAGTACAAAGATTCCATCTATGTTTCCAGTGATGCCACTTGATCTTGCCGTTCACTCTTAAAGCTGTAGCTTATGCGTTCTCCAGATCTCTAGTGGGTATCTAAGGTACAGTAGTGAGTTTTTAATGTGACTGCCCCTCTTTGAAAAAGAAAAAAAAAGTAATGCATAGGCTCAGACTATTTTAGTGAGAACAAAAGTTAAAAGATTATGCTTCAAAGTGTGTTTTTATGAACTATGGCGGGCAGGAGGCCTCTGGTCAGGATGTAGTCCTTGGTGTGGGATCTTCTGTCAGCTCAGCTCCTGAGGAATCCAGGAGTGGTTGGCTTTTCTGATTGTGATGTTACTGCAGGGAGGAGAAAGCTGCTTAGAGCCTTGGGAGTGGGGTGGGAAGCAGAGGCTGGGTAAAGTGTTTTCATTTTGGTGGCCCACAGCCATCTACTTGAGGCGCAGATTACAAGAAGCCTTGGACCTATCTCCTGGAGCTGGCCTGCCCTGTGTCACCGGTGATGCGCTGCCTTCAGATTTGACCAGACATCTCTTGATGCTCTGCGCTGTAAATATAAGGCTCCTGAGCAAGGCTCTTGATTGCTTTTCTTCTATGAAAGTTTAGGGGTTTTCCATGTCTTGATGGCTACTTGTCATTCAGGAGATGACATTTTCCACAGAAGGCTGGGGTCTAGATCATCCATCTTATAAACCAGGTACCTGCCAACTGTGGCCTCCTGCCTGTTTATGTAAATAAAGTTTCATTGGAATATAGCTACACTATCTACTCCTGTGACTGTGTTGGCAGTACAGTGGCAGGTGTGTGCCAGAGAGGTCATTCCATCTGTAAAATCGTGCCTGAGCATCTGTCTGCCCTGCCACCCCTGAGTTGTAGACCAAGTGTCTAAACTCCACCATAGTAGTAATTAGCACTTCTTCTTTGGGTCAGTATAAATGAGGAGAGGAACTGGGTAGAGGCCAGCTGTCTCCACACAGTCTTTTTTACATCTCTTGTGAAAGCTTGAGTCTTTTCCTTCTCTGTTTTGGGTTCAAGGGTTACTTCTCTGACACTGGGATCTGGTGGTGGTTTTCTGAGCACGGAAGCATCACTCACAGAGCCTGGTAACCCAGGTAACTCCCCACAGAGGAACTGACCAGGGTTGCAGAAATTGCAGGTTGGGTTGAGATGACAGGCGCTTCAGTGCTTCCCTGACAGGAAGCTTTGGGTGTGCACGTCTGGCTGTCTCTCTTCTGGACATCTGAGGACAGAGATCTCAGGGGAGACTGCTTACAGCCAGGAGGCTGGCTTTTAAGTTTTGGACCTCGTTTTCCTGGGTTTTGGAAGTCCTGGAGGTGGCAGTGTTAACCAGCACATGCTGGTCCTTTTGAAGTAGTGACAGGGAGTTGAGGCCCACTCCTCTTCTTACCCACTGTCTTTCTCTGCAGACAGCAGGCACTGTCCCCTAGGAGCCAGAATTCCAGCTGGCTGTGATGCAGGGAGGGACGGGAGGGAACCCACGTGCCTCTGAGGACACTTGGGCTCAGCCTGGGGCTTTACCTGTGAGTCAGAAGGCTGCTTGCTGGCCCTGTGAGTCAGAAGGCTGCTGGCTGGCCCTGTGCTGCCTTCCTTTTAGTGAGGATGGCATTGCTCGTTCTGTCACGGCAGCTGTGGATGGTGAATTTTGGTGTTTTTCTTCAGAGAGAAAGAGAAAGGGGTGGTGTGTGTGTGTGTGTGTGTGTGTGTGTTGCTCTGAGAATAGGTATTCTATAAGCCATTATGTGAAAAGTATCTAGGGATTCTTGTTTATTTTTTTTATAAAAATGGGTTTTCTGGGTGAGTTCTTAAAAGATGCATTAATATTTCAAGTGACTTACTGCCATATAAATATTTTAAAACCAAATAATTTGTGAATTTTTGATCTTTGCCAGAATTAAGTTGCTGACAAGTGTTGGAGGGTGATCTGTGTGCATCCGTGGGGCTGAGGTGAGAAGGTGATGCTGTTGAGTAGACAGGAGCTGAGTCTTGTCAGCTGCTCTTCTTGCAGAGTTTCCACACTGAAATGGTCGGGATGCACAGGTGTGCTGCCTAGGCCTGCTGAGAGCCTGCTTTCCCGCTCTCCTGCTGCCATGAGCTTGGTCTGTGCCAACACCTTGCCTGTTACCACAGGCACTTTTTTCTTAGGATGACTTTCGCTGGGAACTCCATTGCTTTTGATTGTTCTTAGGCCTTTGGGTGACATTTCTCCTTCATGTCCTACACTGCAGAAGAAAAAGGTGACAGTCACTCCTGGAGTGGCAGGTTTCCAGATAGACCTCTCGGCCCCTCAGGGGTGGGGGGTGGGAGTAAATTGTCTCCAGCCAGTCAGCTTGTCATTTCCAGTTGATGTCCCATCAGTAAGTTAGTGTGGGGCTGAGTTCAGGCTATACAGGGATTTCTGTAGTGTAACCCAGTATTTTCCAGACTATTGCGAAAAAAGAAATTCCAATGCCCTTTAACATCTCACAGTTTATGCATGGGGAGGTGGGGTGGCACGTGTTGGATCAAACAGGCAAAGTTTCTCTGATTTCAGGGTTATTAGTGCTCAGAATTCCACTATAGCTCTCCCAGTGAGAGGCTATATTTAGGATCACCTGCAGGTTATATGACCAGGCTCCCGCCCTTTTCTACCAGTAGAATGCTATTTGCAGGCCTGGGGTTACTTCCTTAGGTCCGTCCCAGCACCCCCAAGAGTGTTTGCCATCCTTGATCCATCTACCACCCAGGCCCACTGTCCAGAAGGGGCCAGGTGGTTCTTGTGTCTCATTGTAACTGGTCTGCATTTCCCTTGAGAGAGTCATTTGATCATCCCCCAGAGTCATTTCCGCCTGAAAGTAGATTCATGTGCAAAGTCAGACCAGGTATGTCTATTGGGAGCCTATAGACAGGGAATTCTGGAACCTTCCTGGTTGGGTCTGTAACAGCACAGTGCTGAGTTTGCACCATCAGCGTCTGATAAAGGACCTTGGTGTCCAAGGTGCTGGGTGTGACGGTGTCTCCAGTTGTAACAGATCTTGGTATGAAGGAGAATGTACCTTAGATTTCTTCAGTGTTTGACTGTTACTTTGTTTCCTGAAAGAATTAAGAAAACCAGTTTGATGAGAAAGAATATTGTGTACCTTAAACCCCACCTCTGTCAGCCTCATCTGTTCTCATACATAGGCCAGCAAAGCCCACACACAGACTGATGAGGGAGCCTGGCCTTTCAGTCCAGGTGCACACACCAGCTGAAGGATGCTGTGGAATGAGCAGAAAGCAGCTAGGTATCGTGGGGGAGACTTGAGGGTAGACACTTGGGCCTGTCAATCACATCTTGGGCTTTCTTGTCAGCATTGCATTCCCTGTGCAGAACGGCAGTGACCACCTCCGAGCGCAGCTGGGTCTGCCTGTGCACTCACGTGTGCACACGTGCACTAGCTTCTGAGCACAGCCACACATGGGCAAACAGCCTAGCTCGACCCAGGCCCCTAACCCCTACCCACCCACAGAGCTGCATGCACGGCCCAGCCTGGCCCCGGGATCACCTGTTTGGGTTTCTTGAGGCTTGTGCTCTGGCAGCGCTCCTTAAAGCACACGTCCTGGTGAACTTTGTAGACTTTCTTATACCTGTTGTCACAAGAAAACTCTGTGAAGTCAACACTAGGGCAGAGAGGTGTCCAACTGCTTCGCCCAGGCTGTGTAGCCTACATGTGGACAGAAGGAGAGACCACTATTTTCTTAATACAGTGTTACTGGTGTGTGTGTGTGTGTGTGTGTGTGTGTGTGTACAGGGACTTAAAAGTTAATTTTACTGAATATAACATACATAAAGTATTCATTTCATGGTACATTTTCATGAGTTGCTGACAGAATCATGGTATTAAAGGCCCACTGAAATGACCCTGACAGGGTATTGCTGGGTGCAGGCCGCTTGGCCTGAGGCTTTGGGAAGGTCTGCATTCATGGACTGGTTAGTTTTTTTGTTTTGTTTTGTTTTGGTTTTTTTTTTTTTTTTTTTTTTTTTTTTTTTTTTTTTAGGCCAGCTTGACACAAAATAGGGTTGTATGGGAAGAGGGAACTTAATTTTTTTCCAATTAATTTATTCACTTTACATTCCTGATCTCTGCCCCAACCTCCCTGTTCCTGTCTTCAGTCCCCTCCTCCAACCCTTTAATTGAGAAGATGCCTCTATCAGGCTGGCCTGTAGACAAGTGTGTGAGAGCCTCTGCTTCATTGATGACTGACGTGGGAGGGCCCAGATTGCTGTGGCAGCACCACTCCTGGGCAGGGAGCCCTGGCCCATAAGAAAGCATGTTGAAGGGGCCATGGGGAGCGCATCGGGAAGCGGCACTCTGATCTCTGCTCTAGTGTCTGACTCTGGGTTCCTGTCTTGTGTTCCTGCCTTGGCTCCCCCTGCCAATACACTGGAAAGTGTGCGATGCCTACTCCCCTCCCCAGTGTGCACTTTTGCTATGTTCCTTGTCACAACAGCAGAAAGCAAATCAGGGCGCACGACTCTTGTGCTTTGTGACTGTCTCAAGGACTCAGTTGTGAAGTCTGGCAGTGCTAGCCTTGGGCAGGCAGCGTGGCCCAGGAGGCCTGCCGGACACATTTGTTAGTCAGGCTACGCTAGCAAGCCTCCTGAGCTTCCACATCTGTTTCCCTCGAGTGGGATCTACTCACACTACCTTGTCTGTTCAGTAGGGATGGGGGTGTTTGGGTGCGGCACCGTTTCTCTGCCTGACCCATTGAAAAGAAAATTAGAGAGTTGTTAGCAAAGCTTGCACCAGTCCTGGGAGGCACTTGGGAGGACTGGCTGTGAAGGAAGAAAGGACCTGGATTAACTTTCAGCTTCAGCTACCTGAGAACTGCAAACTAAGACCAGAGGAAGTAACTATTTTCAGAAGCTGGAAAATAGCCCAAAGAAAAATGGCAGGCCCTGTGAAGAGAGAAGCATGCTGGGAACACTGAGCCACCCAGCCATTCAGCCTGCAGCACCTTTTGAGAGTAGGCAGTGGTCACAGTATTGAGGGAACAGGTTGGAGTTGGAGAGGCAGTGCAGCTGGAGCAGAGAGGGCTCCACGGGGAACAATCTGGAAATCTGTGAGGAAAGATGAGCCGTGCATGCACAGGGTGGAGTCCTGAGCAGCTGGGCCAGGCCTGAGGCAAGTGTGGGAAGACCTTGTCTGACTCCAGGAGGGCAGTGCCACCGAAGCGGAGAAATTAGCCTTCTGTGAGGCACACTCTAAAGCCACCCTAAGTCCTCAAAAGGATCAAAGCCTGCCTTGCAGAAAACAGTACAGTAAAAAAAACAAAAAAACCTTTCTTGAAAATAAATCTACCACCCAGAAATATAAAATATATATTGTTCATCATCTGATAAATTATGACATTCAAAGAACCATAAGGACCAGAAGCCAAACAAACAAACAAACAAACACCCCTCATAAAAGGCCAGATAAAAAACTCTGTGTGATCTGTAGACTGGAGAACACCAATCGAGTAGAAAACAATTGAAAAAGAGGAAAACTGTAAAGCAACTGCTGTCTGCCTGTTCCACACAGGGAGCTAAAGGAGAATAGCAGCAAAGGGAAGGGAGACATGACTGATCAGACGTAAACGGAGTTTATAGAGATGATAAAATACGGGATCTGTGCTGGGGGTGCCACTCAGGCACAGCACTTGCTGAGTGGCCTAGGGATCAGTCTTAAGACTGAAAAACAAAAAACAAAATCCAAAAAGCTAACCAAACAGCCATCAACAAATGTCTGAAGTTAAATCTGTTGAATTGGATTAATAATAAATTGGACGTAAAAGAAAGGTTCGTGGCATTGAACACATAGCAATACAAACTATCAGGAAGCAGAGACAGTCACATCTACACCATTTACAATGCTTCAAAATACCAAAAAAATCTGCAGTGACCCATGGGACAATATTAGTCGAATATACTCAAAATTGAGCTCTAGAAGTAGAGAAATGGAAGGGGAAAGATTGAATGACAGCCCAGATTTGATGTAAGCTCAGAAATATTAAATTCCAGAGAAGTAGTTGTGGTATTGCATGCCTTTTATCCCCGCACTTGGAAGGCAGAGGCAGGTGGATCTCTGAGTTTGAGGCCAGCCTAGTCTACAGGACAGGCAGGCCTCCAAAGAGAGACCCTCTCAAAATTAGTAAATATTAATATTCCAGGGACTAAAAGTACAACAGTATCTAAACCAAAACACATAATGGAGTTGGCCAGAAATGGCAATAGAGCGGAAATAGAGTAGCCACAGTGTGAGGAAGACTGGGCATCCAGAGGGCAGCAGGGCAGGGAGAGGGCCAATCCTGCCATCACCACGGACCCAAGAAGCACAGGGCATAGTGAGCACGCCTCTGGTTGTGTCTGAGGGTGTTTGCAGACAGCGCTGAGAAGAGAAGGCTGCTATGATGCGGATAGTACCGTCCCACGGACTGGGGTTTTCTTCTACTACACCATCCTGGGCAGAAGCCTCTGTGAGCCAAAATAAAGCCACCTTATACATTGTTTATGTCAAGAATGTTGTTACAGTGATAATTCTTATTGTAACTGTCAGCCAGTAATCCTATATTTATCAAATATTTATGCCCAAAGTAAGGTTTAAACAAAGACCTTTTTTTTTGTTTGTTTGTTTTGTTGTTTTTTGTTTTTGTTTTTGTTTTTTTGGTTTTTTTGTTTTTTGTTTTTTGGATTTGGTTTTTTCGAGACAGGGTTTCTCTGTATAGCTCTGGCTGTCCTGGAACTCACTCTGTAGACCAGGCTGGCCTCGAACTCAGAAATCTGCCTGGCTCTGCCTCCCAGAGTGCTGGGATTACAGAGTGCGCCACCGCCGCCCGGCAACAAAGACCTTTTAAGACAGATGAGAAAACCATCATCTATGGATCTGTGTCCTCAGAAATGTTCCAGTAAGTTTTCCAAGGAAGGCAGAATCCTAGATTTACACAGGAGTGACAAGTGTTGGGAAGCAAGGCTTTGGGCACTAAGTGGTGACCACTGGCTGACAGTGCTGTGGCATTTACTGCAAGCAACTCAAGGTAAATGGAGACAAGAGGAAGGTGTGCACTGTAAACCCTAGAGTGATTACTGGCCAAATGGAACAAGTACAATCTATGAGCCAGTAACCCAAAATTAGAAAAGAGGAAAAAGCAATAAGGATCAGATGGAACAATACAAAACAGTATGTAATATGATAGATTTAAACCCAGCCACATTACCCACTATGGTAAGTGTAAAATAATCTAAACACTCCAATGAAAGACAGGTCACACTGGGTACAAGCAAGACCCACCTATCTGTTAGGTGCAGGGGCGTCTCTTCAAAGATGCACATAGGTTACAAGAAGAGGATAAAAAACTTGGTGAATGAAGGACTCTCCTCACATGGCAGGGACATCTAACAGAGGCAGGCTCTGGCGTAAGCCAGAGGACTGTGCTGGTACGGACTAACAGGAGATTGCTGTTGTGGGTCCAGGGTGATGGGCAAGGCTGCCTCCGCAAGCCCATATGGATTAGGGCCTCCTAGCTAGTCCTCTCCGGCTAAGCCTAACTGTGCATCAAGCTTGCATAAGCTTTCTGCCATTTCCCCTCCATTCTTCCATCTGCCTCTTCTCCAAGGAGCATCAGAGGGACCTGTACAGTGTGATCACACATCGCTTTCTGCACAGAGCCCTTCAGGAGCTCAGTGATTGTTGGAGAACAGATAGCACAGCCCAGGCAAGGGTCTCCAAGATCCCAGGAACTCTTCCTCCTCCTGCTTTTACACTCTGCTCTATTGGCCTCTGTTGTCCCTCAGACATATTGGGTACAACCTGCCAGAGGACCTTGTAATAGATCTACCTGACGATTGCAACAGTCTCTCTCGGATAGCCCTACCTCCTCCATATCTGTCCAGTGTCCCTCTCCCATGAAGCCTACTCCTGTCCCCTCCATCCCTAGTTCTCATGTGTTCATCTCTTTCTTTCCTGGGCACTTCCTGATGTTTACACTGTAGCAGATGTGTTTTGTGATGACTGTCCTTATCTAGGGCATCTCTCCGGTCCTCTGAGTGCCGGGAACAACAGGCACTGGGGGAGACAGTGAGTCTTATTGCAAGGAGGGTCTCAAGGGATGCAATAAGACATCCTTCCTGGTGCCGATCGAGAAACTGAGGTGAGAGTGATTTGCCCAGGGCCACATCATGGCAGGTTAATGGTAGAGCTGGGACTGAAGTTCTTGTGTGCTGTGTGATTTCTGGGCTTTAAGGGAAGGAAGAGAGGCAGGTCCTGGAATTGTGTGAGGGCTTCCATGCTTGGGAGTCAGCCTGGGCTCTCTTCAGTCATCTCTTGGCTACATGGGCTGAGCAAACAGGTTCATTAGGAGTGGTCAAAGCCAGTGTCTTAGTCTCCATCCTTCCTCGGGTAAGAAGGACATGCCCAGGATACAGAGACAGAGCTGACTTACACATGGTGACAGACATCTCCTTCCCAGACAGGGAATGACTTGGTCTCCGAGAACAGCCGTGTGCAGGGGCGGGGCACTTTTTCACAGGCTATAATGCAAAAGAGAAAGAAAGGCCAGTTCTTAGGAAGAGGCTCTTCTTTGCACCTCTCAAGGGAGACCCTTCCCCCAGCACCCTGCAAGCCTGTGTGAGCCTGTGGATCTGCGCCAGCTACTCTCTGGGCTTGGGGCCTTGTTTCAGGGTAGGGTGTTTAGACTCTGCAGGCTGGTTCTCCTTAAGTTAGTGTGGCCTCAGGATTCTTTTTGTGTCTTCCTGGCCACTTCCAGCACGTTTGGTATTCAGTCCAAATGTGTTCTTGAGGAGCCTATGATCCTGCCACTGAATCTGTTGTCCCTTTCCTCAGTCTGGCTCTGAGATGTTGTTTTGGAATCACCACCCCAGTTCCTGACTTCCTAGACTTTGCTCTGCAGTTCTTTTCAACCAGTGCTTTGGGCATCCCTCCATTTCTTGTGGTTCATGGTCCATCTCTGAGGCCACACATCCACCATCCTTTCTACCTGGGTTCTTTTGGACCCCTGCCTAATTACCTCACAGACTGAAGACCAACTTGGGAAAAACCATCTTGAATGCTCCGCATCCCAGGGCCAAGTCCCATGCTGTCCTGAGGCCAGTAGCCCTTAGTAGCCAGCTCTGACTTACCAAGCTCACAGTGTCTGCCTTTGAACCCAGGCCTGCAGTCACAGCTGTGGGCACTGGCATCTGGGACACAGGTGCCTCCATTCTGACAGGTATCTTCTGAACAGCTGCCAGGGGTACCTGGCAACAGGAAGGCACCATCAGCTTCAGGGTTCAGGGAGGCCTGCTGCTACCGTAGGCAGCGTCCCCGAATGATACAAAAGGACGGCAGTGGCAAACCTGTCCTCCTCCTGTGAGACACCGGTGCAGGCTGCTGTCAGTGCTGACTGGGTCTGGACTGGCTCTCAACTGCTTGTTGAGGAGACTGTCCATTCCTTGTGGTGTGGTCTTGGTCCCCTCGCCATAATCATTTAACAATAGTTTTGTGGTCATTTCTAGACTCTCCATTCTGCCCTGTATATTTATGTTTGTCCTCAAGGAGTGTCACACGTGACTTATAGCATGTTTCTATATCAGGAATATGAATCTTCCCACCTGTTTTCTCTTTTCAGAAAATGTTTTGCTATTCTGAATCTCTTGCATTTCCATATGAGTTTTAGGCACTGTACATAATGCCCAGAGATGTTTACAGCAGCCTTACGGGACAAGGACGTATGTGAGAGTATAGAAGTTCTAAGAGTTCTTATCATCCATCAGTCCTCACTCTCCGTGCACAGGACTGTGAGGACCATGGCTGACAAACCTGTCATTGGTGGGTGATTCTGCAGTTGACGGAGCCTCAGAAAGGTTAATAAGAGCCTACTATACTGTTCATGAAAGTCTAGATACATGTGGTGATGGGCGGTGCCGTGGGGGCTCCTCAGGACAGAGATGGAGGCATGGGGGCCAGCTAAAGAGCACCCACCATAGTCGGGTATTGAATAGACAACACCACTAAAGACACACACACACACACACACACACAGAGAGAGACAGAGACAGACAGAGAGAGAAAGACAGAGACAGAGAGAGAGAGAGAGAGAGAGGGGGGGGAGGGCGAGCATGAGCAAGCATGATTGAGAGTGCACTCTTTTGAATCAGGCAGGGAATGGGGTGTGTAGGGTGTGGTAGCACCTTGTGGCAGGGCATTGTGCTGTTCCCCTATAGATGATTTATACAACAAAGCTATTCAAGCCTTCTACTTGCCTGCTGTTGTGGGATGGTACCTGCTTATCCTTCTGGTGGAAGTCAGATATTGGTATATAAGGGGATAAACCATAATAATCCAGAAACCCTGCTCTGGAGTGAGGAGCAGAGAAGAGGCAGGGAGAATGTCTAGGATTTGCATTTGCCTTTTCACTCTTGCCCTCGAGGTCCCTCCATCCCAGGATGGCTGCTGTGGGAACCTGCCTCCTCTCCATAGATTCTTCCTGGGATTTGAAGGTACAACCCTGACCTGGAAAGTTGCTTAGTGAGGAAGCAACCTTTGGGGGCATTAATGTGCTTTAGGGACTCCCGAGGGCCTTTTTGAGGATATGCTTTTACCCAAGGAAGAAAAGTCCAACTCTTGAGAGAAAAGGACCAGATGCCCTACAAGGAAATAAGAACAAGAGTGGACACCAGATGACATGGAGAGAGGGATCTGAGCCTGGCATACTGTGTCAGCTAAAGGGTCCTTAACACCGGAGGGCTGATAAGTGTGTGCGGGCACACATGACCTTCGGAGCTTGTTTGCTCTAGACAAAGCCAGCAGACAGAGAATGAAGGACAACTGAAGGAAAGATTGAGGCTCCTTAGAGGCTACAGTGTGTAAATTCACCTGAGGCCACTGGCATTAGGTGGATGAATTGGCTCACAGCAGGGAAAACGTTGGAGCAAAGGTGACATCCCAGAACGGACCCATGCTTGTCTGGACACTTGATTCAGGTGACTGAGAGCTGGGATAAAAGTGTGTTCCTTACGGAGGACTCTCTCTGTTATGTGTGACACACACAATCCCACCACTGTCCATCCAGTCCAACACTAAGGACTCAGACAGCTCAGGATGGAGGTGGGCCACATGGAGAGTCCAGGAGAAAAACCACAAGACAGTTTCCTGTCAGATTCTAGCAGGGCTCCAGAACTATCAAAAACAACCAAACTGACCAAGATGGCATGGGTGTGACATGAACCAAAGGTCACGATTAGGTTTGTGTCTGAGGCCTTAAGGAATTCTTTTTCTTGTGATATCACTGAAATGTGCCCCTCTGCAGGGTGACAGTGGCCTTGGGGCCACTTGGATTTCTTTTTGAGATAGAACTCAGGAGACGGAACCCACAGGGAAAACAGACTGTTCAGGGCTTTATGAAAGGGGACATCTGGTACTCACAGGGGCTGATGTAACACAGACTCTCCAGTGGGCCTTGAGAAGCAGGGCAAACTGTGGAAGGAGTGTTCCGATGCTGCAGTAGGCACAACCACCCTCCTGGTGTGCCAGGGTCAAGAGCTGGCACAGGCATCCCGGGTTGGGAGCATACTGAGTTCAGGGGTCAGTGGGCCCTCTGTTTATACCTCTGGCATTGTAATGCCCTCGATATGAACAGGTGTTCTCCCAGGGCGGTTCTCCAGGTGCGGTTCCCTTGGGCTTACACTTCCACCATGTGCTCTGGTCTGTGGGGCTAGGTGAGCATACTCTAAGTCTCTGGTGTGACTCAGGAGGAGGAAGGACCTCTGGGCCCTAGGAAACTCTAACCCATGATCCCTAGAGGGACAGAGAGAGAGTCTGACAGCTGAAGGAGCATCTGACTGCGATGCTAGATGCTTGCCCAGAGGTGCTGGAAACACACCTGGTCCTATGTGGGGACAGAACAGTCCAACTACGAGTGGCCCTACGAGTTGTCAAGCCTGGCGTGGTGTTCCTCGAGCCAGGGCTTGCTCAGTGGCCACTCTTCCCTGATTGTCACCTGACTCGTACCTCTGTGAACAAGTGAGCTGGGTGGCCTGAAATGGATCTCCCTCCGGGGCGGGTGAGGGGCAAGGCGAGGGAGGGATTCCTGCAAGTAGGGAGGATGGGCCAGTCTGTCTAAGCAGATCCTGGCCATGGCCTGTTCTCTGGTCTGTCACTCCTCAAGTGGATCGTGTCCCGGCTGGGGTGCCAACTGCCCCTTGGGCAGACCCTGTGCCTCCCAACTCCCCACTGTGGTGCTCCCCATTGTGGTAGCTCTGGAGAACAGCTGCCCCCTCCCTCCCCCACACATGACTTACTTCTGGTGTCTTTGCTGCTGTCCCCAGGCAGCTGGAGGGCCAGACGGAGCTGCTCGGGGGCCTCTGTGTTCTCGAGTGGCACCGGAGTGGTGGGTTCTAGGAGAAGCTGAGGGTGACCACGTGGCCCTTGCTTCATGCCCTGGTCTCACACACTGGCAGTCATCACTGTGTCCCCAGCACTGTTCCCCAGTGGAGGCCGGGCCTCATTTTCCCTGCCTCTCTGAAAGTCCTGTTTTCTACTTTCCTGAAGCTGCTTCCTGAGGGGCCTCTCTCTCCCTCCCTCCCTCCCTCCCTCCTTCCCTCCCTCCCAGGTCAGGTTCTCCTTTCCTCCCCCTCAGCCATGCTTTCTGAGGAGTGGGGACAGGGCTTCTCTTCCTTATCAGCATCTTCAACCATCTGGGGCGTTGGCCCCAGCTGCAAGCCATCCCTGTCTAACTTATTCTGTCCCTGGACATTTTCTCTTGGCCCGTTCATTCTCTGCAAGTTTGGTGATCCCAGACTTGGTGTTCCCTATCTCAGCCTCCCCGCTCGCCCACCCGCCGGCATCCCTTCTCTCACACAGACTTGGTGTCCCCGCTTGTCACTGCCTGTCCACTCCCTTACTCGTGCCCTCTGCCCTTGAACATTCAGTCACCATAGAGCTAGGGAGTCCAGCTCATGAGGTTAGGGGCCTGGCCTTTCCCAGGCAGACTCGGGGACTGCCCTTTACCTAGTAAGAGGATAGCAGAAGGCTTTCCTGTTACCCTAGAAGTCCAAAACCTCAGGCATGGCCAGACTGAGGTTGCTAATAGAGCCAGGACCGAATGGCCAGTGTGCAATCGTTAAACCCAGATTTTAACGATCTCAACATATTTTATACTAGGGCTAAGGGTAGTGAGACCACCAGGATTGCTACCGGATTGGTGCCAGGAAGTTTGTAATACGCACGTGATCTCACAGTTACTGCTCTGCTGGGCAAGCCACCAAACCTGGCACTCACTCTTCCTCTTCCGTCTACCAGCTCTGAGAACCTGCAGACAGGGCAGGAGGGTCATGGGTTGAGTGCAGACTAGGAACCCAGGGCTGTGGCTACGGTGTGTACCTGGGTGGCTGAGTTGGTGTTTCAGGGGCACTGTGGTCACTGAGCAGGCGTAGCTCTGGCAGGCGCACGGGGGCTGGTCTATTTCTAAGTATCCGTGAGTGGTGTCCTCCCTGGTGCCAGCGTCTGTCGGTGCCATCCCTGGGGGCTGCCACAAAAAGGAGAAAGGGGAGTAGCCACTGACTGGGCTGCCTAGTGTTCCCGTGTCTGCCCCCCACTGCAGAAGCGGCAGCTCACACCCAGCCCTGCTTAGGCATGGGCAGAGAGGGGTGCACATGGCCTCAGAAGCCGGCGTCACCTGGTAATTCCTTTCTAAGCAGAGGCCATGCATTTATGCTGCAACAGACAGCACTGGCCTGGAAGGACAGCTCCCCCACACTCCCCAGCAGAGTCCTGATTTGCTAAGTGGAGGCTGGACTGGACTGCAGCCCTGTGGGTCTACAGCTTTCCTACAGCCGGGCCCTTGCTACCATGAGTGTCCTGGAGAGCACTGGCCCTCCGCGGAGAACCCGCTGTCTTGTCTGTCTTGTCTGTCCTTAGGCATGCCTGCTTGTCTTCTCACGGAGTTCTGCTCCCTGCACTCCTGAAACTCACTCCACGTGGTACCTCATGTAAGGTTTGAGAATGAAGGGCATGCAGGATACTTTTGGGTTCCACTAGAGTGCCCTGTCACCCTTGGGAATAGCCTGAGGTGGTTAATGTGGCCACCCGAGTGTCCACACCCCAGCCTTTTGCTTTTGGCCTTCTGTGTCCATGTGTCCCCGCCTGTCCTTCCCAGCCACTCATAGCCTCTTGCTCTTCTCTCCGGAGCTCACGCCCTGTGGCTCCTTTTGGGCCAGGCCTGGGCCCCTGCATTGCTGCCTGCTTGGTAACTCCTGCATGGTGAGATCCTGCATTTGCTGCTAGACGTGCTGGGATTGGGCTAGCGAAACAATAAGATGAGGCTCATGCTATCAGTTGTCCCTCCTTACCCTCATGCCTAGGTCTCTGTTCCCAGGAATGGCCCATGCAAGGACACCACACCCCAAGAGCAGCAAGCAGCCCTCCCCCAGCCCCCTCCTGCCATGGAGCTCACAGGTGATGATGTAGAGGTGCGCAGGTTCACTGTGCAGCTGGCCCTGCTCTGTGCTCTGCACAGCTGTGACTGAGAGCTGGTACCGCCGGCCTGGCATCAGATCACGCACCGTATAGGACACCAGCTTCCCGTTGGGGATGTAGCGGCTCTTGGTACTCTGACTGGTGGTCACATTGATGACATAAGCCTCCAGTGAGATACCTGGAGCAGGGGTGTCCCAGACCATATGAGCAGAGGTGGCTGTGACTCGAGAGGCAGTCAGGTTTGCCGGGGGCAAAGGCCCTGGATGAGGAATGGACAGAAGGAGGGGGTGAGAAGTCAAAGGGCATCTGGTGAGACATCACCTAAGGTCTGTGAGGGATCTGGAGCTGCATCTGAAGCCAGCCTTGGTTACTGGTGAGCCTGTCATCTGGGGGTTGGCATGGGGATCCTGTATGCAGAAGCTAGGTCATACCTCCATCATGCCTCCGCAAGTTATCTGAGGGCCACAGACGGGCAGTCCTGAGTCTGGGAGGCACAGAGTTGTACCTACTAGTCGTCCTTGTTTTGTGAATAATCCCCTCTGCTCCCACACTCCCTTCTCACAGTTCACAGAACGGAAAGAGCAGGTGGACCAGTAATACCAAGAAACATAGCCAGAGTGGGCTGGTCACATGACCCCGAGCCCTGAGTGACATGACCCCAGCCTGCTCCTTGAACCCTGCCATATTCCTTGGGGGGCATTCTGAGGGGCATCTTGCTGCACTCAGGTGCTGGGGCAGTCTTGAACCATGTCTGTGGCAGAAGGCCTCTTCTCCCTCTGCCCATGCAAGTGAAGAGGTCTCAAGGAGGCCAAGGTCTGAGTTTACAGTGTAAGACACTTTGGGCAGGATAGGATGCCAGCGGGGAAGAGGCCCTGGGCCTGGAGGGTGCCATCGGTGAGAGAGCACTGAGGGCAGAAACGGCCTGTCTGCTTACGGGTCCACACGCTCAGCGGAGCTGAAGCCAGGCTCTCCGTAGGATATTCAGCTCCTCCAGGCCCACTGAGGGTGGTTAGCCGCACACTGTATCTTCTCCCTGGCAGCAGGTCCCTGTCAGAAGAGGACAAGGAGAAGAGGAGCACGTAGGGGTTAGCGCTAAATGACCAGGAGTGGTGTTTTGTTGATCGTGGTCCTGGCTGCCTCTGTGAGGGGCAGATCAGGCCCCAGCCCCACTCAGGTAATGGATGACAGGTACACAAAGAACACTCTGGGCCCCTGTGTTACTGAGGCATCTCTTCTTACCCAAGTGTGAGATGGTCCACACTCCTGTCCACCTCAGTGGACTGGACCGTAGAGGCCTCGGGGTAGAGGATGGACACTCGGACTCTACTGACGGTGGCATGCTGGATCCTGTGAAGAGCCCACTGCACTGAGATGGCATTGGCTGAAATGTTGGTGACCTCAAAGTCTTCTATAGGGCGGGGTCCTGCAGGGCAATAAGCCACTCAGCTGATGCTAACCAGCACCTCATCACCTCCTCACCGCCCTGCCCCGCCCCGCCCAGTGCCTGCTTCTCTCTACTCAAGCCTTTCTCTGATCCACCTTTCTGGTTATTGCGTCCTTCCCTGTAGGAAAGGCAGCTCCCACCCAGAGCTGTCCGCTGAACCGTGGGCAGGGAACAGGGTCCTGTCCTGGGCAGCAGTGGGCAGGCCACCTTCAGGAACTCACGGGTGCGGGTGAGCAGCGCTGCAGGTCTGCTGATGTCATTCTTGTTGTTTGTGTTTCTCTTGACTGAGAAAACGGAGATATTGTAGGCGCGGCCGGCTGCTAGGGCCCGGAGCTGGTGAGAGGAGCGGCTGCGGTCCACAAAGTCTGTGCGCCGGGACGATCCGTCCGAGGAGGCATAGGTGACCGCATAGCCGTCCAGTACCTGCCTGGCCGCGGTGCCCTCAGGTGGGCTCCAGGAGATGGAGACCCCACTCTCCTCCACCCTCTCTACCCTGAGGGCTGTGGGTGGGAGGAGCTCTTCAGAGTGCGCCAAACACAAAGGAGGTGGAGGGTTAGCCTTTAAGCATGAGAGAGTAGCCTCTCCCCCCACTGCCCCCCAGTCATCTAGATGAGCCCTGGGGCCTGGTCACACAGATGGTTCCTAGCAGGGAGCCTGCTCGCGTGGGTGACCATGGCCCTCTGGAGGTTTGCACTTCTACATCTGTGACTGTTGGCACCCCCTCCCTGCTTTGAAGGGGACCTAGGTCAGCAGCTGTCTGCCCATCGTTCCCGCTTGGCCCCTGGCCTGCCTTCCGGGCCCCCTTGCCCCTCCATCCCCCTTCCTGGAGCTCCTGGCCCTCACCTTTGGTGCAGTCCTTGCCTGTGTAGCCCACTTTGCAGGTACAGCTGTGGGACCCGTTGCTAGCCAAGCAGTAACCGCGGCCCCCACAGGGGCTAGAGAAGCAGGGGTCACTCACTGAAGAGGGAAATAACATTGAGGGGGGAGTTGGACCTCAGCTTCTTGTTGGCATAGGCGGCATGGGTGGGGGAGGGGTTGGGGAGTGTCTTGGCATCTGCTATCTCTCTGCCTTTCAAGCCAAGTGTTACCTGCCAGGCACTGTATGGCCAAAACAAGCTTGGCTGTAGGTTGGTGCTCCAACCTAGAGAGAGACTAGAGAGACTGTTCTAGAGAGAGACTAGAGAGAGACTAGAACACTGACAGGAGCGCTCTGGTGCTAGGCATTATGCACAAGGATAAACTGCTGTGGGCGCGGGTGCCTCTGTCCTAAAAGGCCTGGCCAAGGGACCTGTCATGTGCTAATAGGGAAAAGGGTTCTCCCTGGAAAGGACAGTGAGTCTGGAGCTCTGGGGATGCAAACCCAGCCTGACCAGGGACAACAGAGCCAGCTAAGGGGGGGGGGGGGCGTGAGGCTACAGACATGTGTTCCTGGAAGTGGAAATGGAGGATGATGAAGGCAACAAACGGGGAAGGAGATCCGACAGCCGAGGAAGGCCCTCAGTGACATCCTACCTGTCTCACAGTTGTAGCCGAAGAAGCCCTCTGGACACACGCACAGGTAGGCCCCACCTCCGTCCTCACACCGGCCTCCGTGCTGGCAGGGGCTGGAGGCACAGGCATCCACCTCTGGAGAACACCCAAAGGGTTGGCCCGAGCTGCAGGGAGGGACTCTGGGGGAGGGAGGAGAGGACAGCGGGAAGAAGGGATAGGGGGAGGCAAGGGGCAGTGGCCAGGAGAGGGGTGTGGTGCACCTGTGGGAGGAGGGGCTCTCAGGGACAACCCCCCTCCCTGCCCAGTTTCCTTCCTCCCTCCAGGTCACCACAGCCTTGGTGTTTCTCTCTCTGGGTGGCTTGTCCAGCAAGAGGATGGCTCCTGCTTCCCCTCTGATCTCCCAGCAGCCCAGGTTCTGTGGAACCCACCTGTGAGAACCCTACCTGTTTCACAGTGGATTCCAACAAAACCTTCAGGGCACTGGCAGATGAAAGCCCCAGGCAGGTCCCTGCAGGAGCCGCCATTTCTGCAGGGCTGTGCTTGGCACTCGTCTGTCTCTGCACAGACAGGGATGGCACTGACTCGTACGGGACCCCCCCCCCCCCCCCACCGCACGTCCCAGGATTCTATTTGCTCCCTAGTGATCAGCAAGGCCCTGGGCGCTCTACTCTGGACCACAGCCTGCCTACTGTCGCATCCACGTGCTCCTCCTCGGTTGGCCTGCTGCCCATTTCCAACACCACCCACCATCCTGGTCACTGCTTCTGTCCATGCTCCATGCTCCCTAGCATCACACCTGGGAACAGCTCCTGGGCTTTGCCGTCCCGGAAGCCAGCGTCTCTGTTTCGGGGTTTCGAGCCTCACAAGGGCACGAGGAATGCAGGTCTCACCCTGTCATGTATTGGTCAGGCCTCTGCTCCCTCCAGTAATGGCAGCACCAGGTGTCAAGGGCTGCGACCTGCCCATCCTATCTGCCCCCCACACCCCCAGGCCTGACTCTGATGCGAGGCCAATGGTTTCCAGATGAGCTCTCAGTTTCCAGGGCAAGAGGGGACAGAGAGCTTTTAAAATCTATCCTGGGGGCTAGAGAGATGGCTCAGTGGTTAAGAGCACTGATTGCTCTTCTGAAGGTCTTGAGCTCAAATCCCAGCAACCACGTGGTGCCTCACAACCATCTGTAATGAGATCTAATGCCCTCTTCTGGAGTGTCTGAAGACAGCTACTGTGTACTTACATATAATAAATAAATAAATCTAAAAAAAATCTATCCTGGCCAGCAGAATGGCCCTGAGAGGGCCAGCAGTGAGGGATGGTTATTTAGATGGAGTCTGTCTGCGGGACGGCTGGGGCAGCAAGGTGGCCATGGCTAGGGAACCCCAGTGCCTTCAGCAGACCTCTTACCCAGTTCACAGTGGACACCTTCATACCCCGGGCTGCAGAGGCACTGGTAAC
This sequence comes from Apodemus sylvaticus, assembly GCF_947179515.1. Lineage (NCBI taxonomy): Eukaryota > Metazoa > Chordata > Mammalia > Rodentia > Muridae > Apodemus > Apodemus sylvaticus. The sequence continues at coordinate 20,710,377 of NC_067480.1, forward strand.
CAGCAGTGAGGTCCTGGCAGGAGCCTCCATGCAGACATGGCTGAGAGCGGCACTCGTCCACTTCTAAGGACAGACCCCAAGAACAAAGCAAGATGGCCGTTATTAACCTAGATGAAAACCGATAGGAAGTAGCTCCGAGGCTCTGGGCATGTTTACAGTCACAGCTCATGTCTGTGAAATGACTAGGTTGCTCCTGAACCTCCTAAGGACTTCATCCCCACAGCCTGTGGGGCTTGGAAGGATCCTACTATTCCTGTATACGGCACACACGTGTGAAACAGCATGTTTGGGGGACTGCCTGTAGGTTTGCCGTATGCTGCTTTTCCTGGAAGCTGTGCCCCTGAATGTGAATGTTCACTCTGAGAAAAGTCTAATTTCACACTTGAGGAGTAACTGAATGGTGGGGGTGGGGAGGCGCCTCGGTGGCTGAGGGCATTTATTACTCTCACGGAGGACTCAGGTTGGAGTCCCAGCGCTCAGGCGGTCGCTCCGTACCGCGCTCTTCCTGCCTCCTCAGGCCCCACATGGTATACATACAGAGGCAAAACACCCGTAAACAGAATAGAAAAATAGAAATCTAAACAATCATTTTAAAAAAAGAATTATAGACTGGCCATGTTGGGACCAGAAGCCAGAGCGATATTTACCCATTGGCATTTGGGCCCCTCCCCCACCTCGTACAACATCAATGTTGTGGCTGCCATTCCTCTCTTTAAAATTATTTTTAATTTATTTTTTGAGACAGGATTTTACTGTGTAGCCACGGCTGGCCCATGACACTTTTTGTAGACTAGGCTGGCCTTGAACTCATGGAGATCCTCCTGCCTCTCCCTCTCTCTCTCTCTCTCTCTCTCTCTCTCTCTCTGGAGTGTTGGGATTAAAGACATGTGCGCCATACCCAGCCCTAAAATTGGTTTTTAAAATTTGACGAGTTGCCTAAAGACGACATGGCTTTTGCTGCTTCTGAACTTTGCCAACAGAGGGCCATGGAAAGCGTTCTTCCTCCCTCGCCGCCTCCTGGGTAGGAGCCGCCCACATGGCCGTTGGAGGAGCCGCCCACATCGCCGTGGAGGAGCCGCCCACATGGCCGTGGGACCCTGTGGTCCACGGCTCTCGATGCTGTGTGTGCTCCGTAGTTGCTGTCATCATAGTTTATCTCTTCTCATTTGGTGAGCACGTCTGTCGGTTCCAGATTGTGTGTGCGCGTGGAACTACAGAAGCTGCTATTAGAGAGGTTTCCCGCATATCCTGGTGTCGATAGGTGAGTTTCCTAAGTTGACTGGGAAATGGCATGGTTCAGACATAGGCTGCACTGGCCGTCACCTTGACAAGCACATTGCCAAATCATTTCTATGTGCTTCTGGCAACTTATATAGAGTCCCTCTAGCAAGTGACAAGACAGTTTGCTGTCCACGTTCTCACCAATAGACTTCCAAACTTCTGATAGATGCAGATAGCTGTTGGATGTGCACATTTTCCTGATTACTGTGAAGTAAAACGCTCCCTTTCTTGTTCATTGACCTCATAGCTCTTCTTCCATAAGGCGTGTGTGTACCTGTTCTGCCTGTTTCTCTATTGGGCCTGTTCTTTTCACGCACAGTCATTGGCGTTCTCCAAGTGGTTTTGATGGTAGTCTCTCTCTCTCTCTCTCTTTCTCTCTCTCTCTCCGTATCGATCTATCTATCTATATTTACACGTATGCATTTCCTCATGTTCTAGCTTTTATTTAACTTTTCCAAAGGTTAAGTTTAAGTTCCTAATTTTTACAGACCCAAATTTGTCCATTTATTTCTCTGATAATATTTTTTTGTGTGTGGCCCAAGGGATCTTTCTGTATTTGAGTAAAAAAGATGCATACCTATATTTCCCCCACAAAAATAACCCTTAAGTCTCTGGTCCACTAGAAACCAATCACCGTGAGTGCTGACTGGAAACAAATGTCCTATTTTTCAGATGCAGACCTGTGTGGTTCCATCTGCTGGGAGGGTTTCCCCTGTGTGTTCTGTGCAGGTTTTAGTTTTAGCTTTTACATGGAATTCTCACACACACAGAAGCTATGGCTCCGATGCGGTCGTACACAGCCCCGTTCCATGGCCTTTTCCAGATGTCCCCAGTGAGACTGTGGGATCTGACTGACCTCTTCTCCCGTAGTCTCGCTCAGCCATGGGTGATGCCAGCGGCTTCCCTCGCAGCGCTTGCTCAGGGTCTCCTGTGCACACGGCTGGCATCTGTGCTCCTCCCCTTCCTTCCTGATGGCTATGCCTTCCATTGCAGGGTCGCACCTTAGCAGTGTCGGGGACATCCCGGGCAACACGGGTAAGCAGTGGCTGAGGAACCGTTCCCAGTGGCGGGCAGTCTTCGTCGGTATGGGTTGTTAGCTGTAGATCTTTCATAGATTCTCTTAATCTGATTGAGGGAAAATATCTTCTATTTTTAGTTGATGAAGAGTTATAGTAAAGTTCTGCTAAGTGATTTTTCCATGGCAAATGAGAATCACGTTTTCTCCCATTTCCTAATACTGTGGATACAGATTAATCTTCAGATGTTGTGGCAACCTATGCCCCTGAGATAAGTCCCGCTTGCTTGTGACAAGGTTACTCTTTCACAGAATGCCAGCTCTGATTTAGTAATAGTTCCCTGACAGTTTTAACCTATGTCCTCAGGAATATTAGCCTATAATTTCAAATGTTATACTGTCTATCTAGTTTGGAATTCAGGGAATGCTATTCTCACCAAATAGTCTCTGCCATTTGAAATTAACTTTTTATAACTTGTAGTTCACTTAAAACAACATTTTCTCTCTGGCTTGCAGCTTGTGTAACTTGGTCATACTGTGAAGTAAAACACCTACTCCTTCCTCCTCTTCTTGAGCCCTGTTGGAAATCTAATCTAGCCTATTCTGGTAATTACCTGAATGTTGCATTTTTATTTCAGAATCTTATTTTGTAATTTAAATTTCTTTATTATCTCATTCTCTTAGCTTTTTAAAAAAATATATTTTATAGTGGCATTTTAAAAATCCTCGCTTGTGATTCCAATATCTGGGACATCTGTAGTCCTGTTTCAATAATTTCACTTTTAGATTATCTGTTGTCAATTCTTGTTCCTCAGGCACAGTGTAAGCAAACACAGTACAGACCCAAGTGGACCATTTCTTCTCCAGGACAGGCGAGCTCTGTTCTCTGCCCTGCAGCCTGGCTGAGCCACTTGTCTCTGATGTTCCTGAGCCAGGCACTGTGGCTGTGGGGCAGGGGTGGATTTGGCGATTAGTTTTAAGTTCTTGAGGACTGGAGCAGGCCTCCTTCCTGCTGGACATGGGATCTCAGCCTTGTTGGAGAAGCCCCTGGCTTCTCCTATATGTGGCAGGTTTCTGAGGGCGAGAGTTGGTGAGCGCATGGGAACTTACTGTGATCCCGGCTTCTGTTACTCAAGAGTGTGGCTGGTTTCCTCTGCCCTATCACCCCCTACTCATGGCGGATCTCTGCCCTGGGATGAAAGTGCCAGCAGCCTTTCTCACACAGGAAAGGATGCCTGAAATCCTGGCTCCTCAGCTCTGACAGGATAGCGGGCATGATTCTTCTAGTCCCATGGTGTTTACCTTCACAGTTCAACCAGGGTGACTGTCCTGTCCTCACCTGAGCGCATCTGAAGGGATGCTTCACTCTCCCCTCTGATGTCTGTATGAGAAGTCTGATGCCAGTGTGATCCCATCACCATGGCGTTCCCCCTGCTAGTGGAGGTTCCCCCGTTATCCGGTGACATTTCCAATGTCTCAGGATTGGTGCTCTGTTCCCTTCGGTGCTACATGTTCTCTTGTGCACAATCTCGTCCTATTCTTCCTGGAGATGCTCTCCCAACTGTCTGTCACCCACTGATTATTCTTCGTCTATATCCACTTATACCTTATGTCGGTCATTTCGATTATTGTGGTTTAAAGTCTTTATACTTGCTTTACCGCATGATTTACTGATCCAGATGTATGCGTCCAATGCCATACTAACTTTAGAGTGCTGTCACTATACATGGTGCAATATAAAATGCTTGTAGCTGATGGATATTCCTGTACGCTGTTTGTCCATCTTGTATATTTCTGTCTCCAGTGGCAGCTGCTATGTGGGTGTCCATCACTGCTCCTGGAGATGGCTGTGCTTCTCAGGATCTAGTCACCTTGCTGTAACACCCTCCTCTTCGGGGCACCATGCCTGACAACATGCTGAGGAGCAGAACTGAGAGAGGCGCTCTTCTGGGTACCGCACAGGAGCTCGGCTAGGGAAGGCAGGAGCCGGCAGATGCCTGTGGTCTGGTACTTGTCTTCAGATCTTTATCTCGGTAGGAGCACACCGTGGGGTGAGCTGCTCCAGGCACTTGGGAAATGGTCATTGTCCTCAGTGCCGTCCTCCATTGTCCTCAGTGCTGTCCTCCATTGTCCTCAGTGCTGTCCTCCTTTTGTTTCATGAGAACTGTGTCATGATCACACGGCTCCCGATGGCAGAGCTGAATGATAAATTGGTGCTTGGTGACTTGCAGCCTTGGTAAGAGCTTCACAGCCAGTGTTTCTTTCAGAGTGACTCCGCCCCCAGGACGGGAGCCATGGCTGGAACCCTGGAGATGATGTCATCTGGAACAGCCCTTCTCCAATGCATGTGTGGTAGCTAAGATTTTGTTTAAATGTGACTTGATTCCACAGGTTTGGATGGGGCCCTGAACTGATTTCTGCTTTCTTAGGACCCTGACTTAAGAAAGTCTTGGCCTCAGCTGCTTTATCTGCAGTGCGGGTTGCATCTGTTTGACCTGCTCTTGGCTGCTCTGAGGACAGGAAAGCCCTGCAGAGGAATAGCCCAGAACAAAGCTGATACTATTCACCCGTCACCATAGGACGGGACGGACACCCCATCACCACAGGATGGGACGGACACCCCGTCACCACAGGACGGGACGGACAGCCTCCATCCACGGAGGGGAGGTGGGGGGGGCTTGTGCTCAGGCTCTGTACAACTTCTATGGTTGTGAGAAGAGGATGTTGGCCCTGTCTGCCCTCCCACCCATCCCCGAGGGCCCACAGAATCACCAATGCACTGAGGAGGCTGGCTCCAGACACCTTGCGGCTGACAGACACGCATATGGCTGAGGGCACTCAGGGTAAAGCCGGGGTCACACGTGTACAGGGCCACGGAGCCCATGTGAGTTCCGTTGAAGCGCATAGTAGCATGCTTCACCCCCTCAGGGTGACCACAGTCCACCTCTGCAAGAGAACAGCAGCATGTCCTGAGCGAGCGTCAGGATGCCCGCTTGGGCCAGTCTGTCCTTCCACGTGACCAGTGAAGCCTGGCTTCCCCACCACCCACCCACTCAAGGAGACAGTGTTTAGCTTCTGGGGGCTGGCACCTCAGAAGCTAATTTCCCCTTTCCCTTTTTGATGGTCTGATTGAGAATGGTCCTCATAGGCTCATATATTCGAATACCTGGTCCCCAGTTGGTGGGGCTGTTTAGGATGGATTAGAAGCTATGGCTTTTTGGAGGAGGTGTATGGGACCTTGGTGTGAGACAGTCTATAGCTTGGTTGGGCCCTTGCTATACACCTCCTTGCTGAGAGAGGTGTATCACTGGAGGCAGGCTTTGAGATTTCCAAAGCCTATTCCATTCCCAGTTAGCGCTCTCTGACTCATGCTCGGATATCAGGATGTAAGCTCACAGCTACTGCCCCAGTACCATGCCTGCCTGACACCATGCTCCCCACCATGACAGTCACAGACTCACCCCCTGAACTGTAAGCCCCCAATAAACTCTTGTATAAGTTGCCTCCGTCACGGTGCTTTGCCACGGCAGTAGAACAGTATCTAAGAAACTATCCCTGCCCTCCCTGGCTCTTAGGGGATCAGGAAAAGATGCCATGTTCCCACCCACCCAACTCTCACCTGCCTGACACCGGTGTCCTGTGTACCCTGGTTGGCAGTGGCAGGAGAAATCTGTTCCCAGATCCTCACAGGCACCTCCGTTCATGCATGGGTTCCGGAAGCAGGGTGAGGGTGCTGCAGGAACACAGAAGGCCCTCTTCACCACGGGGTCCTCCATGTTCCTGCACTGGGCCCACCCTGACCCCTCCCCGCCCCGCCCTGTCCACTGACCCAGTTTTTCTGTCCTGAGGAGAGTACCCCTGGCTGCTTCCCACTCACCTATCTCACAGTGTCGTCCCGAGAAGCCCGGAGGGCAGTCACACTTGTATTTGCCAATGTAGTGGAAGCAAGTGCCACCATTATGACAGGGGCCAGAGGCACAGGAGTCTGGCTTTCCTGGAAGCAGAAGACACCCACCAGAGTCAAGTGACATAGCTATCAACCTCTCCAAGTGCCACGAAGGTGTTCCTGAGAGGCAGGTTCATGGCGGTCAGGGCCTGTGCAGCTGGATTCTGGCTGGCTCAGCCCTACCTCAGAGCATGCCCATCAGCACCCACCCCCATCCCGCCTTGGGGCCGCACCAATCTCACAGTGCCTCCCAGTGAATCGATAAGGGCAGGTGCAGCGGTACTCGTCGCCCAGCTCCTTGCATGTGCCTCCATTCCGGCAGGGCCCCGAGCTGCACAGGTGTGGCCGGGCTGTGTGGAAAGACAGACGGATACGGAGGACATGGGGCAGCCTCCCAGTGGCGCAGGATCCTCGGTACCACGCTCTGCCTTTTCAGTCCTTTGGTACTGGGTGGACCTGGAGTCAGACCTGCTTCACAGCTGGGCCCCAAGGCCCAACACAGCAGGAGCTAAATCAGCCAGGCTTAGAGGAAGCTTAGGCTGTAGGCTCCGAGCGTGCCAGTTCTCTCCCTGCTGGAGGACTGAGTCCCACATCACAGCAGACACACACAGGGCCCTTCCAGAATCTGCTCTGGACCTCCACAGAGTTCACAGTTCTAGGGGATATCCTACCCAGAGACCACACCCATCTCCAGGCCGGGCTTGCAGGGCCTAGGGTCTCTTATCCATTCCTATGCCACCTTGGCAAATGCCTAGGCCTTCCTCAGGGTCCCTCAGAGAAGATTCAAGAAAGCCTGCATGGGCTTTCAGAGATAACCATGCAGAAGGCTTCTCTTTAGCAACCCTCTGTTGCTTCAGGGACAGAACTGTGTAGTCTCAGACACCTCTGTCAGAAACCTGCTCTGGGACACGTGGCACATAGCTGGAGAGTTGATGTGGGGAGAGCTCCCCAAAGTAAATCCACTGTGGTCTTGGTTCTCCTGACCAGCCAGGCTGTCTAGAGTACTGGGCTAGGTTACAAAGGCCTTCAGTCAAGGGCGCTCCTGGTTTGAGGTGTGTGTTATTGTGTGTTACGTCAAGAAAGGGATAGGTTCTGGGTGGCACTGGTGGAGATACCAACCCCTGCAACACCTTATGGAAGAATACTTAAATTCCAAGTGTTTAGAGGTTGTAAAATGCTTGCATTCTCTGTGTTAAACTAAATTTAACAAACTCAGAAGAAAAAAATCATTACAGTTCAATGTAATGATTCTAAAATCTATTAGAAAAATACCTAGGGAAAATGAAGCCTCTTGCGGCTTACAGACCAGGACAAGTGACAAAAATAACTGTCAAAAGTGGTGAGGCCGGTGCTGCCCTAGATGTGTGGAGCAGAGTCAAAGGGAGGCTCAGGAAAGAATGATTATCTGATGACAGCAGGAAGGAGCACAAACAGCTGCAGGCTGGGAGCTCTCCGTGGTGCTGACGGCAGAGACTGGAGGCGCTCGCCCCGCCCCCGCTCGCCCCGCCCCCGCTCGCCCCGCCCCCGCTCGCCCCGCCCCCAGCTGCGCGTCAGCTTCCACCCTGCCCCATCCTGCGCCCCATTTCCCTCCCCTCTCTAGTCACCTTTCTCGCAGTGCCTGCCATGGAATCCACGAGGGCACTCGCACGTGTAGGAGTCCTCGTGGGCGTCACAGGAACCTCCATTAAAGCAAGGGTCTGAGTCGCAGGGCGATGGCAGAGCTGCGGGGGAGAGGGGATAGGCTGTCCTGGACCACATGCCCTTGTCAGGGTCACCTTGATATCCCTTACGACTAAAACCAAGGCCACTTAAAATACACTCTGTGTATGTCTGGATTGTTCACCTTGACCCTAAGGTCCTCCAGCCCCTCCCCCCCCCCCGGAGTTTTCTCCTACTATTGATTTTAGCAACATTTAACCTTAGGATGCAACAAGGTATCCCCTTTGACCCCTGGCATGATCATCCATATAATTACACATCACTTAACTGATCAATACCTTTATACTAATCGGGCATAGCTGTAAATGCATCAGCCACACATAACTGTGTATGCATTAAGGCCTAAGGGAAGATAGCTTTCAGAGCTGTCTCTTTGTCAAAATGTTCTCCTTCAGGGTGTGAAGGAGACCCCTGCAACAACTCAAGTGAAGTTGTTGCCAGAGGCCCCCCGACACACCTGCAGGTTCTTGACTAAACCCTAGCTCTGTGGCACCACCTGCACCTTCTCCTGCTAGACACCACTGTCCAGGATCCCTGGGGGCCTGTCCCTAGCCACTCACAGTGGCTGATGTTGTGGTCTGTGTGGCAGACACATAGGTAGCTTCCGCCATACTCCATGCAGTAGCCTCCATCTGGACATTGCGTGTTCATGTTGCAGGGTGTGGCTGTGACTTCTGTGAAGGAAGAAGCTCCTTTAGTGCCCACACACCTTACTGGTGACCTTGTCTTCTTGAGGAAGGTGCCCTCCCCCCAGATCCAGTGACCCTGCTAATTTTGTTCAGGGACCAGACAAGAAACCTACCAAATTCACAGAGGAGCCCAAAGAAACCTGGAGGACACTGGCAGAGGGTGGTGTTGGCACCGAGGCATCTGCCTCCGTTCCGGCAATCGCAGTCACTGAGGATTCCTGTGGGGGGATGGGGGGGGTTCTTGTGTGGGAATAGGGGAGAAGCATCCAGAGTGAAAGAGCATGGCCCCTTTTTCCTAACCCTGGCCAATCCTGGGTACCCTTCCACAAAACTACTGACACACACACACACACACACACACACACACACACACAGGCATTTTTCCCCTCTTGGACTTCCCTGCACATACAACCCAAGAGAGGACCCTCCCCAACTCTGTTGCCACAGGCAGATCCCCAGTCTCCTGTTCCAGCCCTGGGCACAGCCTCAGCTGCTTCAACCTACTCTCTCTGCAGTCCAAGCCCATGAAACCTTCAGGGCATTCGCACACGTATCCCTCGTCAGCGTCCACACAGGTGCCCCCGTTCTGGCAGGGGTTGGAGAGGCAGGGCGAAGGCACCAGGGAGCTTCCTGAAGCAAGAAAGACTGTGGTGAGTAGCCACTTGAGAGAGAGGAGAAGGCTGGGCCAAGAGCAGACATAGCTGGTGAAAACGGAGGAGAGCCCGGCCCCCATGCGAGTCCCCACAGCTGTTCCCAATGCCAAGAGGGAGTCAAGTCAGAACCAAGTCTTCTGGGAGCCAGCTTGCCTGGGGCTCCATTCTGGGAACACAGAAATCAGCACTGGAGCTGAAGGAATGGCATAGGGGTTAAGAGCACTGATTGCTCTTCCAGAGTTCCTGAGTTCAATTCCCAGCAACCACAAGGCGGCTCCCTCTTCTAGTATGTCTGAAGACAGCTACAGTGTACTCACATACACAAAATAGATAATTACTTTTAAAAATCAGTACTGGAAGAACAAGAACTTCCATACTTCGCTGATCAAGCATTCCTGTTGGCTAAATAGCTAAGATTTTACTAATTTAACTGTTGTGGGTTTTTTTTTTAAAAAAGATTTTATTTATTATTATGTCTAAGTACACTGTAGCTGTCTTCAGACACCAGAAGAGGGCGTCAGAGCTCTTTATGGATGGTTGTGAGCCACCACATGGTTGGTGGGACTTGAACTCAGGACCTCTGGAAGAACAGTCAGTGCTCTTAACCCCTGAGCCATCTCTCCAGTTCCCCCAACTGTTGTGTTTAAGTCACCTGTTCTTATTTTATGACCCACAACATGGCCAGTCATGATGACACTTCATGAATACTAGGGGAAAGAAAAATAAATGTTCCTCAGATGTCTGTTAGGCCAGGTGCAAGTCTTTCAGCTTTAACTAATCCTGTCTATGTGCCCTGTGAATCACAGTCATTCTGTGCCCTATGAATAACTGAAACCTCCCCCAGATTGTGGACCTGCTTGTTTCTTTTGCAATTTGTTAGCTTTTAGCTCTTTTTTTTTTTTTTTTTGACACACTTGTGGATGTCAACAGGTGATAGTAAGTTTAGGATTGTCTTCTTGATGAATTGACCTCTTCACCATTACAAAATGTTCCCCTTCCTTCCCTTCTCACTAATATTTCTTACTCTGAGCACATCATCTGTTGCCAATACAGCCGCTCAGCCTTCTCTGGCCAGCCTAATACTGTTTTTTCAGGTATTAATTTTCCCATGTACTTCAATTTTTTTTTTTTTTGTAAATCATTACACAGTAAAATCAACTTTCACTTGGTATATAATTATAAGCAGTTTAACACATGCATAGACGTGTGGAATCCCGACCAGAATCATAGCATTCTAGAAGTCCTGTCACCTTTGCACTCTATAACTTCAGTCTCATGAGCCCCTGGTAGCTACCAATGGATCAATGGGTTCAGAGTTTGTTGTTGCAATTCCACTTTGCAACAGTATCATGTCAATGGAGCCATAAAGCTTTTTGGAGTCCATCTGTCTTCCCTCAGCATAATGTATCTCTGAAATCCATCTCTCTCTCTCTCTCTGTGTGTGTGTGTGTGTGTGTGTGTGTGTGTGTCCAGTCCTGTTTGAGACTGAGTGGTACACCATTGTATGGAGGCACCAGCTTGCTGACCCATCCACGGATTTTGGAGATTATAAATAGACTTTGTGTGTGTGTGTGTGTGTGTGTGTGTGTGTGTGTGTGTATGTGTGTGTCTTTAGAGCTAATACCAGAATTAGGATTAGGATTGCTGGGTCAGTCAGATTATAATTGTCTGAAATTTCTGATTAGCATAAAAGGCTATCATTGTTTAACAGGGAGCAGAATTTATTTTATTCCTGCCAAAACTGTGAGTTTGTTGCTGCCCTGTGTCCATACTAGGTTGGTATTTTTGTGCTACTGAACTAAGTTTGTGGTGATCTCTCACAAAAAGTTTATATACACTAGTGTCATACACTTCCCCCAGATGTTATAAGCCCTGTGCTATTGTTTCATTTTAAAGGTGATCTAGAAGTTTGACCCCTACACTGGACATTTCTCCCATTTTGGTCTTCCGTGTAGATTGTCTATATTTTTGTCTTGGACCATTTGTTCTATGTAAAGAATTTTCTTTAACACTTTTCTTTGTTTCTTTGTTTCTTTCTTTGTTTTTTCTTCCTTTCTTTGTTTTTCCTTCCTTCCTTCCTTCCTTCCTTCCTTCCTTCCTTCCTTCCTTCCTCTCTCTCTCCTCTTTCTTCCTTCCTCTCTCTCTTCTCTTTCTTTCTTTCTCTCTTCTCTTTCTTTCTTTCTCTCTTTCTCTCTTCTCTTTCTTTCTTTCTCTCTTTCTCTCTTCTCTTTCTTTCTTTCTCTCTCTCTCTTTATCTCTCTCTCTCCTCTTTCTCCCTCTTTTTCTCTCTTTCTCCCTCTTTCTCTTTCTCTCTCTTTCTCTCTCTTTCTCTTTCTCTCTCTTTCTCTCTCTTTCTCTCTCTCTCTTTCTCTCTCTTTCTCTCTTTCTTTCTCTCTCTCTGTTACTTTTCTTTCTCTCTTTCTTTCTCTCTCTCTCTGTTTCTTTTCTTTCTTTCTTCCTCTCTCTCTGTTTCTTTCCTTTCTTTCTTTTCCTTTCTTTCTTTTCCTTTCTTTTTTTTCCTTTCTTTCTTTCCCTTTCTTTCTTTCCCTTTCTTTCTTTCCCTTTCTTTCTTTTCCTTTCTTTCTTTTCCTTTCTTTCTTCCCCTTTCTTTCTTTCCCTTTCTTTCTTTCCCTTTCTTTCTTTCCCTTTCTTTCTTTCCCTTTCTTTCCCTTTCTTTCTTTCCCTTTCTTTCTTTCCCTTTCTTTCTTTCTCTCTCTCTCTTTCTTTCTCTTTCTCTCTCTCTCTCTCTCTTTCTTTCTTTCTTTCTTTCTTTCTTTCTTTCTTTCTTTCTTTCTTTCTTTCTTTCTTTCTTTCTTTCTTTCTTTCTTTCTTTCTTTCTTTCGAGAAAGTGTTTCTCTATGTAGCCCTAGCTGTCCTGGAATGTGCTCTGTAGACCAGGCTGGTCTCCAACCCGGAGATCTGTCTACTTCTGCCACTGCTGTCCTGTTCCTTTCACACATTGTTTGAGAAAGCTTCTGAATGCATTTTAATTCTGGAATACAGTTCTTGTAGAGGAATCCCTGCTTTGACAAGGGATCAGCTCATCTTTAAAACCTCTGGTTGGACTACAGATGTGCCCTTAGCACACACCTTAAATCACTAACAGTGAAAGTAAAGTTAGTTTACAGAAGGAAGCATCCATGTTTTAAAGTGACATCTAATTAAGAGGCAGAAAAGTGACAGATCAGAGATTTGATGGGATCTTGCCAAAAGGCATTTGCCAACCCCTCATGAGAACAGAGAGAGATGAGTCAGAGGGGAGTCAGTGGAGTGAGCACAGTGCAGAGGAATTGAGTTTGTGAGTTTGTGCACTTCGGTGCAGGTCAGCAGAGGCAGTGGGAGCCAGAGAATAAGAAGGAGCCTGAAGATTAGAGCAAATTGTGAGAGTTAGTTTGAGGCCAAGCAGAGCAATTCAGAGACAATCTGAGAGAAACCAGATTGAATCAGTCCGAGTTGAACCAGCCAGCCAGAGCTCAAAACAAAACAAAAAACTAGAAAGGGTGAGCGTATTCAGCAGCCAAGACACCAATTACATCAGGTGAATAAAAGTCACTTCCTCCTGTTCTGTGTGGTCTGTGCCACCACACGGATGGCTTCTGTACTCTGGGCTTGCGTGGCTCCCAGTGAGCGCAGGTTGCTACTCTTGCGTCTCTGGATGTGAAGTGTTCCTGTTCCTTTCCTCTGCTGACTTAAAGATTCTTGAATGGTGGTTTATTTTTGTTTATGAGTATGTGCATGCTTACACATGCCACATTTCTATAGCTTCCAGGGCCTGGAAGAGGGTTCCAAATCCCCTAGAGCTGTAGACGCAGCTGGCGGACATCCCCATCACTTGGGTCCTGGGAATGGAACTCGGGTCCGCTAGAAAAGCAGCAGTAGCTTTATCTCTCAGCCTGTGAGCGTCCTCTTCAGCTCCCCTTATGCTCCACCAGATGCTTCGAAGATGAACTCTTTATCTCTGCTGTCTAGAGGAGTGGCCATGGTGTGACTCTGGTTTTCTTCATGCGTTTCTTGAAAACGTTGGTTTTCATTAAACTTGGGAACTGTGTAGCTATCCTCCTGTTTGTGTAACTCTCTCCCCCACTGCTGCCTTCCTCCTTCCCAAACTTCAGGGCCACGTGCCAGATGCTTGCTGTTATTTTACAGCCCCTGGGGCTCAATTACTCCCTCCAGTCTTACTCTCTGTGCTGCATGCTGTTTCTATTTCTCTTCCAGCTCATTAGTTTTTTTTTCTTCAGTGTTTTACCAGCTGTTACTACTATCTTCTAAGTAGTCACAGTTTTCACTATTACGAATTTTAAAAAATATCTGCCTCTTCTCATGTTTCCTCAACAGTCTTGGGAATATGCAGCCTATTTACAGTAATTAGGTATTTGTACGTGATAATTCTTTCATCTCTCTGTAGGTTATATTTTAATTATTTTTTAAAAATTATTACCTCCCCACGGCTCCTTGGATTTACCCCCAGCCCTCCCAGGAATTCCTGGGGCCCCTGCTTTCCAGTGGTCCTTTTCCAACCAATCAGTCCCCTGAGCCAGATCTGCCAGGCCAAGGCAGAGGGGCCTCATGCTGCCCGGCTCCTTCCCTCCACCAGTAACTCCAGTGCGCTGTCTCCACCTCCCATCTTAGCTGCTGTTGAGTTGGAATTTTCTCTTCAGTTCAAAGCACCAGACACTCTGGACCCACATAGTACAGGATGTGGGGAACACCAGACACTCTGGACCCACATAGTGGGCCGGAGTATTCCGTGCAGGATGTGGGGAACAAGGACAGGGTTTGTTCTGGACTCCTCTCAAGTTGATAGCTCTGTGCTACATGGTCTAATGGCTGAGGACAAGAATTTTATAGGATTTTGTCTGGGCTTCTAATTGTGGTTTGTGAAAAGAGAACTTTCAGGGCAGCTAACTAGCAGCAGATTGGATAATCTGTTTTTCAAAATATCAAATCCTGGCCAACTTCTTTTTATTAGATTCACTGTTTACACGCGTGAGTTTAGTGAGCATGCACCTCTGGCAGGTGCAAGTGTCTGTTCTGCTAGTTTTATCTCACCTCCCCCTTTAAAGATGGCATCTCATTATGTTGCCCTAGCTGACATTTTAACTCCTGATTTCATATAATCCTCCAGCCCCAGCCTACAAAGTAGCTGGGACCACCACACCTGCTCTGTTCTGTTTTCTTATTATTCATTTCCACTTGCAATATTATTTGGCACAAAATATGATTTCTTTACAAAACTCTTTTGAAACCACTTCTCTGTTTCCTGATACAAATTAAGTGAAGCACACTGATATTTCAGTAACATACAGTGGGGACCTAAATACAGTCAGGAGTGAGGGTGCCACACCCACTCCCTGCCTTCAGGCCTTCACCAGGACCCGTCCTGTTCTCTTGCCGTGGCATCTGACGGTGTCCATCATCTGGGTCTTCCTCATGGGTAAACTGTGAACCCCATTTTCCTGCTCAGTTTCAGCCATGTCCACAGTTGTCGACAAAGTCCACCAGGCTTAAGGGTGCAGATACTGCAGAGCTTTTATAACATGCTTTGCGATCTCTGGTTGCTTTGTTGGTTGATCTACCAACATTTAAGACACAAGATAGTGTAGAAAAGAACATATATGATCGCATGTGCCAAAGGCCAGGTTTCTCTCTGCTCCCCAAAGCTCTTTCTCTGTGTGCCAGGAAAGGGAAGGTGCTATAAAGCCTTGAATCCTCTGAGCTCAGAAAAGAGCCCTGGGAAAGTTGTCACCTGTCCCTGGCTGTTACAGATGAAAACCAGTGTCTGGAAAGGAAAAGGCCTGCCCAGCCTCGTATGGCATGTCGCCTAGCTGCTTCCTGTTCTCCACAGCTGGCGGCTCTGGAAGGGCTGGGAGGGAAGGTTGAGAAGAGGGGAAGGAAGGGTAGGGGCAAAGTGATAGCCACTTCACAGGTCACAGTCACTGCGGAGGACTGTGGGGGAGCTACCTGTCTCACACTGAGGTCCCTCGAAGGGCTCCACACAAATGCAGCTGTAGTTCCCAACAAGGTCGACACACGATCCCCCATTCAGGCATGGGTCAGAGCTGCATTCATTCACATCTAGGGATGGTAAAGATGGGGGTTGACTTAAGCCAGACTGTGACCACCCTGAACCGGGCTGTATGCTTGCCCTCCCAGCACTGCCTGCCACCCTGGCACCCCCTCCCCATGCACAGGTCACTCACCTGTCTCACAGGTGGCCCCAGTGTATCCGACCTGACACACACATACTGCAGAGCTGCTCTCTGCCTGGCACTGGCCACCATTTTGACACACTTTGTTGTCACACGGAGACTGGGCTACAAGTAAGGAAGAGCAAATGGGATATTGGAGCTTGGCCTCAGTGGGTGACAGACAGAAGTAGTCCCTTAAGATATGCACCAAGCCTCACCCTTGACAGATCTAGGCTCGATGAGCGGGGATCCTGGTTGTCACTGGAGGGTGACAAGCTGGGAGTGAGCTCAGCTAGGGCAGTCCCAAGGGTACCCCAAACCCTGTATGAACTGGTTCTAGTTCAGCAAACCTGGCATAGAGGACGGGCATGTGTGTTGGATAGGGTGTCAGGGGGAATGGAACCAGCTTCTGTCGTTCTTCTAAAGAGGGCTTCTGGAACCTGGGGCCCCTATTCTGTCTCAGCAGTTAAAGAGCAGCCACTGCCCAGCACTGCCCCTGTGCCCTGTGGCCAGCATGGTAGTGACCCCGAGGGTCTCCCTGGGCTTTGGCAGATGGACAGAGCAGTAGACCATCTGAGTCTCCACACTTGGTTCTGCTGGTGCAATGAGGGTCAGGAGGGGGTTAGCATCTGCCTGAGGAAAAGCTCTCTTGACCAGGTTCTGGTTTGGGGTGGAACAGGTACCCTTGTCCACATGGGGCAGTTGAAGGTTCATGGCAAGCCCCTCTTACTGGGTGCCAGTCCCCCTTTGTGTGCACGCAAAATCATACTTTCTTTTTGTTTCTTTTGTAAACTTGCTCCGTCTCTGTGTGTACAAATCTCTCTCTGTTTTTTTTTAAAAGTATTTAATTTTATGTACATTGGTGTTTTTGACTGTCAGAGGTTGTCAGATCCCAGACAGTTATGAGCTATCCATGTAGGTGCTGGGAATTGAACCCCAGTCCTCTAGAACAGCAGTCAGTTCTCCTAGTCACTGAGCCATCTCTTTAGCCCCTTGTATAAATCTCTTATTGTTATTCACAGTCTCCTCAAGTACAAATGCGTGTGTGTGTGTGTGTGTGTGTGTGTGCACTGAAGTGGACCACTTAGCTTTTTGTGACTATGAATCCTGAGAGGACTGTTTTTCTAAACTGAAGTTACAATATAGCTGCTATTTGAACATACTCAATCTAAATTGTAGCTTCTTAAACTGTGAGCAAATCTCACATGGTTGCATAACTGCAATAGGGTATTGTGAAAAAAAGTTGCCCCAGTGAATACTCCTGTATGCACAATAACTAAAAATTCAAAGTGAAATGCGTCATGACTGCAGTGTGGTGCATTCTGACTGCAATCATTGTGTTACTTACAACTTCACTGCCTTGGTTCTGAACCCAGTGAGCACACAGCGTGCTTCTCATGCTGTCATGTCAGCCAAGGCCATGGGCACTGCCCAAAACACCTCAGCTCAGATTCCAGACTACGCTATATTATGAACTGAATATATGTTTTCTTTTCTAAACATACTTCTGCCATTTTGTACTATGCATTTGTGTGAAGCAGTATTCTTATCATTGATGCTTACAAAATCAAAACATTCAAATCTGAAAAGTATTGAAAACCTCCTGTCCGGGAGTATCAAATATTAAGCCAAGATTTAATTATGTAAAAATAAATAAGCACCTTTCTTATTAGTATGCATAATTTGCTCCCACCTTTTTTTCCTTTCATTTATAGCATGCAGCCTTGGCTGGCCTGGAACTCACTGTGCAGACCAGACTGACCTCAAACTCATAAAGCTCCCCTTGCCTCTGCCTCCCAAGTACTGGGGTCAAAGGCACTTACCACCTTTCCTGACTGATTTCATCCTTAATAAGTGGTAAAATTATTTGTATGTCAGATAATTTAAAGACAAATTTTATGATCGATCCTCATGATGATTTATATAGTGATTTTATGTGTCTATATACCTGGAATTGCATAAAAGTTTCTTAATCAAAAATAGTTTCAGAAGCTTCATTGAGATGCTCTAGTAGTGTTTTTAATAATGATGGCCCCTCTCTTCAGGGCACTATGGGGCTGGGGGTGGTTCTTGTTTGGCTCAGCTGATTCAGGAGCGGTAGTCAAGGTGTTTGGCATTAAAGGGCTGCCTTGGCTTAGCACTCGGAGTAGTCCCCACGCTGGGGACAGGGGCTGGAACAGAAGGGTCTACCTTCAGGGACAGTGCAGGGTAAGGGACGGCCCTGAGGGGGGCCAGTGGAGCGATAAGAAACTGGAGGCTGAATCTATCAGCAAATGCTTCAGACGCATTGTGAAGACAGAGGACTATAGTAGTCTGGAAGTAGCAGTGGGGATGCCAAAGGCCCCACCCCGCACCCAGGCTGTGAAGGCTTTGAAAGGAGCACTTGGTTCAGGGGCCAATGGTGTTATGTGCTAGGAAGCTGTGCGCCTTGCCCCTTCCTGCCTCAAAGCTGTCCCATTTTAGCCCAGAAATCCCTAACCTTCTCCTTCCAGAAGACTCCTGACTCTGACCCTGGCCCAGTGCAGGGCCTGGGCTCTCATCTATTCCAGAGCTTCACCCCTCACCTACTGCCTGGGCCAGGAAATCTCTGTCTGCTCTAGTCTCCTGCCCACGCCATAAGGCAGGTCATCCCTCTGACGTCAGGCTCCTGTACTCCCTCATGACGACCCCCTGGGCTGCCCACACTGCCGCCTGACTGGGTGTCTTCTCCCTTGCAGTGAGCAGGGCTGACAGGCGCATCTTACCAGATTCACAGGTTGGTCCCCCGAAGCCGGCTGGGCACTGGCAGCTGAAGCTGTTGACGCCATGGGTGCAGGTCCCACCATTCTGACAGGGGTGGGAAGCACACTCGTTCACATCTGAAACATGGAGCAGGCTGGGGCCTCAGTAGAGGAAACTGTGAAGGAATTGCCAGGGCTTTGGGTAGGGGTGGAGGACAGACTAGGCCCCAGTCCCAGACAGGCCTTAACTTAGAGCGGCTAGGAGCAACCGCAGTGACACTCACTGCTACATAACCATAGCATCTGGCAGCCATCGGTTTCGACATCGTGAGGACGGAGATCTTTGACCTCAAAGCCACTGCTGGGCCTGCAGTGTCTCCCCTGAACCTGGTATATGACCAGTGGGTAGGGGAATGGCCTGGTATAGGGCAATCAGTGGGTTCCTTGTCCCCACCTGGGTACCAATGACTCACCTAGCTGGCATCTCCGGCCTGTGAAGCCAGCGAGACAGGAACAGGTATAGGAGGGGTTGCCGGTGACACAGTCATCAATGCACTTGCCACCATTGAGGCACGGACGCAGGACCAGGCACACAGAGGCTGTGGACACAGGAAGGACCCAAGCCTCATGCCACTGCATCTAGGATGCGGGCAAGAGAGCCGCCTGCCATGGCTGTGTCTCCCTTCTCTCCATCCAAAGGTCAGTTTAGCGACCAAGAAGACATTGGTGACACATGTCTTTGTGCTGTGTCTTTGAGCTGGAGCCCTGTTTGCCTGGCGGGTGCTCTTGCCTGGATCTGTTGTTGTTCGTTAGTGTCCTAAGTTCAGATTCTGGCTTCCTGGGGAGGCAGACACCCCCACAATCCCCTATACCTGTAGCTCTGTCTTTTATCTCTTTATTCCATGGACACTTCTAGAAGCTCAGGGCTGCTCAGCCACCCTCCTGGCTTCCTAAGTCCCATGACTTCCTGGGTTCCCCAGAGATCTCAGCGACCCCTCAGCCCAATTCTATGAAGTCAGGCTGGGTTCCTGAAACAAGAGGTTCCTCACACAATGGCAGCTGATCAGAAAGTCTCATGGACCCTGATTGCCTGCTCTTAGGGCTCCAGGAAGACTCCAGGAGGCCCAGTGACCCGGCACACCATTCAGACTATGGGTGCCTTCTGGACAGGGAGCTCACAATTCTGTCAGTTGGCCTCACTTAACATTGTGCTCACCTAGCCTACTTGAAATCTGGCTGCTCTGTTGCAGCCATGGTCGTGAGAGGAGCTGGGCTTGCTTAGGAGTTACACTTCCAGACTGGCCGCTTCTCAGGCATCACCCACCCTACCTCCTTGAACAAGCTTGTGTCTATATAACTGGCCCTGGCTTGCAGTTTAGCTGTGTCCCTGGCTCCTAGACGGACCACAGGCATCAAGCATCCCTGCAGCTGTTCCTGGTGCCTTCTTATCTCAGAGACCTGGGAAAAGGGGGGGGGGTGCCTCAGGACCCTCTTCTGAGAGTCCTCTTCCCCCTGAGCTGCTCTAGCTTGAAAAGCATGGTTTGCCCCCACATGATTCTCACCAAAGCCTCACTCTGGTCTTTCACAAGGGACCTCCCAGGCCCCACCACAAGTAGTGCCCGCAGGGCCACTTCAGATGCTATGGTCCAGAGTCATGGTGTCAGGGCTGACTGCTGGCCCGGAGTGGGCCTAGGGCTGGGGCTGCCCTGGGCTTCTGCCCTCTTAAATGTTCCACTTGTTGCTCTGGGGCTGGGATGGCACTGAGTTCCGCTTTGGCTTCCCAGGCTGGCCTGCTATGTACAGTCAGGTGGACCTTAGTACCCAGCGTGCTGGGTGTGTTCTGGATGCTCCCTCCCCAGTACTGCACACCCTGGTCTCCCCTTCACCAGATGGTCTCCCTGACTCTCAGTGGCTCTGTGTGGTCTCCCAGCTGAGTTCTCTTTAGGGGATTCAGTGCTGGGGAAAGGCACCCTGGTCTGTGTCTTCATTCACATGAGGAACCAATTTGTGGGATTGGTCCCAGCAGCGGCCAGTCTTCAACCCAGGTTTAGGAGAGTTTGTGACGAGGGGATCTCCTAATTGGCAGGTCAGCCAGCCAATGCCTGGACACCTCTGCATTGTGGGCGGGGTGATTCAGGGTGTGCCTTCTAGAGGAGCCATGACAGTAGAGCTGCGGTCCCTGAGTGGTCACAGGACTAGTCTGGGCTGCTGGGATCATCTGCCTGCTTGTGCTACTAGAGCAGTGGGAGCATAAAATGCTCTGGCTTGTCACCAATGTGAGGCCTATGGATGTCCTCATCTCCCCAACCCCCACCCCAGATGGAGGCAGGGGTGGGATGTGGTAACTTTGCTCTGGTCCTCTCCCCAGAACACCCAGGTCACCTGAGGCATGGGACGGGATGGGCTGTGGAGCAGGGGGGTGGGTGGGGATATAGTGAGGTGGGGGATAGGGTCTAGCCCCTCTGCCCCACCCCTACTGCCACAGGGTTCCTCAACCCTCCCCTCCCTGAGCCTCTTACTTGTATGGCCGCAGCCCCCCACGCGCACCTGGGCATCATCGATTCTAAACGCCCAGCGGCCGGGCACGCCCACGTTGGTGGTGGTCTCCACCTCAGCCATGTCTGCTGTGCGCGACCCGGGGATGTTGAAGTAGCGGTGCCCATCACCTGCGTTGAAACCTGCCTGGGGGTGGGGCAGAGAGGGAGGCAGGTCTCCTTACAGTCACCGAGTTCTCTCTCAGGATGGCCAAGTCAAGGACGGTGGAGAGATGACCTTGTAAGCTGATGACACTACAGATGTTGGGGTCTGCTGACGTTAGCGGTCCCCTTCAGTCAAGCGTGGTGCTGGAGTTCCTCCCTAGCTTCCAGCACTAACCACTTAGCATCTAGGCCTCATTTAGGGCCCAGGAGAAGTGCTACCCCAGGAGAGAGTTGGGGCCAGGAGGTGAATGGAGGTGCACAGTATAAGGGACATTTGGGCCTGAGACCTTTATGGGAGAGGAAGGGCAAAGGCAGCAGAGGCTATTTTGTGGTGCTAGGCACTGAGAGGCCTGGGGGACACAGTGTCACTGTGGTTGCCACACACTGATCTCTGCATAGGTCTGGAGGGGAGCAGTATCTGGCACAGTGAAGGTCTGCCTACCTCTCCTGCTCATGTCACCTTGGCAGGAGGGGCAGGGGCCCCTGAACACTGGGCACCATGCCTACCCAGGCTTACCTGGGCTGCAATGCCTCCCAATCCATCAGCATCACCCCCGCTGCTGGCGTGTGTGCCTGTAGTCCACAAGATGGACTCATAGTTGAAGATGGTGAAGGAGAACCGGCCGTCGGTGATGAGCACAGTTTGGAATGTGTTAACCTGCCAAGACACAGGGCTAACTGTGACTGGCTGTGACTGGCTGTGACTGGCTGTGACTGGCTGTGACTGGTTGTGACTGACTGGCTGTGACTGGTTGTGACTGACTGTACACCCTGTCCCATATCAGACACCCCCCCCCTGTCCCTCAAATGGACAGCCAAGCAAAAGGACCATGATGGCTTTGTGACTGGTTGTGACTGGCTGTGACTGGCTGTGACTGACTGACTGGCTGTGACTGGTTGTGACTGACTGTACACCCTGTCCCATATCAGACACCCCCCCCCTTGTCCCTCAAATGGACAGCCAAGCAAAAGGACCATGATGGCTTTGTTTAACTCTACATCTAGTGCACATCTACCCCACTGTAAAGGGTCAGGGACAGAACACCTGGAGCAGACACTGTCCCCAGCCTCAAGGAGCTCCTACAAGGATGGGGTGCAGATGCCTAGTGGGCTAGCACTCACTCGGCCAAACCCACAAAGTCTGTGCGGTAAGAACAGTAAGGAGAAAAAGCAACTCTTAACATTAGGTTTGATGGGTTCCTGCCCTTTGACTCCATGGACACCCCTGAGATGTGTACCCTGAGAGAGTGCTTCAGGTTGGGGGTGAAGAAATGACCTTGGGACAGATGGGAGACTGAAAGTGTCACACCCAACCTCACAGCACACATCAGAGCAAATCCCAACCCTGGTGTGGCTTTAAAACAAAAATTATGGAAGTCCTAGAAGAAAACACTGGGCAATACACATTGCATGGCAGAGAAGGACTTCTGCCAACTATTAACAGAAAAGACCAAGAGAGAGATCAATACATTTATAGACAACAAAAATTGCCTCCAAGTAGGAAAAGTGCTGTAATATCAAAATGAATGGCAGAGAGTAGCAAAAAAGCGTATTTATGACACATGGCAGACAAGATCGCTGCTATCCTCTATGCCCAGAAGAACTGGAAACAATAAAAAAGGGACCAAAAGCATTAAGAAAAATTGGCATATGGTGTGAATAAGAACATTACCAAATAGTGTGGTAGCAATGATACTAGAAAAAAGTCCAGCATCTGAAGAACACGAAGACAACTGAGTATAAAAGGAACATCCCTTGTTTTGCCTGCAGGGTTAGCACTGAAGGAGGATGACAGTGTACTTTTCTGGGGTGCAGGGAACAGGCACTTCCAAGTGGCCGCCTGCGGGATAGAGACCCTGAGAGGACAGCAGACTGCTCTGGGGATGTGCGTGTCACAGCAGGATCTCCGGGAGTCATGCTGCCAGGCGCTGTGGCGGTGGGCCTATGTCAGAGCCCAAGCTTGTTTTAACCATTGGAAAGCTGAACAGGAAGTAGTCTTACACAACATTTGGCAGGAGAGACTGGCTGTGGGGCTGTGGAGTGAGGAGATGCACAAAGTGGTTCCATCCACATGGCATTGAGCTGCTCCCACAGGCGCTACCTGGCTAGACTGTGCTTCTGAGCATGTCCTGCTGCCTGCTGCCTTTGTTAGGGGCTTGTGTGAACCCCACAGTGTGGTCTTGCCTTGTTTCATTCTATCCTGGGTTGTCATCCAGTACTTGGGACTCTGGCTGCCACCCAGTAGGTGACCTCAGAAAAGACCTTATTGTGTGAATAAACAGCTCGGAAAGGCCACTTGCATCCCAGGGCCTCTCTCCATGTGACTTAGCTCTCAGAAGAGGCCTGTCCATAGTAAGTGCTGGAAAATCCCTGTGGACAGGTAGCATCAGCCGACCACACCCACCAGAGACACAAAGGCTCAGCCACTCCATCTGAGAGCAGCGAAACAACAGCCAGGGATGGAGACGCAGAGCTGTGAACCCAGCACCCCGGAGGCTGAGTTGAGAGGACCTGGAATTGAAGGCCATCCACAGCTACACAGTGAGTTCGAAACCAGCCTGGGTTGCATGATACCCTACTTTTAAAAAAAAATCCAAACAACAACAACAAAAAAACAAACAATACCAACAAAAACTCAACAAAGATTGGGCTGGTGGTTTAGCTGTGCCTTGCTTCCTACCCAAGTGTGAGGGCATAGATTTGAATCTTCGGCATTAGTACAAATTGGGACATGGCTGCACATGCCTGAAACCACAGTGGGAAAGGGGGTGCGGGTGGGCAGGAGGATTGCTTGGGTTTTGTGGAATGCTGGATGAGCTCAAAGAGCCTCTCTAGATGATTTAAGAAGTGACGACACAGAACAGGACACCCAGGACACACACACACACACACACACACACACACACACACACACACAAATAAGAAAAAGACAAACAAAAAACCTCCCACCTAGAACAGACCCTCCCCAGTGCTGCCCCACCCTGTCACCGCTAGAGAACCAAGCCACTCTAGAAAGATCCCTCCTAGCACCCGAGTTCCTATGCAGCCCCCACAGGAGAGCCGCTGTACTGGGCTTCCCTGCTTCACCAAGGCAGGACGGGTGGGGTTCTGTCTTCCACGCTGACCCCTGTGACTTCAGAAGTACCATGAGCCTGAGCCCAGTGTTGTTCTTGGGTATAGGCCACCTATACCTGGGCTGCCTTGTCAGGGTCCCAACCACACAGCCTCCCTCCCAGGCCACACAGCCACCTGGACTCACGGGGGAAGAACTGCTGCCTCCAAAGAAGGTGACACGGTACCAGGTGGCAACAAAGACCCAGGTAGCAGAGAAGTCCGGGAGCTCAGGAAAGTACCGTCTGATGTCCTCCGTGGCTCTGCCGAGCACAGCTGGGTCGGTGGCCTCCCGGTAGTAGACGTCACCTGCACGTCGGTTGTCCACATCTGCCCAGAAGGCTGCTACCACACAGCGGTCTTTGGCGATGGGGAAGGCCACGGGGGTGAACTGAGAAACTTCCTTCAGGAAGGAGATGATCCCGTTATTGTTCACCTGTGAGGCAGAGAGCAGGGAGCGGATGTACCCGGCGCTGCAGAAGGTGGTGATCCCAGTGGCATCTCAGCTGTCCCCCAGTCCCAGCATTGGCTTGGTGATCCAGCACAGGAAGGCATTTCAGGCTGGCTGAGAGCCTCTGACCCCTGAAAGGGGACCTTGTGGACCTGTTCTTGCCTCTTACGAAGCTCCAGGCTCCTAGCTGTGTGCTGTACCGCTGGCTCAGTTGCTACCTCATGCTACACTCCGGCCAGGGGCCTTGAGACAGTGGGTCAGTATTCCTGCATCGCGCCAAGTTTGGAATAGTAAACATGAGGTTCAGGGAGCAGTCTGGCTTGGAAAAGCTGTGATGGCCAAGTTGGGAAGTGTGTGCTGGGTCTCCAGGCAGGCAGGAGGTTCTGGCCCTGACTCTGACACTCACAAGCTATGGACTCCTGAGGTGGTTTAGCCTACCCCTGTGTTCCGGCTTTCTTACCTAGGAGACTTGGCTAATACTACCTGCCATGTGTTAAATCTTTAAGTCAAAGGTGGGGTGTTTGGAAGCTGGTACAGTTATGGAGTAGAGCTCTCACGAATGACATCAATTCCCTCATGAAGGAAACCCAAATGGGCCTTCTGCCTCACAAGGACACAGCCAGACTCCAGTGTGTGAGCCGGAAGGCAGGTCTCATCAGTTTAGGAATCTGGCAGTGCCTCGGACTTCTCAGCCTCAAGGACTGTTGATTGAGTCCTGTGGCTTATATGTTGCACAGTAGAAGGCATTTTGTTACAGGTGGCCTGTCTCTAGCTCTGACCTCACAGGGCACTAGGGTTCCAGTTTGTTGTTTGGATGGATGTGCGGGGAATTAAGGCTCGGAATGAATGTGTATTATCGGCACTAGCACAGTTATGCCTGGCCCCCAATGCCTCGGGCCCATGGCAGTGGCAAAGCCTGAGTACAAATGTTGACTGTGTGCAGAAAATGTCCACCATAGCTTTCTCCTCTAGATATTTACAGCTGGAATAGTGCTCCCCTGTGGAGAGTGCTCCCCTGTGGAGAGTGCTCCTACCAAGATTAGCTAAGCCTCCTTGTTCAGCAGGACACAATAACCTCAGCTCCCTGTTCAACTGTATAAATTAGACATGCCGAGTTTCCAGGGCGCTGCATCAGATAACCCAAGCCCCTGTGTATCTACACATGTGATCACATGTGTATCTATGGGTTGGTCTTTTCTTCAGCCCCTTGTTGTCCCTAGTCAGGGTTGTGGGACCCACTCCTCGTACAAACATGGTAGCTGGAAATGCACTTCAGCACTGCAGAACTGTATATACCTAAAATCGAGGACATATGTATTATAATAAAAAGTTGGGAGGAAAGGGTCATGGCAAAAAAAATCTTGATGGTACTTTTAAAAGAAGGTTTCTCAAAAGGCAAATTATAACAAGCAATCAAATGCATATAACAAAGTAACTGGATAGATTTTGAAATGGACTTGGTGCAATTACAGAAAAGTGGTGAACTAAAACCAGAAGGCAGGTGGGTTAAGCAACTGTCTGGAGTTTCCAACAGGGAAGACAACATGGAGGGGTTAGAACACAGGTGAGGGGCGTGGAGCCAGCACAAGGGCCAGGGAGCAGGAAGGACACAGGCACTGGAGAGCCTTCCAGGACCAACAAGGGACATGCAGCTGCACTCCAGCAACCTCAGGGACTAAAACAAAGCCACACTGAATCAGTGTGGGAAAAGTAGGAAGCCAACTGTACGAAGCCACTCTGAAAGAAAAGAACAGACAGACCAGACCACAGTCAGGAGCTGTTCAGGCACCCACGGCTGATGTTTTTGTTTTTAAAGTCTAATCTCATTTATTGTTGCTGCTGCTGCTGCTTCTGCTGTTATTGTTGTTGTTGTTATTATTATTATATTTTAAATTATTATTTTACATTCCAACCCCAGTTTCTCCTTCCTCCCCTTCTCCCAGTCCCCCCACCTCACCCCCGTTCAACTCCCCTCTCCCCAGACCCATTCCTTCTCCATTTCCCTTCAGACAAGGGCCAGCCTCCTAGGCCTCTTCCCTCATGTTAAGCCTGCAGAGGCAACCCACTATGAGGAAAGGGTCCCACAAGCCAGCAAGAGAGTCAGAGACAGCTCCTGCTCCCACCATTAGAAGCCCCACAAGAAAACCAAACCACACAGCTGTAACATATATGCAGGAGCTGTAAGGCAGGCAGGCAGGCAGGCTCTCTGGTTGGCAGTTCAGTCTCT
Organism: Apodemus sylvaticus; assembly: GCF_947179515.1. NCBI lineage: Eukaryota > Metazoa > Chordata > Mammalia > Rodentia > Muridae > Apodemus > Apodemus sylvaticus. The sequence goes on from NC_067480.1 coordinate 20,737,076, forward strand.
GGGAGCCCCTGTAAGGCCAAGTTAGTTGACTCTGTGGGTTTTCTTGTGTCCCTCTGGCTCCTACAATCCTTCCTCCCGTTCTTCTGCAGGACTTCCCAAGCTCTGCCGGATGTTCAGCTGTGGGTCTCTACATGACATTTGAGTTTTCAAGGAAGCTAGAGATTAGTGGCCTTTTAAGACTTCAGTGTTCTGGGAGACAGCAGGGCCAAACGTAAAGACCTAGCCTCAGAGGAGATACTGAGGCTAAATGGAGGTGATTCACACAGGCAGCAATAAATGCATACATAGAAAGACAGAGCCATACTTAAAGAGATTGTCAACTTCAAGTTGACCGGAAATGCAAGGTCAGAGAGACAAGAAGGAAAGAAAGGAGAAAGTTAGAGCATACATCCAAGTGGACAAGGACCAAAAGAAAAGGGACACTACATCTAATGGAACAGTGTAGAAGATCTACAAATTAAAACTCGGGACAACAAAGGCATTCAGCCTGGGAAAGGTATCAAAATGAGGTCTTCTCAGATCACTGCATGTTCCCAGGGGGAGTAAAGGGACAGTGGAGCTTTTTAATAGGCTCCGTCCGACATGGTAAAGGTTGTACGGTACCATCTGGAGAATCTCTGAGACCACAGAAACAGCACATCCTTGACAGGGAGGTGAGATACAGTAGTTAAAATACTCAAAATAGTGTGAAAAACAGTAAGCACAGAACAGATAGTGTAACTGTTGCAGGTCACATGGGAAAGGCTTCCCTACAGAAGTTCTGCTCCAGCTGCTGGGACATTTCCCTAGTGCAAATGTGTGTGTGTGTGTGTGTGTGTGCGCGCGCGTGACAAACTGCTCCTTCTGGAGATAGTTTCCCCAGTGAAAGTGTTACTGCTCTGTTCTGGGAGGAGTTGGGGGTTGGGGGATGGGGGGGTAGGTTTCCCCAGTAACACTGGCAAAAATGTTACAGTTGTGCTCTGAAAGGTATCCTGGCAGTCAGGAGCCAAGGAATACAAGGTTTGTGCACAACAAACCTCACACAAGAGATTTATTAGGAGGGAAAAACCCAGGAGGGTGGCTGCCTCTGCTGGTGAGAAGCATTAGAGAACTGGGAGGAACTCAGGGTTTATAGAGGGTTTCTTGTGGAGGGCGGGACAGCTTTCCAGGGTAGCCTGGCATTGGAGGGATTATGTGACCCAGTCTTTATGGCCAGCTCAGGCCATTAGAAAACGACCTTAGGGACATCTGCAGGTAGGACTGGTCACTTCCCCACCTTGAGGGGCTGGAAGGCAATTACAGCTGTTGTAGCCTGTATGGCCTGGCTGCTAGAACTCCTCAGGCAGAGCCGGGTCACTTGCATGCATTGAGGGTTTACAACATTTACAAAGGTTACAAACTTTGCAAAGGGAGTCCAAGGCAGAGAAAGCCTTCCGTGCTGCTTGAGTTGGTGTGGCTAGCCAACAGAGAGAACAAACAGCAAAGCAATGGAGAGGAACCACCTGTCAGTCAGCTGGGACAAACAGCACAAGATGCAGACGCAGACACCTGTTTGCTACACAGTGAATTAAAATGAACTAAAGGTTCTAGTTTGGAGATAATCCGCCTAAATGCCAGCCAAAGGAAAGCTGGCCTGGCTGTATTATCATCAGATAAAGTAGACCATGAGGCCACATGGATTCCTAGAGGTAAACATCATCTGACACTGATCAGGCAGGTGTAATGGTGTCACACCTCAGCATTCCTAATGGGGCCTCGGCAGATGAGAGGGTGACAAATGGACATAGGTCCCTTCACGACCATGGTGGGACATTGCAGAATGTTCTCTGGTAAAATGTTTGGGTAAGAACATGTGGCCTGAGGAGGTGGCATGGTCAGGGAAGCATGCATTCTGGCCCCAGCCTTGTTTGTAATCTGCGAACAAGAATTCCAGTCCCTGCCGGCCATTGGCCAGGCCATTTCCTTAGATTGTGTTTGCAGAGCTCAACCGTGAGGGATGAAATATTGTCCTCTTGGGGAGGAAGAACAGGCTTACTGTGAAAGCCAGGTTCCTACACTAAGAGCAAGCCCACGATGGGTGTGGCATCTACTTGGGCCTTCATGTTGTCCCCAGACACTCAGTAAAGAGGTGCGGACAGAAGGACTCTGTTTACGAGGCTCACACAACTTGACCTGGACGGACGGTTACTGAGCAGCCTCATGGGTGCAGCTGTCTGAGTCTGAGTCTGGCAATATGTAAATGGGGTAAGTTTCTCCTTGTCATCAACTTGTAGTTTTGTAAGGAATATGAGGCATGGCTTACATTAGAAACAAGTTAACTTAATATACTACTAAGCCAACTTGCGTTAGATTAAAGTTATAAATTTAAAAACTGAAGGACAAAAGCCCCGGTACATCAGTAAACGCTGGGTGTGGCCGTGATTATCTGTGATCCCAGAGACAGGCACTCCTAAGAGCTTGGCCAGGCAGCCTAGCAGGAATGGAAAGCACCTGGTTTGAGGCTCTCTGTCATTTCTGACTCTGCCCTGGGTCTGATGGGCATGGAGGCCTCCCTCATGAAAAGGTTTTGTTTTTGTTTTTGTTTGTTTATTTTGTATTTTTTGTGATTGATTTCATTTTTTAATATTATAATTACATCATCCGTCCCTTTCCCATCCCTCCAAGTCCTCCTTACACCTCTTCCTGCTCTCTTCCAAACTGATGGCTTCTTTTTCTCATCAATAGTTGTTACATACATATATGTATACACATACATATCTATAAACACTCACACACAACCTGCTCAGTCTGGATCATTCAGCATTGGATGGCCAGCGGGTGTGCTCCTCCCTGAGGGAAAACTGGCTCTCCTGCTCTCCACATGCATTCCTTAGCGGACTGCAGTTCTCTGTGTAGGGCTGAGGCCATCCAAGCTTTCCCCATTACTGTAAGTTTTAATGTCTGCTAGAAAATATCCATGTGTGTGTGTGTGTGTGCATGTGTGTCTATACCTGCAGAGACCAGACAAGAACACTGGCTTTCTCCCTATATTGCCTTCTACCTTATGTTTTAAAAACATTTATTTAGTTATTTGTGGGTATTTTGGGGGTGGCTACATATATATGGCCTACGTGTGGAAGTCAGTGGACAATTTGTGGGAGCTGGTTCTCTCTCATGATATAGGCCCATGGGATTGAACACAAGTCGCCGGGATCACCAGCACGTGCCTTTACCACCAAGCACTTCCATACATGTGTCCACACAGTATGCACCACCCCTCCTCCCAACAGGAAGACTCAGCTGTAGAAGAAAGATCTCCCATTTGCCACTATATGGCTGAGCCTGGATGACACTGCGACAAGTGAAATAAACCAGGCACAGAAAGACTAATACCACATCCGCTCACATGTAGAATCTAAAAACACTAAACTCACAGAACCAGGAGTAGAGGGCTGGCTATAAGACATGGAGAGTTAGGGGGCACGGGGCGGCAAGAGGCAGTTGGAATGGTGTTTTAGTCTTCAGAAATTAGTTATATGATGCTCTACTCCAATGGTGTTAGTTGCATCGGAACTCACTTGCTTGATATTAAACCACCTCCCACCTATGGCAAGCACCCGTGAAGGAAGGCACATTATTTTTCCCATGGCCATCATTTCCAGTGTACACATAATCACTGCATTGCATAAAACTCATATATATGTATACATATATATGATATATATATACATGATATATACACAATATGTATATTATATATAATATATATGTAAATTTGTCACTTTTACCCCCCAAAAGCTGGGATTTTTGTTGTTGTTGTTGTTTTTTGGATTTGGTTTTTTGAGACAGGGTTTCTCTGTGTAGCCCTGGCTGTCCTGGAACTCACTCTGTAGACCAGGCTGGCCTCGAACTCAGAAATCTGCCTGCCTCTGCCTCCCAGAGTGCTGGGATTACAGGCGTGTGCCACCACCGCCCAGCTAAAAGCTGGGGAAATTTAACTAAAACAAAACTAAGAAGAACCAGTGTCAACTACTGTAAAACACATAAACATCTCATAGTCTATTCTGACAGTCACACAGTAATGATAAGGAACAGACAGGACCATCGGGAGCCGGGTAACCAGATGTGGTCACCCTGGAAACAGTGAAGGTGGTACCTCTTTGTGGATGGAGTAGAAGCTCTGGACAGGATATGTGGTTAGAGCCAGAGGGACATGCAGAGGCTGGCCAGGAGGGACTGCCCAGAGGTGGGGTGCAGGGTGGAGTGGACAGCCCAGGGCCACTTCTGGGAGGAAAGACCAACAGGATCTGCAGTACACTCACTTGTTCTTGGTACACACATGCCAAGAATCCCTTTCTGACCGTGTTTTAGAGAAAAGGCGCAAGGACTAAAAGTCTCAGATGGCAAAGGCAACTCTGGCTAAGAGGGGGTCAGTGTCTTTGAGGCAAGGCTTGGCTGCAGATGGAGATGTGCCACCTGTAGACGGGGTTCTGCTGCATTGCCCACCCTACAGCCACCCAGTCACTCACCGCTCCCTGAGTGTGAGGTGTAGCCTGTGTATGGAAGAGGCCTCTGGCCTTTGAGGTCTCCACTGCTGCACCCCACACTGCTGCTGCTCTTCTTCTCAGGGTTGGCACAGAGACGGAGGCGTCCAGGAAGGAGGCAGAACAAGCCAGCCCTGTTCCCATGCCAGGCCAGGGCAGTGCCAGGACCACAGGAAAGCTGATACAGGGGCCCAGATGCTGGGCTGGCTCACCCCCTTCCCGGGCAGAGCTCATGGCTTCCTTTCTCCTGATGGGATGCACGAGTTTCTTGTGCTGAGTGATGGCAAGGCCAGAGGTCTAGGGGGTGACAAGCTGCCCTCTCCTCCAGGCCCCGGCAGGAGCCGCGTCTCCCCAGATGTCATTTATTATAGTTTTTCTGTACCTGCAATAGCACATTGTGAAGCATGCAGGATGGCGTGGCAAACAAGGAGACGGAGTGAGACCCAAGTGCCTGCCTGACTGGTGCCGCCTGGAACCGTGGATGCCAGGCATTCCTAGACAAGTAACTGTTTGATCCTGGCCCTGGCTCTAGAGGTGACATCCAGTCAGCTTCTCAGACACTGGCTCCTCAGAAACCTGATCATGAGCCCAGATGTTGTCCTAAGAGGGGATGCACCTGCAGAAATGCTGAATTCCTGCCGCCACCACCACCAACAAAAGCTTGCCACCCTGGCTGGGCACAGAGAGTAGACACCGTTCTCTAAGGAGCTGCAGGCTGCCACTGCCGCTACCGCGTGCCTGGCCTTGGTCCCACAGTTGCAGCCTTCCCCAGCCCTTTTCTGAAAGTTAGGCATGCAAGGCCTTCCTGTGGCCACCCCTAGGCCTCCCCTGAGACCAGCAGTTCTTGGGCCAGTTCAGGAACACTGTCTTCTCTTCAGGCTGAACACCTGTTGTTGAGATAAACAAGGCTGCCACCTGGGTGTCACAGTCCAGGGTGGGTGATAGGGCTTCTGGGAGGGACCATCCAGATGACTGCTGGTAAAGTCTGCAGTGGACAGAGGAGAGAATAGACAGACCCTGCTTTCCGGGGATGCCCTTTGCTCCTTGACTGTAGCTAGCCAGGACCAGGCTGTGGAGGGGCAGGCTGAGATTCCTGGTCAGCTGCCCAGCTGCCTTGGGCGGGCAGCAGTGACTGTGGACGCAGAGGAAGGTGGAGGAGGTTGGAGCATCCTGGATGGTGTGGGGACCTCCTACATACCCGGCCTGCCTGCCCCGCACTCTCCTGTCACCGCCCCGCCTTACTAACGCCTTCTTGCTCCTGCAGGAAGGCAGCCCCGGCTGGAGGAAGCAGAGAGGCAGGGCTCTTGGCATTTCCGACTTGTTTGAAGTCAGGAACGCCTGAAGGCCAAGTGCTGTGTGACCTGAGCTTGGGCCAACTACCCTGGAGCCTGGGGCCAGAGGCTGCTCGGAGCAGAGGCTTGGCCGACAGGAGAGACTGCTCGAGGCATGCAAACATCAGAGCAGCCCAATCCCAGCTTGGACTTCTCTATCCCGACATGGATGACAAAGCTCTCCTGACCCCAGGCTCTCTACACTTATTTTGAGAGTTGTAGGCACATCTTTCATTTCCTGTCAGCTTTCTGGGCAGCTAGAAATCTTCCTACAGGCAGGGTGGGGGCTGGTGTCCTGGGCAAGGCTGCTGTGTGAGCATCCCTTATCCTCAGCCCTGGAGGGCTCCCCCAGCAAAGCACCTTGGTACAGAGACAGCCATTATGGAACTGTATAAGTGGTTGTGGGAGGGACACGAGAGTCACTAGGGGCAATCAGGATACATTCCAGGAGGGGTCATTTGGGTTATGCTCAGGTTAGGAGGGGTGCATCCTCACTCTTGCTGTCCACAGCAAGAGTTTTCCTTAGCTCACTTTCTGGTATGATGTCTTTGATCTAAGCTTGTGATGGAGTACGGCCAGTGGTGCTCTTATCTGTCTCCAGATGTCTCTTAATTGTCCTATGTAAATGGAGCCATTGCTTCTGGTACACCTGAGCGGGTGCCACTTAAGTGCCCATGTTGAGCAGGGCCAGAGCCCAGCCGTCTGAACATTCCCCGCCAGTGAGTAATGACTGTTACCTTGCCTTCTGTTCTAACACCCTTTTGTGTCCACCACTGGCTAGGTCACTGACTCCTGGACTCTCTTGAAACTTTGGGCCTTTCGCCTGCAGGGAGAAGAGCCTCTTTCTGGCCTCCCAGCAGAAATGCGGCCACCATGTCAGAGGAAGAATTCCCAGGCACATAGAGCATGGAATCCTACAAGCCAGACTCCTGGGTACAGCGGTCACTTCTCTGGGATCTTGCCCTGGTTCTCATCCCCAATGGGCCTCTAAGGCTCCTGAGCCTTCTCCATTTCCCATCCTGTCATCCTGTACAGGTAGCAGGTAATGTTTGTCTCAGGGGCTCGAAGGGCTAGTTGTATCTGACTCTTGACAAGCTCTGCTTAAGCTCAGAGGACATACAGCTGGGGTTGACCTTGGTGTGTAAGTTCAGGGTCAGGACTCTGCCTAGAAGCATTCTCTCTCTGTACTCCGAGACAGGCCGGCAGAGCCTCTAGATGACCTGAGCATTCGCTGAGTCTCAAGGGCAGGGGCTCAGGGCAGTGCCTGTATACAGTGGGTGGGTAATTATGGAAGGCTGGGTGAGCAAATAACTTGCCCTGCTTTGTAAAGATACACACAGACCCACATCCACATATATCCGGCTGGAACGATGGCTCAGTGTTGCCTCAAAAGTACATGGACGCGAGTTCTATCCTCAGAACCCATGTTAAAAACCTGGTGTAACTAACCAGTAACCCCAGAGCTCCCAGGGACTAAACCACCACCCAAAGAGTACACATGGAGGGACCCACGGGTCCAGCTACATATATAGCAAAGGATGAGACATCGATGAGAGGAGAGCCATTGTTCTTATGAAGGCTTCGTGCCCCAGTGTAGGGGAATGCCAGGTCAGGAATGTGTGTGTGGGGGGTTGGTAAGCAGGGAGAGGGGGATGGGATAGGGAGTTTTCTAAGGAGTAACGAGGAAAGGGGATACCACTTGAAATGTAAATAAAGCAAATATCTAAAAATAATAAAATAAAATAATATTATATTATTAATAATTATTATTAATGATTTATTAATATATTACTAATAGTATGTTATTAATTAATATATCATATAATATATTTAATATTATTTAATATATAACATATATAATTGTGTAATATTATATATTTAATAATATTAAATATAATAATAATAATAAATAATAATAATAAAAAGCCTGGTGTGATGTCAAGCAGCCTAACTTGCTTGGCCAGCTGTGTAGAAGGTTCTCATCACCACAAGCAACGCTGCACTAAGTCATCCTAATGTTCTGGGGTGACGGAAATTTTCAGCTCTATTATCATCCCAGGGGACGACTCTGACATGACTGTAAACACATGTGTACATTCATCATGCATATAAACCCACGTCTGAATTCACTCACAGGACACACAGAGATGTAGGTACCATAAGCTTAAAACCCAACACAAAGCCACATTTTATTTTGTGCTTCTTCCTCTCTGAGTCGCAGTCATCATCTCTAACAGTGATGCTCACTGTCCTATTTAGCTTTAGTTGTCAACCCGACACAGTCCAGAGTCCTCTGGGAGGAAAGCCTCCAGTGAGGAATTACCTAGGTCAGATAGGTCTGTGACCATATGTGTGGAGGTTGTCTTGATTACTAATTGATACTACGCCCAGGCATGTGGCCCTGGGTGTAAAGCAAGCTAGCTAAGCTTAATTAAGTAAGCCAGAGAGGGAGCTGGCCACCAGCATTCTCCATGGCTCTTGCCCTGATGTCCCTTAGTGATGGATTGTGACCTGGAAGTGTAAGCTAAATAAATCCTTCCTTCTAAACTGCTTTGCTAATGTATCATTGGAAGCACTGTAACAGAAAGTAACTAGGACACTCACATCAGTCTCCCTATGTTCATTCATCCATCCATTCATTCATTCATTCGTCTCAGAGTTACAAACACATACAACTGTGAAAGACAAAATGAAGTTCAGAGGTCAGCATTTGTTTACCATTCTTTTGCATTTATTTTTGCAAGCATGTAGCCAAAGCAGTTCGCTGAAATTACCTTCTAAAATTAGCACTAAAGCAACTGTTATAAATATAAGACATCAGGGGAAGGAAAAGAGAAACAAAAGATGCAGAAACAATTAAAATAAAACCTATGCTGGTCCTATTAGTTCTATTAGTACTATTGTTCTATCAGTGAAAAAGAAAGCAGCTGAGGACTAGAAAATGTCTCAGTGAAGTGCTTGCTGCATGCACATGTGAGCCCTAGAACCATGTAACAGGGCTGAGCGCTGTGGCTCACACTTGTAATCCCACTGCTGGGGACAAAGAGATGGGTGGGACCTCAGGGTGCCCTGCACAGCCAGTCTAGCTTAACTGATAAGCTCCAGTCTGATGGGAAACCTTGTCTCAAAAAACCAGAGTGAAGAAAGACTGAGGAAGACACCCAAGGTTCACTCTGGTACACACACACACACACACACACACACACACACACACAGAGAGAGAGAGAGAGAGAGAGAGAGAGAGAGAGAGACAGAGAGACAGAGAGACAGAGAGACAGAGAGACAGAGAGACAGAGAGATGCATGATCACTCAAACATATGAATAAGTATACACAAATGAGTAAAAAGAAGCTGAAATAAAAAAAAAAACATTGAGTCAGGCATGCTGGCATGTTTCTGTAATGTTAACACTGGCACAGCTGAGGCAGGAGGATTACAAATTCAAAGCTAGCCTAAGATATATAGTAAGACCCTGTCTTGAAAAACCAAGGGCTAAGGAACACTTACCTACTGTGCTCAAACCTATGCCTGATCCTCAGAATTGAAAACAAAGGCCAAAGCAAAGCGAAGAGCACACTGAATGGTATTGTAGGAGACTGGGCCACTGCAGCTCCGACTACTGGTGAATCTGAACCGGCCCCCAAATCAGTCAATCTACCGCAAGAACTTGCTATACCACTCTTGGGCATATACCCAAAGACACTTCATCCTGACACAGAGACACTTGCTCAAACATATTCATTGATTCTATAGCCATAAGAGCCAGAAACTGGAGACAGCTTAAGATGTTCCTCAATAGATGGATAGATGAAGACATTGTGGTATATTTACGCAATGCAGTATTACCCGGACATTTAAAGAATGACATCATGAAATTTTCAGGCAAATGGATGAAACCAGTAAAAAAAAAAGTCATCCTGAGTGAGGTATTCCATATCCTCAACAAGATAGATCTCGTTAGAAAAGGGAACTAGAATAGATAATTATGGATGGATGGATATGGGTGGGGGATGGTACAGGAGGATGGGGGGAAGAGGAGAAGAGAGGAAATTGAGGACGGGAATATAGGGGAGAGACAGCTAAAAGTAAAGGACATTTGAAGGGTCAGATGAACACCTAACACAGCAGAAGTGTCTCAAAATATACACATATGTGAAGGTGATCTAAATGAAATCCCCAAATATTGGGAGACACAGAGTCCCCAACAGGCCATCTCTTGTCACCAAATGAAGCCTCCAATACTGGGATTGGGTTACATCTAATTGACTTGTTGGCCAAACGGGTCCCATGGGAATCCCCAAGTAACCCAGGCTATTGACAAGACTACACAGGTTGCTTTCCACAAACCGACAGCAAGGTTGTATTGTCGAAGACACACAACTCATTGATCATGGAGAAGTCAAGATGGCGCCAACATAGAGCCCTCATTCCTACATCCCAGTGTCTTTGGTGCAGGAAGACAGTCTGCACCAAGCCAGCCACATACCCTTTGATGTACAATGGTGTGTTGCTTGCAAGATACACTCGGGTAGTGGTGGCACAAACGCTGTGGGAGGGACCAACAAGTGTTTGATTTGACTGAAGGCCCATTCCTCAAGATGGTACCCAACTCTGACACTGCTTGAGTGGCCAAGAGCCGGAGATGAGATAGCCCAGGGACCGAGGGTAAAATCCTATTGTTCTAAACGTTATTGTGATAAAATGACTCCTAATGATACTCTTGCTATGCTTATGAGCACAGCAGGACTTAGAGACCACAGGGCAGCGTGCACAGGGCCTGCACAGGTCTGCACCTGTTCTCTGTATGCATTGTGCCTTCCAGTTCAGCGTTTTCACGGGATCCATGAGTGTGTGAGTGGGTCTCTAATTCTTGTGTCTTCCCTTGGGCTCTCTTCCTTTTGTTGGCTTGTCTTGTCCAACTTCAGTGCTGTGGGTTTTAAAATTTATCTTATTATATTTTATTTTGTTATATTTTAGTAGTATCTCTTTGAAGCCTGTTTTCTAGTGAGCGACAGAAAGGGAGTAGGTCTGGATGGAAGGGGAGGCGGGAAGGAGTAGAGAGAGGAGAATGTGTCAGGATACATTCATCAGGATATAATATATTACTATGTGAGAAAAGACTCTGTCTTCGATAAAAGTAAGGAAAAAAAATAAAACAGAAAAGTGAAAAAGAAAAAGAAAAAGAAACTTTCCAAACAGGCCAATGAGATGGCTCAGCAGGTAAGACTGCTTACCCTCAAACCTGATAACTGGAATCCACACAGGGGAAGGGGAGAACCAGCTCTTTCATCCTTTGGCCAGTATGTGTGTCTCCTCAAGTCAATAGAATGTAATAAAAATACTGAGAATAAAGGTCCTAAAGGAAGGGACTGACAGCAGCAGCAGCAGCAGCAGCAGCAGCAGCAGCAGCAGCAGCAGCAGCAGCAGAACATTTCGGCGAGCTCTGGGGCAGCTGCACACAGTACGACGTGCACACAAGGAGTCTTCAAGTGAGAGCAACTAAGAACAGAAGAATTACTTGAAGATAGCTAAGAAGTTTCATGAAAACTATCCAACCATAGGCTATCAGTCTTTTTTTAAAAAAAGATTTATTGATTTATTATATGTAAGCACACTGTAGCTGTCTTCAGACACACCAGAAGAGGGTGTCAGATCTCATTATGGATGGTTGTGAGCCACCACGTGGTTGCTGAGATCTGAACTCAGGACCTCTGGAAGAGCAGGCAGTGCTCTTAACCGATGAGTCATCTCTCCAGCCCAGGCTATCAGTCTTTTTGAACCTTGGGCAGAAGAAATTCTTTAAAACACACGTGAGAATCAAACCACTGGCAAAAGGGAAGTCAGAGGGATGAAGACATGTCAGACCCAGTGGCGCTGGGAGACCGGCCGGAGAGTCCCTGCGAGGAACTGTGCACGTGCACAGCCAATGGGACACCCTCTTTAAGGACGGAATGCTCGGCCCAGCATTTCACATTCACGCTGCAGACAAGGCTTTTGAAATGAAGGTAAATCAACACAGTTCTCAGACTAGGGTACGGATACTCAGCAAGTGACGCCTACGAGAAATGTTCCAGGAAGACTTGCTGGAATAGCGTGAGATGGGGAGCCAGTGCTCTCCGAGCAATGATGTCTGGAAAAGGCAGACGTGGGTATGCAGAAAAGACCGTCTAATCTAAAAACCTCTCTAAATGATAATCGGCTGTTACAGCAAATTATCACCAGTGTATTACTTGGGCTTGTGACATACGTGAAACTATGGCAAACAGCATGAAGCTGCATGGGGAAATAGGCGGATGCCGTTGTAAGGGCCTGGCACTGTATTTGAAGGAATAAAGTTCTATTTGAAGACAGAATGTTGTCCAAAGCGGTTCCAAATGCTCCCGCTGATGTTACAGGCTAAATCTGAGGCTATTGGTTACTCTCGTAACCTGGTGGCAAGGCCCTACTGCTGAACACAGAACTTACATCGTTGAACATGGAGAGACTGAGCTGATGCCTAACTAGAAGCTTCACCCCTACTGACTAGTACTGGAGGCTACTTTAAATGCTACTGGAGGAGGAAAGTAATCGATTTCACATGTGCAGGGTAAACCAGGAGGTAAACCCACCATACTGGTGACCATATTAAATGTAAGTAAGTATAAATGCTCTGTCAAAAAGAAGAGACTGCCAGGCCGGATAGAAAATGTTCAGCCTCGCATCCTTTTGCCCTTACCAGAGAGGAAATAAAAGTCACAATCATTAGGATGCTGAGAGTTTTAGAAGTCAGAACAAGAAGTCATGCCTGCCCTGGCTGGGCTGCTTGTCCGTGCTGTCCCTCTCTACATAACACTTAGGCCCAGGCCTTTGGGGGGGGGGTTCACATCTTTGTATCAAGACAAGTGTCAGAGCCATATTCAGAGAAGCAAAGACACAGGGCATCTTAGAGCCAAGCAAGTGTGGGAAGGAGAGGAGACACAGAATCCTCTGCTGCTCTCTACTCCAGAGAGCATGTCTGCATGGAGAGAGGGCAGACAGTAAGGCAGGCCAGGAGCCAGGCAGTCAGTGAAGATACATTTGTGGGGGCAGAAGTCAGAGAAACAGGACTTCAGTTTGGGTCCCACTATGAGGGGACAGTAAGGAGGCGGCTGGGCACTCCTCGAACCTGTAGGCTACTAGTCTGGATCCTCAGGCTAAGCTCGCCTTCCTCACTTGCACTTCTCCCTGAAGCCTGGTTCTACTCCCCCAAGTCTAATCATCACTGCACAGGATGTCTGGCTGCCAGCTCTAGGAAATCCCCACTGACACACAGTGACCTGCTGAGACCCAGGACCACGTACAAGTAGAACTTGGCATCAGTCAGGGGGAGAAATCACTGTCTGCTCTGCCTGAGTTAGACTGAGGAATACCAAGGGCATGCTGACAGAAGCACAAGAAGCTGCTCTGGGCCCAGTGTCTGAAGGGCAGAGTCAGGGCTGTTCTCTAAGGGCAGGGAGGCCAGCAAGAGCTCACTGGATACTGTGTCGTCAAGCCTTGCCTCCAGGGTATGAAAGCTGACGTTCTGGTCAGAAAGAGTTCAGTCTATTATTCTGGCCCCAGAGTTTTCCCAAAGACCATTATAGTAAGTATGGTTAGGGGAGGTCAGAGGGCACGAGGCTCAGCACGGCTGGACAGGCCACTTGGAGAATGGCTGGAGATGACCTTCCAGAGGGCCACCGCCCTGTTCACCCCTTCATCCAGTTCAGGTTGGATATACAACTGGAAGACCCATGCTTACAGCCACTGTACCACCTTAGCAGACTCCTGGCCTGTATAGGATCCCAGCATCCTGAAGGATACTCACATGGCGCTCTCTTTCCTGACAATTAAGGAACTGTGGGTAATATGCTGGTCAAGGCCACACTGGGGCTCCCAATGCCAACTAAGACAAGACAGACCCAGCTGGCCATATTACAGCTTCAGTCTTTCCTGTGGATCTGGCAGTAGTAACGTTTCCAGCCAGCAGGTGGTGGGCAGTACCCCACACCCACCAGGAGCTTCTTCTTCCTACCTGTGTTCAAATGCTAAGCAACAGCATATGCTCTCAACAACTCCAGGGCCAGCTACTAGGACAAAAGAAAGCAGCCGAATGCAGGGTCCTTTCTAGATAGGAGCCACCTTCGAGATGGAGCTGTCACTCTGAGCATCCCTATGGGAGGCAGGGCACTTCTGACTCTCCCTGGGATGTGACAGAAAAATGAGGCATTATTCTCTCACTCACGACTCCAAGCCTAAGCTTAGTCACACTGTCAGGGCCAGGAGAGCTGACACCCTACCTCGCTATGTGGAGCAGGCTGAGAGCCCGGGCAGAGGCATCCAGGGTCCTCTCAGCAGATACCCTGCTCCAGAGTCACTGCTTCCTTTTCCCCATATACCCTTGGCAGTCACCTCTGCGTGTGCCCCAAGTGCTGTTTCAGGCCAGATGTATGGGCACAGCTTCACAAAGGATTCTATTTCCTTTCCCACCGAGTGCTGGGAAAGGTGATCTTCACTGCACACACCATGACCATATGAGCGAGTGTTTTCTAAAGAGTATGTTTCAGGGAGAGGCTCTGGTAGGGTGTGTGCTTTCCTAAGAGCCAGGGGTTGGTTTCTCATGTTAAGAAGGTCAACTAAACATTTTAATATTATTTTCACCTGTGACTTGGAGTGGAAAATCCAAGCCTAGCCAGAATGCTTAAAGAACATTTTGACAGCTCTGTTAGGGTGAGTCTTCACATTCCTAGGGTGTACAGGCCTCTTCCTGCTGGGCAGGCCCAGAACACAGCTCTTCCTGTCTACCGTCTACTAGCAGAAGTCTTCGCTCTGCCAAGTCCCGGGGGCAGAAGGGTGTTCAAGGATGTCTGCCCTTTCTCTCTACGCCCTTCCATGGTCATAGTACCAACCACTGCCACCAGGGCCAGGAGGCCGTTCCAAGTGGGTGCAGGGAAGTTGTGCTACAGTGGTGGACTGTGGGTGGATGGTGCTGGTCACTGTGGGGTGCAGGGTTCTGGAGACAGTGGTGGTGGTGGTGGATAGACCCCATGGACAGTGGTGACCAGGGAGATGGCAATGCAGACCACGTGGTTGGTGATGGAGACAGCATTCAAGATGGTAGGGATGCCATTATGGTGGCTGAAGGTGGCAGTGCTTATGACAGAGGTGAGTGTGCCAGTGGAGGCGCAGATAGTAGATGTGGTGGTGCTAATGGCAAAATCATTGGTAGAGCTAATGGTGATTGGCATTGGATGTGGCAGAGGATGTGCAAGAAGATGGTGTTTTAACTATAGACCACATTGGCTTAGGTGTTTCTAAGTGGATTTGGGCAATTCAGGAGATTGCAAAGCTGGTTGTTGCACAGGTGACTGGTTCAGGGTCAGACCCCGAGAACATGGCTCTGCAATCCACTGAGACCTCTCTAGCATTCGTGTCTGGGGCTGGGGAGAGGAATTACCATTGGGAGTCCTGTTTAGAGGGTCTGATCCTGGTGGCCAACCTCCGGACTAAGATGGGGAGGGGGAGGGTGTAAACCCCTCTACACTGCCCCTAGCTGCCAGCCCTGCCCAGCGCAGGTCTTCTGGAAGCAAAGCATACCCGAATTCCTTCTGGCCCCGGGCCTTGGGTGTTAACTGTGGGTGAGGCTGAAATGGCTTAGAGAGGGCTGAGACTATCACAAGCCAGATGCCCCACTGGGGTAACTGTGGCCAGAGGCCATGTGCCCATTGCCACATAGCTCTCTGAGGAGGAACAGGTTCGAAGGCTCCCCACTAGGCACTGGGGGACCCGCAGCTCTGCAGAAGCCTGTCGAACTCTGCCAATGTCCCAAACAGGTCGGGCCGTAAGCAGCAGGGGTGCGCCGCGTTCCGCTGGCCTGGCTGTCGCCTAGGTGCCCTGGCGGCTGCTTGCCCCGCCCTGCCCTCGCCTCTCCCGCCAGCCGCTGTCCGGCCTTGGCCGCGGGAGAGAGGAAGCGCTGTCCTCATTCCACCTCTGGCTGCCGCGGTGCCAAGTTGCTGGCGGCGGCGGCGGCGCGAGTTGGGGTGAAGGGCAGCGGCGCCCTCCCCGGAGCCCCCGCGAGCTCGGGGTTACTCACGTAGAGTCCGGAGTGCTCGGCGCCGAAGAACGGGAAGGGCACCGAGAGGGGCTGCAGCCCTGAGCCACCGTCGTCCTGCTTCGGCGTGACGGCGTCGCCGCGTTTCGTGCCGAACGGGTAGAAGTCGGCGAGGGCCACCGCAGCGCGCACCCCGCGCGCCCCGAGCCCCAGGGCTGCGGCCAGCAGCAGCGCCCAGGCGGCGCCGCGGCGCATCGCCAGGATCTGAGGACGGGCCACGGGGCTCGGGCAGGTGGCTGCAGTCAACGCACGGCCGACTGACCGCACCGTCCCCTCCCGCTAGCTCGCTAGCTCGTGTCGCACTCCGGGAACCCGCTCAGTTTGGGAAGACACGAGGCAGGACCGCGGACCGCCGGCCTACCGCGGGGACCCGGGTTTAAATAGCCTGCCTAGGCGGCCACCCGGGAGGGGCGGGGAAAGGCGGGGTCATGCAAATAGTGGCATTTTTAACTTGCTGGTCCTCTGGGTGGGAGGGGGCCCGAGCGCAGCTCCCAGGCCCTCCGGTGTCGAGGCTCATTAAAGTCGAACTAGTACTGGGTTGGCTCCACCTCCAGACCAGAGGCCCTCGTGCTCCCTTGCATTTGGGCTATCTTGAGGTGAGGACTTACATTCTCCTGTCCCCAGCTTAGGGCCTGCCCACAAGAGGCGCCTGGGCTAACCCAGCAGTTCCGAAGCTGACTTGTTGCCCTCAGGCCTGATTTTGAACAGGCTTCCTGTGTGTCCTCTGGGGTCCCTGTCAGGCCAGAGCATCTGGCTTTTCCTGATAGAATGTCAGTCTGGGCCACTTCACCCTGCAACACTTAGACGAACCTAGCGTGACCACACCCCAGCTCTAGCCTAGAGCATTAACTTTCAGAACCAGCTGAAACCTGTCCCAGGGTCTTATCTGGTTTCACTGAGGATGAGTCTTGGATTGGGGAGACTCAAAGACAGCTTTCTCTCGGGTAAGGGCTTTTCCCAAAGGGATCAGCCACATAGCACAGCTGGACAACTTTAGGGAAACCCGCGGGGTATGCTGGTCACCCAGGCCCTGGGGGGCAAGTCGGTTGCTAAGGCTCCCTAGCCTTTCTGGCCCTTCTTGAGAAGATCCTACTGTTGGGTGACAAGTAACTATAAACCAAATCTGGGATCCCCAAAGACAAGATGCTACCTCTCAAAGAGAAGCCAGGAAGAAGAGGAAGAGAAAGGGGAAGGGGGTGGGGGAGGGGGAGGGGGAGGGGACGGGGAGGGGAGGAGGAGGGGGAGGAGGAGGAGGAGGAGGAGGAGGAGGAGGAGGAGGAGGAGGAGGAGGAGGAGAAGGAGAAGGAGAAGGAGAAGGAGAAGGAGAAGGAGAAGAAGAAGAAGAAGAACCACAGGCGAAACAGCAACTGCCACTGAGATTCTGGCTTATGCTGCCTTTGCATTTTTTCTGTATTTCCCAAAAATCTCTCTAACAAGCATATGCTGTGTTTCAGTTACAGCAAAGGACATTGCATTTTATTTTAAAAGTATAGTAGAGAGTTCACCGTATGCAGTCAGGGATTCCTAGCTCACACAGATCGTGTTCTCAGCAGACTCACTACTGTCAAACTCCCAACCCCCTTGCCTCAGCATCAGGCAGGAGCCAGGCACTGGATTTAAGGAGGCAGCCCCTGACTGCCATTTTTGTTTGCACTGACCACTTCAACCCTATACCTGGGGCGTGGCTTGCCTTCCTCTGGCCCACCCCTCCAGCTGTGTGGAGTGATCCTGTTTGGCAGATGGGTAAGCCAAGGCTGGAGATGTGAAATGTTCTGCTGTACAATTGGCTATAGAAGATCAGCTCCTGGTGCCGGTTGTGGTGGTGACTTTAATCCCAACACTCAGGAGGCAGGTGGATCTCTGAGTTCAAGACCAGAGTTCTAGGATAATTAGGGCTACATGAAGAAATCGTTTCTAGCAAAACTAAAACAACAAAAACCGATCAGCTCTCTGGCCAGGCTTCTGGATTTAAAAGTACTCTGTGGTGAATTCCCTCAGCTCACTGACCAGATCACAACAGGGCCAGGACCAGGCCTTGTAAGGTATCTCTCTTGCACAGCTTCTAGCACAGAGCTGCCCACAGGCCTGGCCACCATGCAGGGGACCTAAGAGTCTCTTGTTTCCTGGTGTTGCGCACAGGGCCTCCTTGGAAGCTCTCTTCTCTTCTCTTCTCTTCTCTTCTCTTCTCTTCTCTTCTCTTCTCTTCTCTTCTCTTCTCTTCTCTTCTCTTCTCTTCTCTTCTCTTCTCTTTTGTCATTGGCTTTTGCATACAGAAGTGCAGGAGGCAGCACCAAGCCTCGGGGCAGAAGCCTGGAGAGAATTCAGATTTGCCTTTCTGCCCATGGGACACCAAGTGTAGCCCATAACTACCGAGCCCTGTTCTCTCCAACCACATGGCCTGGCTCTACCCTATGCCTGGCCACTGTTCCCACCTCAGCGCTGCCAACCTTCTCCCAGAGAGCATGCCTCAGAGGATCCTAGTCAAGGGTTTGGGTCTGCCTGGGGATTTCTGGGTTGCCGCAGCACTCAGCGCACTGTCAAGTGGAGCACACAGTGGTGCTCAATGGAGTCCTTGATTGAAGACTATCCCTCCAGGGGTGGTGAACTAGTGGCGGGACATGGGGTCCTGACTGCTTTCCACTAGAACCTCCTGATCAGCTGTGGGGCGCCAGGGCAGAGGCCTGTCTCAGAGCTGGGCTTGTGCACAGGTCCAGCTGCAGACTGGATCCTCTGATCTCCATCAAGGATAGTGGTGTGGTGCTTACGGCTATCCTCATGTGGGTGCCCTGTGCAGATTTCCAGCAAGGCCTGGGAGACAGGATTGGGGGTGAGGTGGGGGGCTAACATATCTCACTATTGTTGCTGGGTATCACATTACACACACACACACACATACAAGACCCACGGGCAAAAAGAGAGAGAGAAAAAAATCTTTTTTCAGGTGCTAAAAATATGATCAGGAAATACTTTTCAGCAACGTGCTGTTTTAGGCTCCCCTCTGGACTCAAGGGCGCCTTTGTCTCTACCACAGAAAATCCACATTTATCATAACCCAAATCGTTTTATCAAGCAGGCTCATGTTCTGCAGCAGGAAACCCGAGCTCCCCAAGAGGCCTGTGACACTTTAATTTAGGGCCTGACTGTGTGTGCCTGTTTATACGGGGGAGCTCCAGAGCCACCCACCAGATGTTCAGGCCTTAGGGGTCCGTGAAGGTCAAGATGGGGAACACTATCCTTGTTCCGCCTGGTAGGGGAATGAGGCCCAGTCAGCTGGTCCCACACAGCAGGCCTGAGGCTGCAGCCTGCTCTTACCTTTTTCTCCTTCCCTTTGGAGGTGGCTGGAGGAACACGTGCTCCCCTACAACAACTCTATCAGGCAACCCTTCCCTCACACCAGTGAGGATCTACTCTTCCAGGATGAGTTGGGAGAGGCCTCAGGGCCCTGGGGAAAGTGGGTCCCAACTCCTGAGGAGAAGCCCATGGCCCACCCATATGTGAGCCTGGGCAGTTCCCCTTGCCTGAGAGGGGAAGGGTATCACACCTGCACACAGCATGTGCACGTAGGGCCTGCTGACCTCAGCACGCATGACATGACCATTGCTTTTGAATGTGGGGTGACCATTAGCTGGAGCTCAGCATGTGCTCTCAAAGTGGCTATAACTTGTTTGTCCACAAATAGGAACAGAATGCAGGTGGGGCTCAGGCAGAACGTTCCTACCCACTCCCCTGGGATGTAGGAGTTGGTCTATGGAAAACTCTGAGTCCATTTAAGGTTCATGGTGGCTGGGAACACATGCATATGTGGACTTGGGGTCCATCAGGTACCTTGGGGTCCATCATCTCCTGCAGGGACCATTCTATTCCCTGTATCCTGAACACCAAGGCAGCTGACACAGGATGGGCATGTAGACCTGAGAAACCACAACAGATAAAGTCATGCTGCTAGAATTTTTTTAGAAGGCATTAGGAAAACCCTGATAGTATCACGTCAAGTAAAATATTTGGGAGACAGTGTTCAAAGTAGCATGCCCACTGCAACCATCCTAAGTGTGTGTGTGTGGGAGAAAGGAACTTCTCAGGTTCCCCTCTGCAGCAGTGGGGCTTGGATTATGTGTGCTGGTGTGATCTTTACATTTCTCCTGTGAGGTTTTATTTTCTTGTTTAACAATCTTTCAGTCAGTCAAGGACCACATATTCCAGATGACTTCCAAAGAGCAGATCACCCAGGGATATTGTAGCGATCTCTGTTTGTGTAACAAAATTCCATGGCATTCTGCAGTGACAAAGTCACCCAGTGACATTTCTCAGATGTATCTCCATTGTCAAACGACATGGGATGCATGTTTAAAATATTGATATCTTAGACATCTCAAATAAACGGTGCATGTTGGTTACAGGCTGCTCCAGCAGTAGTTAAAATGGAGCTATGGTCAAACCCTTGGCTACCCACCTGCTTTGCCAGCCTCTCAGGTCCCTGGAGGGAGATGACAAATAGGGTCACTGGGCCCAGGACCAGCTTGTAGAAAAGGCCAGGTTAAGAGTTCAGATGTCACATCTAGAGATTGGCCAGTACCAGACACGGAGTAGGAGGCACTATACCTACAACTCCAGGCTCCATGAGGGTCCCTGGGGCTCTGTTGTTGCAAGACCAGGCATAAGGGCCACTTCACGTTCTCAGAGACCTCATCCAGAGTGCCTGTCCCGATTGTTCAGCTCAAGAGCAGAGCTGAGACTCCCATTTGAGGCTAGCATCTCCCAAATGGATGTTGGGATCCACTGGACTTTGTACAGGCCAGGAACCTAATGTGGGACAAGCCAGAAGAAGAAAGTGCCCACCTTCCCCTGCAAGTGGGACTGGGCAGTCCCAGCAGTGAGGTATCAGGGCCCATTCCTCTCAAACTCTGGAAAAGCCAGGTCCCCTACCACCTGCATAGCCTGAATTGTTCACCCCAGCTGCCTCCTTCTCTGGCATCACCTCTACTGCAAGGTGCCCTTCTGCCCATGTCAGTCTGCATGCCTGTGCCAGCAGTTCCTCTGAGCAAGTAGACTGGGTATAACCAGCATGGGGTACTGGATTTGACTAAGTGCTTGTACTTAGTTCCCTATCTGATTTTGGCCTAGCTGCTAGGTTTCCTCAGCCACAAACTGTGGTGTCTGAGCACCTCTGTGAAGACCTTCCACGCACAGCCACCACCACTCTGCCCAGGGCAGTACTCACCATTTAACACATACCAATGTGCACACGCCTTAGAAAATGTTTAGAGAAATGCAATATATTCTTTAGAAAACATCCCTTCTCAACACAAATACATTCCTTTAGGTTGAATAAGTGAAAATACCTCCTGCGTTGATGTAAATACTCAAAGTGTGGCAATCTCTGAAGCCCTCACTGTACTGGAAATGCTCTCCTGAGCAGCCAGTGTAAAGATGGCCCTGGAGCACCGGGGAGCACCTTGGTTGGATCACTAGGGAGCACCTTGGTTGGATCACCAGGGAGCACCTTGGTTGGATCACCAGGGAGCACCTTGGTTGGATCACCAGGGAGCACCTTGGTCAGGTCACAGTGTCTTTCATTTCAGTGCTGAGAAGTATCCAGACCTCTTCCTGCCGAACTGTGTCCTCTGCTTCCAGGTATCTTTATAATACCTCCTCAGCTGTCAACTTCAGTCCCATTGATGTCCCAGGGACACCATTGAGCCTTGCAAGGTCAGGAAGAGGAAGGCATTATCTATCTCTGGAGGCGGGCTCCCTGAATGAGCAGCGGAGGAACTCCCTGGCCTCCTGTGGAAGTCTCCAGTTTCTGTTCCACTCTCAGGTCCTCAAGGGGATGGTGCACCACTTCCACGGGGGAGCTGCAGACCAGAGGAGGAGGAAGGTGAGGGCTAACTATGAAATCCCAGTTTCTCAGGCCTCTATGGGACAGTCCATCCACTCTTCTCCGCTAGACTGTTTGCCGGGACCTGGAAACTGTAGGTGGGCATATATCAGGGTACCTATGCCACCACCAACTCCTTTGTCCAAGGAAGCCATTGCCAACCAGTCTCTGTGTTTTTCCTTTCAGAGCCTGCAGGATCCTTCTTCACACTATCGGTGGTGATAAGGCCCATCTGCCCACCTCGAATGTGCAGGATCCAGTTACTAAGTTCAACCAGAGGTCTGACAGGATGACAGATCTTAAGTCCCTGGTGATCTTGAAGTACACTGACAGGCTGCCACACATCTTGGCCTTAGCTACGTGCCTGTGACTGGATGGATGCCAGGAGTTTCCTGCCTTTCCTGCCTCATGCCTGAGTCCTTGAAGAGGCTTCAGGAAGTCCTGGCAAAAACACAAGTCACTGGACAACCTGCACCCTGTGGTGCAGGCAAGAATTTACCAGGTTGCCTGATACCCTAGGGGTGCTAGAAAGTGTCATTTACAATGCCAAGGAGACTTGTTGGAGGGGAAGACAAGTCATTCTGACCAGTGCTAAATAGGAGAGAGGCACATAGATGCCCACAGGTGAGACTGAAACAGGGTCTGGTAAGATGATAGCCTTGGTCGCCATAGCAACCAGAACAGGATTGCCCACTGGCATTTTTCAGCAATTGTGTATGTGTGTGTGTGTGTGTGTGTGTGTGTGTGTAAATGGGAGATTCTGGAACAGCTTCAGATCTCCAACACCCCTGTGGCCAGCGAGTCACGGGGCTTGCATCTGAGTCATTTCCAGCCACCTGCCACTGTGACGGGGACTGCAGTTCCTGGATGCGGAAGATTCTGTGGCCTCTGGATGTGGGGTGTGGTGGCTGGCCTTGCAGGACATTGTGTTTTTGGCTCTTGCTGGTGGAAATGTTTTCCATGTGTTTCCCTGTGTTTACAGGACTGAGGGCACGGAATGTAGCCCGTGGTGAGGGTGCTGGTTTGACAGGGTCCAGCCACCAGTGCTTGGCCCAAGTAGCAGGTCTCATCTAGAAGTGGAGCCCCAGGCCCAGTATGGGCTGAGGGGTGGACAACATCCCTGCTCCCTGCAGCAGGAAGGAGTATCAAAGAGCAATGTGGCCCAGCCCAGCTGGAGGCTGCAGTCCCCACAGGCAGGACTTCTGCAGTTTGGGAGGAGCTGAGGAGGGAGTAGTGTGCTTTGGTTGGTGGCTGCTCATTTGTGTACTTTCTCACAACACACCGATGTTTGTTGACCATGGCCCCTCTAGTGTGTATAGCACCAGTTTCTCCACTAGCATAGAGCCCTAACACATCCCCCAGTGCAGGCCACCCAGCACAGGGTTGAAGGGAAGGTACTGCAGGAGGGCAGTGCTTGGCTCAAGAGGTCTAGTCACTGTGGGCCTGTCGCTGCTGCTGCCGCCGCCACACTTCCTGGTCCAGCTGCTTCTTCAGGCTAGCTACCTGGAGACAGAGTAGGGGCTCAGTCAGGTGTGTGTGTGGGGTGACCCCAGGAACACAGTCATTGAGAATTGTGTCAGGAAAGGCTCTGGAAGCTGCAATCTACGGCTCCTAAGGTCGTGGGCATGGAATAGAAATAGCAGGTGGGTGGACAGAGGGACTCATCAGTTTAGGCCTGTCATTTTGAACGTCCATGAGCATCCTGTGAACAGTGAAGGGATTCTTTTCTGTTCAGGTCAGGGATGAACTTCAAATGACTGGGTTAAAATAAGCATCACTAGTGGGTAGGGGAAACTAAATTGAGGGTAGGGCAGACATTTCCCCTGCCTCTGTATTTCTTTTCTGTAAAATAAGGATTTTGACCATCAATGGTCCTAAGGTGGTTTTGTTTCTTTGGTTTGTTTGTTTGTTTTTGTTTGTTTGCACCAGGGTTTCTCTGTGTAGCCCTGGCTGCCCTGGAACTCTCTCTGTACACCAGGCTGGTCTCATACTCAAAGATCCACCTGCCTCTGCCTCCTGGGTGCTGGGATTACAGACATGCACCGCCATTGTCCAGTGGCTCTGGTTCTTAAGGTTCTTAGGACTCAGCAGCTCAGCTGCGACAGGCTCAATGCAGGCACGCACCTGTATGAGTGCACTGTATGCACAGACATACCCAAGGCTCTGCGCTCAGATGCCTTTCCTCACCCACTAAGCGGGTCACATGCTAGTGTTCTCCCCAGGGACTCCAAGGACAAGTGGGGGTCCTCCACTGTTACCTGTACATGACTGGCTGGTCTCATGGCTACCTCTGACAGAAACTATCCTAATCATCATCCTCTTGGGGACAGGGCAGCAGAGGTTTGGAACCCATGTTCTACCACTCACTGAGCTGTGTGTGAGCGGTGGAGCTGCTCCCGGGAAAGGGCAGACACGCAGGGCAAACTGGGGCCCAAGGCTTCCACTAGTGGTCATGTGGTTGCCTCGCCACAGGGACAGAGGCCCTTCCTTTTTCCTTACACAGCCCTGCTCAGAGTAACTGGGCTCCTGGCCCTACCTGCCTTTCCAGGACCTTTACCCTCTGCTGGTGAATCTGCTCACGGGACTCCAGAGCCTGTGTGGCCTGCAGCTGGGCCTCACGGAGCCGCTCAGCCTCAGCTGCCAGGTCCCGCTGGTGCTGGGCAGCCAGTTCCTGGAGCCGCTGGGTGTGGGCCCGTTCCAGCTCAGCCATCTGGGCCTGGAATAAGAACACAGGCGCCGAGGGCTGCTGGGATCCTGGGGTCCCGTCCAGTGGGATGCCCCACCCTATCTGTGGGGCTGCACTTCCTGTCTTAGGCCCGCCGCTGCTTTCTGCTGGGTGCTGGCTTTGGCCCCGGACCAGCAGTGGACCTGGAGTTGGCATACCTATCAAGCCTACCGGTTCTGAGTCCAGGCCACCTGCTAAGGGTTTTGCTGGGCTGGAGCCCAAGCCACAGGGCCCCGGAGTGGGCCTTAAATCTGTGTGAACAGCATCCCAGTTTCCCTTGGAGGTTATTGAATATCGTTGCTATCTATCCTCCCTAAAGGGTAGTCAACTAGAAATGGGGGGAGGGGACAGGGAGTGTGCCGTGGAGGAAGGGGAAACTGAGGCCTCAAAGGAGCACAGGTTGGTGTCAAGCCCTGAGCCTAGGAGATATGTATGGCCCTGTCCTCCAGGCCTGCCCGATCTTCTGTCCCGTTCTTGTGCCATTTTGCAGAGCCATGCCTGTCCAGCTGCCTTTTCTGTACATGCATGCACATGTGGCATTCGCATACATGAGATACACGTGGGCCCACCGCTTGGGGACCACGGCACTTGAGTCTGTCTGCCCCAGGTTTGTCCCCAAACTTATGTGCGTACGTATGTGCGTGCGTGCGTGTGTGCGTACGTGCATACGTGCATACGTGCATACCATGGAACTCCGCTGGCCCAGCTCACCTGCAGCTGCTGGCTCTGCCGCAAGGCCCCTTCTACTTCCTGCTGTAGGCTGCTGAGAGACTGGAGTAGAAGCTCCTTCTTGGCCCCCAGCGATGCTGTGTCCTCCTCCTTCCTCAGGGTCTCCTGCTCTGTCTGCGGAGAGAGGGAGAGCAGAACCATGGTGAGACTCAGGGTCTTTCCAGCAGAGGTGCGATATCGGGTCAGACTTCCCTCTGGAGAATAACCGGTGCTCAGGGGCGGACTCCAAATCTCCTGAGACCTGGTGGACTTGGCAAGGGTACCACCCCTGCCCAGGTCTGTTGGCATCTGCAGTCACAGTAGGAGTTAAGGAGTGGGGAGCAAGGGTCTGCCCTGTTTTAGACTAGCAGGAGTCCATGTAGTGATCCTTGGTAAGGGAGGTGGCATTTGAAGACCGATGTCCTACTTCTTGAGGCTGCTTGAGCCCCGGATGTTCCTGGGCTTTTTGCAATGCATGGGCCCTTCTACCTCTGCATACCCAGAGCCATGATCTGGCTGTGGTTGCTCTCACAGTGCCAACAAGCCGGTGTCAAGGAGCTGTTTTTGCTATCCATTCTGGGACAGAGACCTCCTAGTCACTCACTCACCCCACCAAGAGGGGTGCAGGAGAGGAGGAGCAGCCCATAGCTTAGATATGAGACAGAAGTCTTTTCCATGGGAAGATCAGGGATCCTTTTACCCTGCAGATGGAACCTCTGGAAGACACAGCTGCTGTGGAACCCTTCTCTTGGAGAACAGCAGAAGCCTGCCTGCTCACACAAGGAGCGCTGGCTCTTTTCAGGGTGTTCTCGGAAACGTATGGGACCCTCACCTCACAGCCTCACCAGGCAGGACTAGAGCCTGGCCTTGCTCTTAAGCCAGACTGCTCGTCTGCTCAATGCTGTGTCCGCCTGCTTCTGGCCTGGCGTCATGTCCAAGTGTCGTGAAGTCCCCTCTTCAGTACCGGGCAGACCTACCTTTGCCATCTGGGGTCTGAAGCCCATGAGACAGGAGAGTCTCATGGACTGTGGGATATAGGGAGTTGTTTGCATGGGCAAACTTATAGGGTCAGGATCTGAGCCTTAAAAAAACAAAATGAAATAAAAACTTTGCTCTTCAGGACTGAGAAAAACAAAGAGTCCTCTCCACTGGAAAGGGGACCCTGTTTCTTTAAAAATCTAGTTATGCGGCTAGAAATGCATGTTATAAAGAGGAGAGAAAAGTGAAATCCAAAATAAATAAATGTCCACATCCGGGTTTCCCCTCCTGAGACACCAATAAAGGGTTTATGGGTTTGTGGGGCCCCCTCACAGCTGACCTCCTGGAACTAATTAGCTGTTCCACCCTCCCCCTCCTGGGCCCCAAGGATACAAGGCTGGCATCGTGCCCACAGCTTGCTCTGTTGCCCCTAGGCAGTGCCACCTCCTTTGCCCCAGCAATATGCAGGAAGGCATGGCCCCGCTCTCCAGCCCTGCTCAGGCTGGGGACAGTACATCTTTCCTTCCAGCAACTGCATAAAGATCCTGGGGACTGGGTCCCGCTAAATCTGCTTTCCCCTTGCGGGAGGGCAGGTAGCCTTGAATAGACAAGCTGGTTGGTGTTTTTTGTGAGTGTCCCCACCCACTGGGTCCTGTGCCCTGGGCAGGCTTGGGGTGGGGGTTAAGTAACAAAGCCTTGAGAGGGGCAGCCTGCCTTGGCCCTCATGCCTGATGCCCCCAGTGTCTCCACACCAGTGTTTCTGCTTCCTTGCTTTGCAAATGGGGAGACAAAATCCTAAGGGATCAGTTTGCTAGTTGGGCAGCCTGGCCGATTCTCTCCTCCCCTCCTCTCCCTTACATGCCATCTCCCTCCTGACTGCTTTCTATGAAGCCACTGCTCTGGGCCTCTTCTGACTTGGAGAGGGCAATGAAGATATCAAAACTCCATGCTAGCCCTGGCTAGCCCAGAAATCTGCAAAACTAGCTTAGATGGGCTGTGTTGCCCCCTTCCTATTTCTTAGCAGCTTAGTAGACACCAGGCTGCATAGAGTCTGTCTCGTGCCCTGACATGTGCTAAGCAAATGGCTATCCCTAGCGCTACAGAGCATCACCACTGCCTGGCCTCACTGTATGGCCTGCCTGCCTGCACTGCTCTACACAAGCCCAGTATGCACTCTCCTTGAGAAATATCAGAGGGGAAACAGGCTATGGACATGGAGAGAAGCTTGCAGAACACCATACTGGCCAACTCGCTTGCTGCCCCTGACACAGCCCATAGCATCCTTAATGTCTGGTGCCGTTTCCACTGTGAACAGGACTTGGGGCCCAATTAGTTTTGCAGAGCTGGCCACAAAGTCAGGGGTGGTGCCATTGATCCACCTCCCTCAATGGCAGTCAAGGTAGGGTACCTTGTTAAGTCTCTATAAGATGCTTGAAGCTTTGGAGCTGGCTCTGAACTTGGCAGCATTGCCAGGCCAAGTGCCCACACTGAAGCCGACCAGGCCAACCTTTCTTTGCCCAGTATGCGCTTTCTGGCCAGCCATGGGACTTTCCCCCACTTCTCGCAGCCCTCTTGTACCTCCAGGCATCTTTCCTGCCTTGAAACAGGTACCTGTATGAGGCGCGTGCGCAGTGCCGCGAGCTCCCCCTGTAGGCGGGCCCGCTCCGTGCGCAGTGAAGACGTTTGCTCTCGCAGGGCGCGCCTCTCTGCCCGTTCCCTATGGCTCCGCGGAAGCACCTGAGTGGAGAGAGGGGCTGCAGGGACACGGGCCAGGGATGGTGGATCCGTGGCCTCTCGCGGCCAGGCATTCTGTCCAAGGATGGTCTTGGGATCAGCTTATTCTTCCCCGCAAACTACGCACTTGCTGATAACCCCTCTTTCTGGAAGTGCCTACTGTGCAGCAAGAAAGTCCTCTGATTCCCTGTGCTGTCTCCCCCGCCCCCCAACCTCAGTTTTCCTGCCTGTCCCCCGGGAACTGGATGCTGTCTGGGTCAGTGCATGACTTCACACCTGCCTATCTATCTGCCCAGGCCTCCTTTTATGCTGAAGAACTTACTAGGCCTGTAAAATCTTACCATGGTGAGCAGGTTCACTGCCTTTTGGTGACAGATATACCTGTCCTTTTGGGGCCCCCTCACCTGCTGCAGGGGCTGCTCCAGGAGCCTCCCCTTGTCCGCAAGGCTCTGGCTGTGCCTGCTGCTCTCTTCCAGGGCCTGACGCAGGGTGTCTACTTTCTCCTAGGAAGGGGAAGGGAGGAGGGAAGAAGGGAGGGATAGGGAAAGAAGTGGAAGAGGGAGAGGGGGGAGAGGGAGAGAGGAGAGAGGGAGAGGAGACAGAGAACCCAGAAGCATGAAAGTCATGACGTCTCCTAGAGAGCCTGCTGGTCTATGTGGCTGTACAAGACCAGACAGACATGGCCAAGGATATGTGCTGTGCTCTGCGTAGTGGTTGCTGTAACAGCAGAAAGTGGGGGACTCTCTGAATCTCCTTTGGCTTCATTAAGAAGAACAGAACAAGCTACTAGTACCCTAAACCCACCCTTTGGGCCCTAGTTAATGGCTTGGGGAGTAAGGGGAGTGCGCGTGTGTGCGGGCGTGCACGTGCGCATACATATGAGCTTGTTCACATGTGTGTGCAGGTGCATATGCCCGAATTTGTGGACACTAGAGGTTGATGTATATCTTCCATGATCATTCGCTACCTTAGGGTTTTTCAAAATTTATTTTTATTTTGTGTGTAAGAGTGTTTGCTTGCATATATACACATATACACATATACACATACACATATATACATATATACACATATACATATACACATATAGGTATATACACATACACCCATACACACATATATGTATATGTAAACCACATCCATGCCTGGTGCCTGCAAAGGTCAGAAAAGGTCACTGATTGGATCCCCTAGAACTGGAGTCACAGTGTTGTGAGTCACCATGTGGGTACTGTCAGTCCTGCATACCTGGGTTCTTTGCAAAAGGAGCAAGTGCTTTTAACCCTGAGCCATCTCTCCAGCTCCTCCATGTATTTTGAGACAAGGCTATCTCACTGAACCTAGATCTCATTTATCCTACTAAGCTGATTCGTCAGTGGGCTCCAGGGTTCTGTCTGACCTCAAATGCTGAAGTTACAAACACACTGCTGTCTACTGTGTGCTAGCCCTCCTGTCTGATCATGCCCAGCCACCATATGGTTTAATATTCTTCAAAATTCTATTTGTTGATCTCAAACATTATCTACCCTGTGAACAGACAAACCAAACCGAAAGTACAATAGGCATTTGGCAAGCCCACACCAATATAGACAGCCATATGAAGCTGACCTAGACAAGCTGTCCTCTGTACCAAACCCAGCCTCTCCAGGGAGCATGTGCACAAGGGACACATAGCAACAAAAAGTGACAAAAGGGTCCAGGGAAACTGGAAGAAAGGGTGAGGATTTGTAACCAAAACTTGAGGGAGTCTGGGGTGTAGCTCAGTTGCTAGGGTACACGCCTCGTGTGCATGGAGTCTGGGTTTGTTCTCCAGCACTGCATAAACCCAGCATGGTGATACCTTCCCGTCAACAAAGTACTTGGGAGGTGGAGGCAGGAAAAATTAGATGTTCAAAGTCACCATTAATAATGTACTGAATTTGAGGCTAGCCTGGGCTACATGACTGAAAAAAAAACAAAAAAACCCAGCTAGCCAGCCAACCCAACAAACAAACGAAAACTACTGCAGGACACATAACAAGCCACAGCTAGGAAAACTGAAACACCAACAGGTTACTCTCTCCACTTTAAAAACATAAAAGCCTGCAACAAGGGGGAATAAAGAAGACGGTATTATTAAAGATAGGAGCTGAAGAGAGTGAACCAGATAAACACGAGGGAAGAGATGGAAGCAGATTATTTGACAAGACAAATGTTGGCCAAGGCAGATTAAGAACAAGAACAGGAACAACAAAAAGCCCCACCATGATTCGGGGCAATGGGAATCTGATTCCAGATACACCTCTGTCCAGTGACCCACTGTGCGCATGCATTCCTGTAACATATTTACATACATGCGTGAGTCCATCCAGGTGTTGAATAGATGTATACACAGGCTCTTGGTACGCCTAACTCCCAAAAGACACACTGACCCAAGAAAAGGGCAAAGATAAAGACTGGCCAGGATTGGGTTAGGGAGTTAGTGAGCACGGCAGGAGTTAGCCATTCTAGAAACGCTAATTTGGGGCAGTTTCTATCATTTCAGTGATGGACAAGGGCAGGCAACTCAACAGTTCCTTTTATAGCATGAAAAAGTCTTGGCACAAACAATTCCAAACAAATATGACATCGTCAAGGAATTACAGCTGCAAACATGTGACAACCACCATGGCTTCAGATCCACAACGTGTGCCTCAGCAAACGTGTGTCTCCAAGCCAGGCCAGGTGTGTCTCGACTTTGGTCCTGAGGCTTCCTTTCATCAGCAGAAGAGAGAGCAGTGGCTGTGTAGAGCCCATGGAGCTGTTATAGATGCACTCCCTCCAGGGCAGGCCTGGGCAGGAGCCCAAGGACTCCTGGGGCGATGCTGGGACTCTGGGGCTGTGACCAGGTGCTAGTCCACAGAGGACATTAGTAACTTTCCCACTGGGGTGTGAGGAGTATGCACAGGGGACAACCCTTGACTCTCTGCTCAGAAGCCTATCCAGATACATGTGCCCTGGTGACGGGCGAGTGCGTGTCCTCATGCTCTGGACATGACTGTACATGCTCTGGACATGACATGTACGGCTGGGTCCCTGGGGTAGCCTTGTGTGTCCTGTCATTCGGCTGGATCCCCGGGACAGCCTTGTGTGCCTTGCTGCTGTTCTGGATTCTCATGGCAGCCCTGTGTGCCCCTGTTGTTCCGCTGGGCCCTGGGGTAGCCCTGGCAACGGGAAGCAGTTACTCTCAAACAAGAGTTGTACTGTTTGCATAGCACAGCCTACCATTTAATTAGAAAAATATGTTTTTAATTAACTTTTTTCTTGACAAACACATTGGCTTGTGGGAACCAAAGGGGGGTGGGGGGGTGGGTCAGTCCAGGAAAGTAAAATAAGTTGTATAAAACGCAGGGCTTGCTTTGGAATATGCCCTAGGTTTGGCAGAACAGGGAGGGGCGCCAGGCCAGCCCTGTGGGGCCTGGCAAGTTCCCAGCTATAGCAAGGGGTACTAGGAAGCTATAAGAATAGCCATGCTCCCCAGGCCTCCTCCTCCTGGCCAGGAGCAAATGACATTTTGCTAGGACTAGGAGGAAAAGATGGCATAATATTGGTAGGTTTTAGGAGACTCCCATAAAAACAATGAAAGTGAAGTCTTCATTGACATCTTCATACGGATGGTGGAAGCAGAGTGACGTCACCTTGCAGGGGTGGGGGTAGGGGGTGGGTGGGTGAGGGAGGCTCCAAGGGCAGATCTCCAAAGCTCAGGGAACCTGGCTCTGATGGATGAGGTGGCCCACTATGCCCCTCTGGATCCCACACTGATAAATCTGGAGCAGAGGACGCCTCTACAGCATTGTCACTAGGAAGCCGGCCTTTGTCTATTAGTTCCCAGAACAGAGGGTCTTTGGAAGGGGCAGATAAGTATGCCGATGCTGGCTATCATGGCTGCTCACAGCAGGGGCCACTGGAACATCTTTCTGTCTTTCTTCCCGTGGGGCTTTGATGTCAGGACAGGGTCCAGAAAGTTTCTAGTGGCTCTTACTTCCAATAGCAGAGTTTCCCTTTTCAAAGACACGCAAAGGAAAAAAAAAAGCTCGCAAGAGTGGCATTCAGAGACAGAACCTTCTCAGTGGCCTGAGGCTCACGGTCGCAAGCTGCGAAGTCATGGGAAGCTGTTGGCCAAGTACAGGCTATGGCAGAAGGCCCAGGTCTGCAGAAGGTGTGAGCACAGACATTGACCGCACAAGCGAGGCTTGTGACAACAGGCAGCCTCCCCGAGGTTAGTCTGGAGGAGATTCAGGGACAGATCTCCAGTGCAAAGACACAGGCAGAGGCAGCCAGGGAGGAAAGGGACCAAGATCCCCGGGACATGGAAAGTGGACCCAGCCCAGCACGAAAGGAGCCTTGAGCACAGCCAGTGACAATCACCCTTGAGATGACCCTGGAGGAACACCTGAGAATGGAGGCTGGAGAAAGAAGGGGAAACAAAGAATGAACTGTCTCCTCGTGGACAACAAAGCACAAGTTCGAGATCAGAGAAGTGAGCATAGACGCAATCCTCGGGGACACCGTACCTCTTCACCACGGCAACGTCACTGGGGTACACACCCCGGAAAGGCAAGGATGGCTAGAAACCAAAGCCAAGGGAGCATGAACATAGAGGGAGGAATGCTCAGCTGTGTACATGAGGTGCCGTGTGGGCCTCTGTCAGCCTTGGGTCTGGTAGGACTGAGGACAAAGCACTGAACTGGAGCCACCGCCGTTCTCCGCCCGACACTGATGTGGGAATACTACATCAGGAGGAGTATCTGTGTTGAATCTATGTCAAAAATCTATAGAATTAGTTGATAGTGACAAAAAGGGGGGAGGGCTGGAGAGAAGGCTCAGCAGTTAAGAGCACTGACTGCTCTTCCAGAGATCCTGAGTTCAATTCCCAGCAACCACATGGAGGTTCACAACAGTCTGCAACTGTAGTCCTATGGGATGTGACGCCCTCTCCTGGTGTGCAGATATACATGCTGATAAAGCACTCACATGCCGTACATAAATAAATAAGTAAATAAAGCTTAAAGAATAGTGACAAAAAGAGTTGTGTGGGAGGGGGGAACTGGGAGAGGGAAAATCATTTGGAATATAAACAAAGAATATAGAAAATAAATTTTTTAAAAAAGGAAGAGTTGTGTGGTGGGGCTGGAGAGATAGCTCAGCGGTTCAGAGTGCTGACGGCCCTTCCAGAGGTCCTGAGTTCAATTTCCAGCAACCTCATGATGACTCACAACCATCTGGAATGGGATCCGATGCCCTCTTCTGGTGTGTATCTGAAGACAGTTACAGTGTACTCATAAACATAAAATAAATAAATCTTTAAAAAGAGAGAGAGAAGGGGAGTAGGAGATGACAACAGCATACTCCTGGCTTGGGGAATTCAGGCAAGACACTCCACTGGCAGCCCTGCACTCTGTAAAGGTTTAGAAAGTCCACTTCCAAATGAGTAAGCCCTAAGAGATACGCTGAAAACACACACAAGTGAACATACAGGTAAAACAATACAGCTCCAGCCCAGTAGGCCACCCCTGACTTCTCAGATCCCCCCATCTCCTGAGTATGTCACTGATCCTGTCAGCATCCATCAAAGCCACATCCTTACACACACACACACACACACACACACACACAGAGCAACTGGGCCCTGAGGGTCTTTCTCAAACCCTTTTTTCTCATAGACCTCCTGGGCTCTTGAGGAAGCTGCTCCCATATATAGCTCTGTTTTCTGCCTTCCATCCTCCCCACGAGAACCCCTCATAGGCCGAGGGCCCTGCCCAACTGACGGCTGTGTACAGAAGGCCTCTGGGGGTGGCTGGACTTCTGCCATGATCCCAGCACAGAGAGGGAGAGTGTGGGCCTGGGTAGGGTTGATGACCAGTTTGACCTGGTATTTGCCTCTTCAGATGAAGCTTAGATAGGAAGCCTGTGATACCTCTGATGCCTAAAGGCAGTCATTCGCCTTGTCACTTGGGGACAAGTGACCTGTAGCTTTCACTCCTATTCCCACCTATGGCTGCCAACATTATCTTAGAAATAGGCTCAGGGGCCCTGTTTTCCTGATACTTTGCGGGAGGCCTTCCAGCTGGGTGTGCTCATCCCTACACATCTGCCTGGAGCATTTGGAAGGCCTCAGCTGCCCTCTGCCAGGGGAAGCTCGGCAGGTGATGCATTGCTACACCTGTGGCCTGTGGTAGTGCCCTTTACTGAGAGGGCAGAGGGAGGCCAGAGTCAGGTTCAGTCCTATGGCCTGGCTGCTGCCTCTCCAGGGTTTTTGAGGCCCCATGTCCTCGCCTAAAATTGAAACTTGAGTCCCATGCCAGTCCTTTTGTATCTGAGTGACAAGCTAGCCTGGGGCAATAACAAAGTGCCTTGTGAGGATCTCGGAGCTAGGCGGGGCCTTCTTGTGCCTGCTGGCCTGGCCTCGATGGATGTGCAGACCTGGAGGGCTGGAATCCAGCCTTAGCTCTGCCAGTCCTTGCCAGCTCTGTCCCCACCACCAGATCTCAGTTTCACCAGTCTGTAAAGATAGCTCTGCTGGGATGGGCCCCAGGCTGTGTTCTGATAGCCACGAGGATCTCTGTTTAGTTTGTCTGTAGTGAGCTCCCGGGAGTCCTACCTGCAGCCTTCTCCTCTCCTGGCCTGCGGCTCGTGCACTTGCCAGGTGCTCTGCCTCCAGCCTCTGGAGTGCCTCCTTCTGTAGGGCCCGAGCTGCCTGGGCACTGTGCAGCGCACTCTCGGCCCTGCGCTGGCCTGTGGGGGAAGCAGTGGAGCTTGAGGCTCCTAAGCTTGGCAGATCTATGGGGCACTGCCCTGTCCCAGTGCACTGGCTGCAAGTGGACTCAGTGAGCCAAGGCAAGTGTCACCTGGGTGCAGGGATGGGGGAGGGTCCCCATCTCAGTAGGAGTGGGGGGAATGGTCCTGGGTTTGACCTTCTGACCTTAGGTCACTGATCTCTGAATCTGCCCAGCTCTCTTTACCCACCATCTTTCTCTCTCTCTCTTTTTTTTTTCTGGACTCTAGGCTGCACCACCCCTGCACCGCCTTTTTAATGTGAGGGGCAGTAAATTTAAAATAGCTGGCGGAGAACCAGGCCAAGGGCCTCTCTGAGAAGGTGGCAAGGGAGTCATGTGGCTTTCTGGAAGGTACCAAATAGAGGGCACAGCTGCAGCTGGCCTGAGGTGGAACTGGAGGAGGAGGAGGATGGGCAGAGTCGGCAGGCCCCAGAAGTCTCTGGAGTCCGCCCCTCTAATGGGAAGACACCAACCACCGAGGAAGGTGGCACTGAGCCCTCCTGAGGGCTGGGCACCATCCCAGGCCTACCCTAGAGCCCTCCAGAGGCCTAACACTAAAAGTGGGCAGGGCAGGGCCGTGGAAGGGCTCCCTCATAGGAAGGAGGGGTTCACCTTCCTCTGCATCTGCTAGGTCCCTCTGAAGCTGCTCTACACGGCTCTGTAGGTGGATGCGTTCCCTCTCTGCCTCGCTCAGTTGGCTGCTCAGATTGGCCATCTGAATGCCAGAGTTGTCCTAGGCAGAAAGAATGAACTCAGCAGGGAGGTCTGGCGGGCAGGCAGGCAGCTCCTGGTCTAGCCCATAGCATGTGGGGCAGGGTCGTGGGATGAGGTGGGTCACAAGCTGTAGGGAAGGACAGCTACAGTGGGTGGCTGAGCTTATGACACTAGCCCAGGAGGGCACAGAGGCTGGAGAAAGGGCAAGGCCCAAGGAGCCTAAGACTATAGACACAGGGTAGGAAGCTGCCAGGGGTAACCATAGGAACAGTAGGTCAAGGATTAGAGCTAAGAAACCCGCCCCCAGGTCTAGCACTGGGGAAGAGGAGGCTCACAGAGAAGAGGAGAACCCCTGTGATTCTCTCTTCCAAGCTCATCTATTCTCTAGAAAGTCATAAGGGGACAGCCACCATGTCCCTGGTAGAGTCCTGGGACCATGGGCATCAGTGAGTGGCTATAGGGGAGAGTGTCCCCAGGTGAGAGACTGTGGGGAACACTCAGGTGTCCTGGCCCAGGTGTCTAACGCCGTGTCCTCTGCCCACTGACTATTTCAGTAGGGTGAGCCCCACAGTGTTTGCCGCCTGCTCTGAAGAATGGCGTGGCCCTGTGCCGTGGGAGGCAACTAGGTTTGAGAAGTGGAGCCACACCTGGTGTTTATCACCACAGTGCAGTTTAAAAAACTGTGGTGTGCTTTCCAGAGTCTCAGCAGACCAGCAATGGCCAGACAGGTGGACCGCAGTCTTGAGTGAGTGACTGAGTTACTCCATGCCTCCCAGAGTCCCATCTTTGGAAGGGTTTGGAAGCCCTTAATCCAATCTTACCCGTTCCTGCTGGGCCTCCAAAAGTCTTTGCACCAGGTCCCTCAGGGCATCCCTTACAAAGGCCACATCGATGACCTCTGAGTTAGGATCCACAGGTACAGGCGAGGGCCATCGGGCAGGAGAGTAGGATCTGGGAGAGGGACTGGCCCTTTGGCGTCCAGGACGAGTCTGGGAGGCACCTGCAGGAGGCAAGAGCGGAGGGGATGTGGGTAGAGACAGACATAGAGATACCCTATGCTTCTCTTTCTGTGGCTCCTGCTTACAGAGCTGGGAGCAAGGATATGTTATAGTAAGCACACACTCCTCAAGCTGTTAGGACTGGTCCAGCCTCCTTATTATGTAGGGCGTGAGGCCTAGCGAGAGGTTGGGCACAAAATAGAATGGAAAACACTTACCTGTTATAGGAGAATGGGGCCTTTTTGGAGAGGTCAAGAGGTTCTGACTTTGGCCTAGGCCACTGCAGAGTGTGGACCACAGCCGGCCCAGCTGGGCTTCTGCATTACGCCTAGCACCCTCAGCCTTGGCCAGCTCTTGTTCCAAGACGTGGACTCGGCTACAGGCATTGTCCAGGCTGCTCTGAAGGCTGTCAGCCTGGTTGCTGGCCTGTTTTAGCTTCCTGGTGATTCTGCGCAGCTCGGCCTGCAGGGTCTGCTCGGCTCTCTGGCTCTCACCAAGATGCCCCTCCAGCTGCCTTGCCCTTGTCTCCCCTGCTGCCTCTACTTCTGCCAGCTTCTGCCGTAGCTCTAGAACCTGGAGGAAGGATGTTGGGGCTCAGATGTAGGCTTCTGATATCGAGGCTGGCTGACCAAAGGTGTAGCCAGACCAGCGAGAAAACCCTGTCTAGTATATATATCCTTTGACGACTCTTAGGATCATCCCAAGACAGGTTATAGCTGGAAGGACCCTAGACCTGCCTCCTAGTGTGTTTAGCAGGTGGATATTACCTAAGCCAAGTGAGGAATGTCCCTCAGCATGGTAACATATCCTTTAGCAGCCTAAGGTTCTACTGGGTGTCTGCAAAGTCTCAGCTAGTCAGGACCATAGACTGGCTGCCCTCTCCTGCTAGGGACCTGCCTCGGGCACTGTTCTTCATCTGCTGCTGCAGAGCCTACTCAGAGCCAAAGTGTGCTTTGTTATATTTCTCGCCATGGGACAATATCTGTGCCCTCCATACTTGTGCATGCATGAACAGGAGCTGTACCGGCTTCAGGGAAGAGGGAAAGGCAGCCTGTTCTCTTCCACTGAGCCAGAGCAGGGGCCTGGCCTCATCCCCCTTTCTGGGTGGCTGCAGCATAACAATGACCTTATTCACAGAAGGAGGTGTGCGGCTGAGGTCATTCCGGGTCACATGGGCTTGGGAGCTAAGCCCCCACATTCTAGGCATGACTGGTGCTCAAGACAGCCAGGCGTGCAGATTGGGTCTGAAAGCTGGGGACTGCTGAGCCCAGAAAGGCCCCTCTGTTCCATGGTGGCTTGTGGTACCTTTAATACACTGAACTACAGTCCTGGTTGTGGCTGAGCCTAGTGTCTCAGGAACTGGCATAGGGCCTATGTGAGTCAAGGGCATGGGGACATTTGTGCAGGGGTCGGGCATGTGTGATGAGGACAGGGAAGGGACTAGGCATTAATTCAGTGCCCTGAAGCCTCTTTACCTGGCTCCTGCCCAGAACTCTGCCCAGCACCTGGGCATGATCTGGCTCTTTTCTAAAACAAAATCTGGGGAAATGAAGAGGTCACGGCTGTCACCAAGCCCCTTGCCCTCAGATCCCATTTGCTTGCCTCTTGCTGCACACGGTTAGGTTATCACAGGGATGCCGGATAGAGAGAATGGGCATCCTGGCCTCTATCCATCATTCCCACACACCACCTCCTACTCCCCCCATAGGTGTTTCCACGGATGTTGTTTTGGTCCCAGGCTGGACCAGAGCTCAGTGTTCCCCCTAAGAGGGACAACAAGCTTCCCTACCTCCTTCTGGATGCCATCACGGGCAGCCTGGGCCTCCGCCACCTGCCTCTGCAGCTCTCGTGTCTCCCGCAGGTTCTCCCGATGCTGTTGGGCATCCCCAGCGACCTGGGCTTGTAGCTCACTCACCTCCTGCCTCTTCCTCTGGTTCTCAGCTTCCAGAGTCCTTACCTAGGGGCAGGGCCAAAGGCTCAGGGACCCAGAAGCCCCAGTGGCCTCTGCCTCTTCTCACAAGTCCTCCATTTAGGAACTGTCTCTATTCAAGGGACCTCGGTTCTAGGCAGAGGGCTTGGGATTCAACCTCTCCTACTCTGCCCCCCCGCCCCCCCCAGGACTCCTCTTTGTGAAGGGTGTTGCCTGTGGATTGGAGTGTGGGAG
Source organism: Apodemus sylvaticus (assembly GCF_947179515.1). NCBI lineage: Eukaryota > Metazoa > Chordata > Mammalia > Rodentia > Muridae > Apodemus > Apodemus sylvaticus. The sequence goes on from NC_067480.1 coordinate 20,775,701, forward strand.
GCAGCTTTGAGTTAGTTACTGCTCTTACTAGGGGAGGGGATCCAGCCAGTGTCGCTCCACAGAAAGGGTAGGAGTTAAAAAAAAAAACAAAAAACAAAAAAAAAACAAACAAAAAAACCCCCCTGATATCCAGGATGGCTGTGAGGCAGGAACTGGGGAGGAGGATGGGGCAGGTGGAGGCTGGGCAGGCAAGTGGGTGTCCCCTCACCTGTCTGTGGCGCTCCTGGAGCTTCCGACAGGTATCCCTCTGTGCCCGTTCCACCTCCTGCAGCCTGGTCCTCAGCTCACAGGCTTCCTTCTGAGCTGCCACTTGGGTCTCCTGAAGCAACAGCAGCTTCTGCTCCTGCTCCTCCTTGGATCTCTTCAAACTGAGCAGGCCATACATAGGCTGGCTTAGAGGTCCGGAACTCCCAGGGTTCTGCTCCGCTCTGTGCTACATGCTGCCCTAAGACAGCCTCTGGAGGGCTCCAGTTACCTTCGACTCAGAATCTATCTGAACCTTAGTGGCCAGAAGTGTGGGCTCCATTCCCTTTCCCCCCTCAGCTCCTCTTTAGCTCACCCTTGCTTACCTCTCTAGCCACATCCCCCCCCCCCAGACCACACATCTAGCCGAGCTTTCCCAGTCACCCACAGGGACTTTGGTTCTCTCACCTGTTAGACCTGCTAGATGGGAACTCCTTAAGGATAGGAATGGGTCCCTTGCCTCTCTACATATGTAGGTTGGCATCCATTTGTAGGCACTTAAAACTGGATAGCTGAATGTTGCCTTTACTGTCTTTCTGGCACAGCTCATAGGCTACCCCTGCCCTGCTCTGTCACTATGGCCAGGCTGAGCAGCAGGGCTGCAGGCTCCCCCATAGCTACTCTACAAGGTAACTGTCCTACCTGGCTTTCTCTTGCTCAGCCCTGTGGATGCTGGCCCGCAGCTCAGTGTTGGAGTGCTGCAGTATATCCTTCTCTTGAACCTCATCATCCAGCGCCCGGCGAGCCTCCAAGGCCTCCCTGCGTAGGCCCTCACGACTCTCTTCACTGTCCTCAAGGTCTTGGCGCAGTTCAGCCAGCCTCTCGAGAGCCACGTTCAGCTGTGCCTGCAGCCCCTCAGCCTAAGGGAGAAAGACGCCCAGTGACCAGCTGAGGACCATGGGCTGTGGCCGCACAGGCTCTAGGAAGCTGAGGGAGTACAGGATTGTGACTCTAGCTGGGAATTCCTGGATCATTCATGGGGTACAGGGCCCAGATAGCCTGACCCCTCCTGGCCTAGATCTACCCTATGCTCACTCTGAAGAAATCTGGAATGTTGATCGGTGGTCAGCAAGGCCTGTCTGGGGCATGACTTTGTCCAGACGTCAGGAAGGGCCTTTATTGATTGCCCTTCCTACCCACTAACCTGAGACCTGTTCCTCCCTTTGGACAACTATGTAGGTAGTTGGTCAGTAGCCCAGTGCTTAGCACCAACAACTGCATGCTCCTCAGCTCAATCATCCCTTCCAACCTCCTCCTCATCTTCTAAGAGTGTGGGAGATAGGGGAGTGAGATCTCAGGCATCCATGCCCTCCAAATTCTCCAGCAGGCTCAGAGCCTCTCAGAGCCTCTCAGAGCCTCTCAGAGCAAGCTTCTCAGGCCAGGATGCTCTGCTGTCGAAGTAGCTGGCTTTAAGGCAAGGCTCAACCCACAGGAACATGGAGACCCTCAAGCACAAGGGAACCACTCAGGACCTCTGTGAGCTGACCCAGAAAGGCCAAGGGCCACGGGTCTAAGTTCCCACCTCCTGCTGACGGGCCCATGGCTCACAGGTGAGCTACCCTGTCATGCTGCAAACATGGATGGTGCCTACACACTGAAGGGGGTACCAAACTTGGTTTCTTGCCTTGGGGAATGAAGCATCTCTCGGGAGATGGGTCTGAAGAGCGGCAGTCCACTGTAGGGAACAAACTTGCTGCGGCCTCTAAGTCCCAACCTACAGCTCTGACTAGAAGCCTCAGGGAAGGCTCCATCCTGGCTCACACGTGTCCCTGGGGAGGAGGTGGAGGAAGCCAGCAGGGACATGCTGGGAGAGGAAGCCACAAGAACTCAGTGGTGTTGAGAGGCTGGTTTGCCAAAAGCAAACCCCTCTTCGCTGGCTGTTTTCACGGGACATTGTCCAGGCCCCCGGCCGGCCTGGCTCCAGAGTCCGCCCGCTGTTATTGTTGTTCTGTTTTTGGGAAGGGCCAGGGCCTCCCCACTGCTCCCCCTCCCCACATGTGGGAGCCACAACCGTGTAGAGCATTTTCCGCTGAGCTCAGCAGAATTCAGCCAGAAGGTCAAGGACTAGGGAAAGGGCCTGTCCGTCATAAAAGGAGCTGCACTCATTTCCCGGAGTAGGAGAGATGAAAATAAGCAAAACAAATGGGGGAAGGGCCCCCCTGCTGCCAGGCCACGTCCTCCCCCGCTGTCCAGCACCCCCACCCACCCCCTCTTGAGGACATCCATCCCCTTTGCAGGAATTTTACAGCCGAATCGCTTAATGTGATTATAATAATTATTTCTTTACTAGAAGTTGTATAAACAGTCTCTTTTGAAATTTCTTGCAGGGAGGCAACTCCCGAGCTCTGCAGGGAACAGGGCGGCGAGGCAAGCAGGGGAGGGGTGGCAGTAGGATGGCCTGTGTGTGCATACATGCGTGTATACACGAGTGAAGGTATTCAGTGCTTTGGTGCACACCCAAAGGGTATGTGAGCATGCGTGTAAATGTCTGTTTACACATATATAATAGATGAGCTCCTAAATACACACGTGTGTTTGCTGTTCATCCACATGCACATATGTATGTCTCTGCAGTGTCCTTATGGGATTTCCTGTGTTAACCAGCACATGTGTGTATGGGAATGCATGGGATGGGCATATACATATTACTTAGCATGCACACACCACTTAGCATGTGTATGTATTCAGAGAGGTACATCTGGGAGGCATCAACATGCAGGTCTACATGTGTGTGCATATTTACACATGTGAGAACCCCAAGAAGGTCTGCAAAGTCCTTGGCAGAGAGTGGGGAAATTCTGAGTCAACCGGGCACCTTCTGTTCATTTCTTCCTGCAATCACTTCTTTTCCACCTGGTACCCCCATTTTTTCAGATTCCTGTCACCCCTTAGCACTTTCTGGGGGGGGAGGCTTCCTTACTGAAAACTTGACCTTGTCGTGAGGCTTACATCCCTCATCTCTCCAGAGCAAACGAGGCCCCCCTCTCCAGATCCTTCCTTCTCTGCCCCCTGGTTTTGAAATCGCACTTTGCTTCTCCATGTGGCCGCTGACCAGGCCTGACTTTGAAATCTGCTGGAAGGAACTCTTTCTCTTTGGGGCCAATATAAACAGCCTGTCATGTTCAGTCATGCTCTCTTCCTCTCCCGGGCTCTTGGCCGGCCCCTTGGGGTGTGCTGGGGAGGGAGAGCCCTCTCCTCACCACACCAGGCCAGCTGCCCTGCCTGCCAGCTTTGGCACACAGCCCAGGAACTGTGAGGCCGCTTTGTCCCCACAGGCCCCACCTGGGTTCTGGCTGACCCCCCTCCATCTCAGTCCACACATCCTCCTGCCCTTGCCTCTCTCAGGCGCCCCCAAGTCCTGTCAGAAGTCCTCAGAAACACCTTTCCATCTGCTGGCCCGCTGGGCTCCTGCCTGGCCTAGCGGTGGCCTCCTCTGGCCCCGCCCAGGACTGCCCCTCACCCTGTCGTGATCATGTGGCTCCTGGAGGCCCTGTGTGAGCATTAGGGCCCATGACTATCTCTGAAAATCACACGACTCCTGCCTTTCTGCCCTGGGCTCCCTAAACTCAGCTTCCTTCCACTTCGCTTCATCCAATATGGAGTCTAGGCCTCTTGTGCAGGCAGAGCCTAACTTTACCCTGGGAGCTCACCATGGCTCCTTGGGTGGACAGGTTTCTTAGCCAGAACCTTCCCACCCCTTTGTCACAGTGGCCTCTCAGACTACAGGCTTTGGGAGAAGGAAGCACTGTATAATGACAGCTCCCTATATCTGATTCCTAGTCCCTGAACTGTGCAGAAGCGACGGTTAGGCCGTGGAGGCCCTGGAGCCTGTGCTATGTGGTTCTGACCAATTGTTCATGGATAGCCTCCTTGGGTAGCCAGCCTCTAGCTAGCCCAACAGGAGGACAGGTGAGGTGCTCTGTGGCCTTTCTGAGGTAGGACCAGTGGCAGCCATGACTGGGCCTCGCCTCTCCTTGTAGCCAACTACAGCCACTTTGCTTTCTCTCAGCAGTGGCTCTGCTCTGTCAGGTCTAGTTCTTTTGAAGCCAGATCTGTGACTTGGGACTAGAAGTAATACCTTCTAGTAGACCAGGGCCAGCTTTCCCCAGCCCATGTCAGGAGCCAGGTGCCATTTCACCGCTCCGCTCCAAGAGATGCCTCTGGTTGCCAGACCAAACAGGGCAGTTTGTCTCTTCCTGGTCCTAGGGTGCTCTCTCTTCTCCTGCATCCCTGCCCCCTCAGCACCCTCCGCAGTCTCCTCTAGAGACCCATCTCACCTCTCTCCTCACGCTGCTTCGCTCGGCCGCAATCTCTCGGAGCTTCTCCCTCAGAGTTTCAGCTTCTCTCTGGTGGGTGGAGATGGCCTCTTCAAACTGGACCTGGAGGCTTCTCAGCTCTTTGGTCATGGCGGTAATGGTAGCCTGGGGATGGAGAGACCACTAGGTTTGTGGGAGGCTGGTCTGAGGCCTGACCACCAGGCCTTGAGACAAGCACGTGGTGTGAGTGCTCTGAGAAGCCCCACACGTGACAGAGTTTCTGCTCTGAGGCCCCATGCCAATGGCCCTTGGCTTTTTCCTCAGGAATTCCCAATGTCCGTGGTAAGTGAGTAGACATGGCCTGGCTGGGGGCTCAGGTGTCCCCTTTGCCTAACATTCCTATGCAGTCCATTTTATGAGGAGAGCGGGCAGGAGCAACTGCTTAGCAAGTCAAGAAGTCCTGGCCTCAGTGGCATTAGCACATGGGGTCACCTGGCCAGGCAATGGAGCCGGGGATGAGCCTCTACCCCCAAGGCAGCTTTTGGGTCTCTTGGGTCACCCAGCTTCGGCTGGACGTGGAACATTCTAAGTCCCAGCTCTGAGACCTACAGTATCCACTATGTCATGTCCGGCCAGCGTGGGGCGACATCTAATAGAGAGCCGGGCATGGATCAACATATATGTCCTGTCCACCTGGCACCTGGCTTCTTGAACTTTCCAGGGGGTAGGTGGCAGTAGAGGACATCTACCACCCTGCGGTCTATAAACATATGTGTGCAGTCACATCTGCGGAATGCGCCATCGTAGCTTTGTGGTTGTGATGGTGCTGGGAGCTCAGTGTAGCTCAGGTCTGCTGCCCTGTCGTGCCACAGCCTATGATTGCCTCTCCCGGGGTCTCTGCTGCGCATCCTGGGGTCTGCTGACTGCTGCACACCCAAAGGAGACAGAGGTCCTCTAGGCACCAGCTCCCTGGTTCAGTTCGAAGCACTTCTTTGTCCAAAGACAACGGTGTTACTCTGTTTACCTTGACACTGCTGTACTGAGGCCTGGTGCAGCCCCAGGTCAGGACTCTTCCCAACTCACTCCGGGGCCCATCCTAGACCTCATGTGATTCATTCTCTCTCTCTCTCTCTCTCTCTCTCTCTCTCTCTCTCTCTCTCTCTCTCTCTCTCTATTTTCGAGACAGGGTTTCTCTATATAGTCCTGGCTGTCCTGGAACTCACTCTGAAGACCAGGCTGGCCTCGAACTCAGAAATCCACCTGTCTCTGCCTCCCAAGTGCTGGGATTAAAGGTGTGCACCACCACCGCCCGGCTCTCGTGTGATTCTCTTACAGGACTCTAAGGTCCTCAGCATTTGGAAGAAAACACTCATCCCCCCATAGGCTGCTGTGCCTGTTGACTGAGGGTGGAACCATCTAGGCAGAACATCTAGGTTATCGGTGGTGTCATGTCCCCTCCAGAGCCTGCAGGGCTCCACAGAGGCACCAAGGAGACCCCACCCCCACACCTGCATTCTGCAGGCCGCCACCTGGGGTTACTGCTGCACACAGGCTTCCATCAGCCCCACCGGTTCCTCTGGCCCTCAGCCCCTCCTTTCCCCCTCACCCGGCACCCAAGATGGCCAGGCCATGGCTCTGTGCCCACCTAGTGCAGAACTGCTTGCTCAGTGAGATTGCGGTTCCTTGTGAATCTTGGGGACCAGCTCCTGGAGGCAGTGGTGACTCAGGCCAGAGGGCCCCTCCACCCATCAGTGGCTCAGCGCCATGTCACCCCACAGCTGGGGTTCCTTGGCTGTACTTCCCCTCTCTCAGTGGGTTTTAATTTCCATTTTCTAAGCTGAGGTGGCAAAAGAACCCTTAATGAGCTCCCCGAGGAGGAGCCGTGCTGGCGAGAAGGCCTGGTCCCTAGCCCAGGGGGAGACTCGGCCAGCAGGAGAGAAGCCTCCAGAAGCCAGTGTTGGCTCCTGTGAGGCCAGTCTATGAGCAGGAGACGGCAACTTCCAGGGTCTCAGGATGCTTTCCTATCCATAGGGTGGAGACGGGTAAGGGTGCAGCATGTTAAGAAGAGTGTAGCCACTGACTGAGGACCACTCCAGGCCTGTGCCACGGAAGTGCTGTGCAGACACTGGGGGTGAGAGGAGATGGAGCAGAGGGGATGGGAGTCAGGGGAACCCCTTAGGTTGTCCTATTCTGTCATGGAGGTGGTCAGAGTATGGGTATTAGGGGGTCACACCTAGTTGTCACACCATTTCCTGCTATATAGCACTGGGGATCATCAGCCCCTGACTTTTTCCATCAGCATCACCAGGACACCCTTCTCAAGGGCTTGTCACCTCCCCACACCTGCCCCCCACTCCAGCTGGGTGGTCCGCTCACACTGCCCATGTGGGCAACCAACAGAACAGCTGTCTAAGAGCCAAAGGCTGGCCACAGGGACAGTCTTAGCTTCCTTAATGACAGTCTTAGCTCATTTAAAGGCCGTCTCCACCAGTGAGACGGGAGGAGACCTGTGTCTCTCCACAATTGGGCTTTACTGGAATCAGTTTGAGCACAGGCAGGCAAAGCTCACGCTGTGCGGATCGGAAGAAAGGAACACAGGCCTGGGTCTGTTCCTCCCCTAGCTCTTGCTACCCAGTGTATGGCCCAACTTGTCAGTCTTGGTCGTCTCTGATTTCTGGGAGCACCAGATCCAGTGCCTGTAGCCACCACAGCAGGGGCTGGGGCATAGACAGCCATTATGGCTTGGCTATTCCCGCCATTGAGATCGTAGCTTTCTCCAGCAGGAAATTTGGAGATACAAGGGGGTTACAAAACTTATGAAGACACAAAGAGAGGAATATAGTTCCAGGGCCAGACAGAATGGGGCTATTCTGGGGGCTCTGCAAGGACTTGGCTTGGCTATACAGGACCAGGCAGTTGAGTGGCCCTTGGAAGGAACTGTTAGTGGGTTTCACCTCAGCTTGCACTTGCTGGTTCTGGGCCTCCTGCCGGGCCCGTTCCAGCTCCTGGTTCGCTCCAGAGAGCTCCTTGCTCAGCAGGTTCTTCTCTGCATCCTTCAGCGACAGGGCCTGGACATGAGGAGAGAAAGTCCGTGTGAGGGAGCTGGGGAACTGGGGCTCCCTCTGTGGCACAACAGAATGCCCCCCTAAGTTCCCTGCCTGCATTACCAACTTTTGTTTGCATTCCCTGCCACCAGGCAAGGGATGGTCCTGAGTTCACACCTCCTAACACACTTCATCTTCCATCCTCCCTATGAGTGCTTGGCAAACCTTCTTCTGGCTCCCTCCTTTCCATGGTGAGAATCCTGGTTTTCACTGGGCAGACAGGTGCATCATGATTTCCTATTGTTCTGGGTAACTGCTTTCTACAGTGTTCCGGAAGAAGCCACCAGCAGCACTAAAACTGAAGATGCCCGTCTCACTAGCGCTGTGAGCAGGATATAGCAGCCTGACTCAGGGAGACCCAGCTCCAGGGTGGTGGGCAGGAAATAGACTTCAGCCACGTCTCACTTGTATCACCGATAAATAATGCCAGGCAAGGGAGCCCCAAGAGCCCTGGATATCAGCTCAGGGAGAGTCCTGGCTGGTGAACACAGACAGGCTGGTTCTCCACGAGAACTGGAACCTGAAATCAACTGGTTCTCTGACTTGTCTGTCTGAGGTAAGAACTACAGCAGCAAGCATAGCATCTTCCATAATGTTCCAGTCCTGCCGCTGAATCCCTAGCTGAGGGTCGGAGCACTCCCCACTCACATAGCCATTCTAGTTATAAGTGTGGGTAGATGGGGAGCACCCCTTAGCTTCCGGCCTCTGTACCTGTAACCTTTGGGGTCTGCACTAACCCCTGGCAGCTAGGATGGGCTGCATTGCTGATAAACTGAAGAATGACAAGAGTCTCTGAGGAAGAGAGGTGCTCAGTGATGCAGGAACCCCGCCTACCCCCCTCCCATGCTCCATGTTTTGAACAATTAAAAAACCAAAACCAAAACAAAACAAAAACCTGTGCTCCTCACAGAGCCTTTCCCTCTCAGAATCCATGCCTGCTTTGTTTCGCCTGTACACCACCCCCCACCCCCACCACTCCCCTCACCCCCAGTCTATGTGACCTTCAAGACCTTCGAGGCTTGGGACTTTGATCTGCCTTCTTGAAGTTCTCACTAATGGGCACAGCAAGAAACTACTTGTTGACATTTTAGGCAAACCATCCTGAAGGACAGAGTGTGACTTTCATGCAGTGAGGTAGCTGCCTGGTTCAGGCCCAGCAGAGCACAAGAATGGAAAATGTAGGGGACACGGTCCTTCATCGCCAGCTGTCTTGTTCCTTTGAGGCTCGGTCCGTGCAGACTCAAGGTCTCCCGAAGACTGTCTTAGGATGGGCGATGTCAGTTTCCTCCAGGAGATACGGCACGCAAGTTTTCCCCACATGAGAAGCTTCTGCACATTGGCGGCCTGGCACGAGGGGCAGAGAGCCAGGCAAAGCCCACTGGCTGCTGTGATGGCCATTGCCCACATGCCTGGCTTTCTGTGACATAGCACTAGAGCACAGTGTTATTGTGGCTGTGCTGTGGGTCCAGAGAAACCACTGGAAGCCGCCCTCTTAGCCTGTTCTCTTTTATGGAATCTCTTCTCTTGGGGGCTGTTAGTGAAACCAGGAAGCTGCAGTCTGAGGAGAATAGTTGGTGTGGCCTGGTGGGTGGTCTCAGGTAGCAGTGAGAGACTGCATGGGGCCTTGATCATTGCCCATGTCCCATACATGCTGCCTCTCAGAGTCTCTTCTCATACACCCACAGGGGTGATGCTGCTGTTTTCCAAGTGGCTCTGGATCCTCCACAGGTACAGTTTCAGCTTCTGGCTCTCTTTGTCCTCCCCAGCTCTGACCTTACGACCCCAGTCACCTTTATATTACTGCTGCTCGGGAATAGTCGAGCCTTCCATGGCTTGAACTTGGTGTGTAAGATCCTCAGGACTCCTCTGCATTTCTTGCTGTCCAGCTCCTACAGATTCTGACGGCCACACAGACGCACACATCACAGACACTCCTGAATGTTCTCATCCCAGCCGCTTGCTCTGGTCTCAGCACCCTGCTCCTCTGACAAAGCCTCAGCTTCCTCCAGCACAGGACACAGAGAGGTATGCATTACAATCATGGCTCCCATGCCCAGAGGTACTCGGTGTGGCTTCAGACAGGAGACCAACATGTGCACATCTCAGGTTTCTACCAGTCAAACGGGATCATACAAGCTTGGGCTCTAGGATGCTGACAGTCAATCAGAGACAATCTGACAACAAACCCTGCCTCTTCTATTCACCCATATCCTCTCCTTGCAATCTGTGATTGGTGCAAGGAGGTCACTGTCCTTGCTCATGGTGATGGCATGCATGCTGTGTGTGTGTGTGTGTGTGTGTGTGTGTGCGCGCGTGTGCGTGTGCGTGTGTGTGTGTGTGTGTACATCTTTCTGCTCAGTTCACTCAGCGATGAATTCTTTAGGGTGGCCCAATCCCTTGGAGAAGGCTGGGCTCAAGGATAACCTTTTAGACTCAGCATCTGGACCAGTGGGACGGAGGAATGGTCAGGTTGGATGAGCTATGTGGCTGAACCCTGCAATGGATGGGTGACTGGCTGATGGGGTGAGTGAGCTGACAGACACGTGGATGAATACCTGAATGCGTAGCTAGGTGGAAGGACACCTCAGTGGGTAGATAGGTGGATGGCCACGTAAGTTGACAGATGGATGAGTGGGCAAGTTAATGGATGGATGGCCAGCTGTGTCGATGGATTCCTGTGTCTATTTCTGGGTGGGTCTGTATGTGATTAGAGATCTGTGAGCATAGGAAGAAAGATGTATAGTCAAGTAAGTAGAAGCAATATGGGTAAGTGAATGCAAGAACATTCAAATGCATGGATGGGCAGCTGGGTTGGGCGTGCAAGGAAATATAGAAACTTATAGATATTTATACGGATGGTACTCAGGGGATACTGAATGAATGTGTGGATGGAGTATTGGTATATGAGCATGTGGTTAAATGGATGGGTGTGTAGATGGCTGGGTGAATAGGTGGGTGGATGTCTGTTCACCAGCATTCATGCAGCAGACAAAGCTGTTCCAACCTGGAAAGGATGCATTTGCTTGGGGAGAGGCTTCAGTGCAACCCTCACGCTGGGACCAAGAAGAAAGTAAGGCAGGTAAGGATCCCGGTGCCCAAGCCATGTCACCTGCTGCATCTCGTGCTCCAGCTGAAGGAGGCTCTCATCTCGCTCCTTCTTCAGGCTCTGAATCTCCCCCTGCAGGGCCTCCCTGTCGGCAGTACTTTTTGTCAACAGCTCTTTCTGTTGCTCCATGCACCGGGCAGCCGCCTCCTTCTCCTCTGCCAGGGATAAACTGAGGGTGTCCTGGCCAAGTCAAGGGATGGGTTGTGAGATCAGGAATAGGAGACTGGGAGGCACTTGCGGCTCTAAACTAAACCTTCTAGCTTCTGAAGAGCTAGGGGTTGGAAGTCCAACCATCAACTCTCTCTTTGTCTTCTCTACAAAATCTCCTAAAGAGAAGCTGGTAAGGGTCTCTGTGGGTCTCAGCATCTACTAAAATCCTGCAGATCTTAAGCTGCTCCTGAATCTCTACCATGTACCAGTGGTGCAGGGGCATGGGCAGATGGATGGATGGATGGATAGATAGATGGATATGCATATAGATACATATAGGTGCATATAGATATTGGATGTATGTATGAATAGATGGGTGTGTGTCTATATGGATGGGTAAATGTATAGATAGATAGACAGGTAGATGGATGTATGGATAGGTGAGTGTGTATCTATGTGGGTGGGTAAATGTATAGACAGATAGACAGGTAGATGGATGGATGGATAGATGGATGGATGGATGGATAGATGGATGGATGGAGAACAGGATGTAACAAGAATACCTCCATGGGCCTGACAAGTGGCACAGCCCTGATGAGCGTGAGGCTCTGTTCTATCAGCCTGAAGTCAGGTATTGGGTCCTCTGGGGTCGCTCTGTGAGCAGGAGCCTGCCCTGCACATCAGTGGCCCCTCCTGGTTGCCACCCCAAGACCTTCCCTGACCTCTTAGACCATGAAGAGCAGCCAGGACCCTCCTCTCTCTGCTTTGCCACCTCTGTTTGCTGGGAGGACATGGCAGACCCCTAGGGAGTGGCCGAGTGGACCCCGGGAGACAGACCTTCTCCCTGTGCAGCCGGGCCAGGCCCTCTCTGTGGGCCAGCTCCTGGCGCTCCAAGGCCAGCTGTGACTCCTGTTCTTGCTGCGCAGCCCGCTGCTGTAGCTGTCCCAGGTCCCACTGCAGCCTGGCCTCTCGGACTTCCCAGTCATTTTTCAGTCGCTCCATTTCCACTGTGAAGGGTCAGGCGTGTCACCATGGAGCCCTCTCTAAACTCACCCGCTTAAGAGGTGGGTGTGGCTAGCACATGGTGGGTGAGGTAAGTCGGGGTGATGGGTACCAGGAATGAGTACAGGGCAGGAGGCCACTGTACCAACCCTGTGACTGCACCCCATGTCTGAGCTCTGAGTTGGTAATGAGGAGGATGGGCAAGGCACTCCCCCACCCCACCCCACTCCTAGTCACATGACCTCCAGGCCCTTGGGTCTTCTCCTAAGGGCTCAGGGAGAGAGAGCAACATATAGCGACTGGGTTCCTTCCAACTTGACTTGGGGGTGAGGGCAGAGAGTCCACCCCCTGCAGCACCTTGCAAGGCCCGGCGAGCTAGCTGAGCAGCCTCAGCCTTCCCTTCCAGCTGTTCCTGCTGGGTCTGCAACTGCGTAGTCAGTCGCTGGGCCTCAAAGAGGCTGTTCTCCAGAGAGTTCCTCTCAGCCCTGTGGGGAAGAGCAGGGAGCAGGCACATGGTCCACACGGCCCTGAGGTGTCTCCTCAGTTTGTACATGTTAAGAGTCAATCATAATAACCATATGCGAAAACACGTTCCAGGCCAAATGAAAAACCAAAGCCAGAAATGAAACAAAATAAACAAGTCACAGCAGAATAACTCAGAATTATAAAAATAGAACAAATACAGAGGATATTTTAATCTCCTAAAGCTTGACATGAAAGCCAGAAAGGGGGGGAAAAGACCAATAGATCTGGATACACTTAAAGGCGGGAGGGATAGTTTTCCACAGAAGAGATTCCATAAATCAGCTTGGAAGGAAAGAGCAGATAATGAAACCCATCTCTTTGCATGCTAACTTAAGAAACTGATCTTAAAAAATGAAAAACAGAAGATGATGAGAGGCAGAATTGGGAGAAAATCTGTATTTAGTATTTAAACATAGGGATAAGTATCTATCATATACAAAGAGTTCTGGCCAATCACTAACAAAGTCAGCAAAATGAAAAAAAAAAACTGTTACAAAGCAAATATCGAATAGACAGAAGCACATAAAATGTACTTTACCAGGAAAGATTAGGGCCCAGGGAGATTTGAACTATGGGTAGGCAGTGTCACTAACCATGCAGCAGATTAACAAAGACTTAAAGGTCACCAGGCCTAGAGTTAGCAAGGGAGTGCTGGGGAAACTAAGCATGCTGACCTTGCCCTGGTAATACCTCACCCAGGTGCCAATTCTAGAGACACCCGACAGCCAGAAACAGGATGGCCACTGTAGCTTTACACAGGGTGTTAGCTGGAATGCCAGCGAAGGAGAAAATGCTGTAGACATCACGGGGCATCTGATGCACGTAGTGTCACGCACTCACCCAGGACAGTCAGCAGAGCTAGAGTGTTGTTACAGGCAGTGTGGGGAAAGTAGCCTGCGAGCATCTGCACGCAGAGGTCATCCTTCAGAGAAAATACATGGAACAAGGGATGGCAACCCACGGCAGCACCCACTTCTAGTGTGGGTTGCTGAAAACAGCTTGACGCGCTGACAGTCAGCCCAGCAGGGACCGACAAACCCAGCACCGCTGGCATGACTTGTCACTGAGCTCTGGTCTTACTGTGAACACTCCATAACACAGCAGCAAGGTATGCCAGCGACAGGTGGGGGAGGCTGTGGCCCTTGACCAGTGCGACAGTTTTACCATAGCTCCTGTATTGCCCCGAAGAACACCAGAAACCTGCCAGGACCCCTTCATGGGTGAGGGAAAAGTCTTCAGGGCACAGACCACATGCCTTAGAAACCTCACCGTCCGCCACACCATACCATGTTCCTCTTGTAACACCACACATTCCCTGTTTCATGAACGAACATGCCCTCTGCCAGGAGTTTTTCTCTGTTATGTGTGGAGAACATCCTTCCTTTGAGCTGCCCTGAAGCCTCCTCATAGGAGTGTGTATGGATTTGCCTCAGGTCTGCTCACAGCCTGCGAACCTGAGGGTGTGTCCGGTTCCTTTTTCTACAGAAGCTTGGGAGCATCTCACTGTACATGAGCGAAAGAGTAGAAGCCAGGTGTCACAGGGTGAAGGTGTACGGGGAGTGGGTCAGCGGAACATGATGTGTGTGTGTGGGAGCCTGGCCCCTCCCACTGTCTGATGAGCGCTCCACGAGTGGAGAGAGGCATGGTTCGGGCGTGCCCCCAGCAGCCCTGCCACAGAGGCTCCAGCTGGCCATCGTGGTACATTGTCTAGTGGGTCTTCAGAGCTGCCATGTGCCTGTGCCTCTGGGTTCAGAGGTCAAGGCTGGATCCCACATGCGGAGACCTCTGATCAGGCTCATACCAGGGTATAGCATGTTTCTAGAGCTCAGGACCCCCTCTGCTCCCATTAACCCAGGGAAGCCTCCTCCAAATTTGCCATTGAGATGTCTGCCCCAGCTTTTATTAAGAAAGGTCAGTTCTGGGAAGTTGACGGTCTGGGTCCTTCTAGTTTCCCTATGGCCCTAGCATCTGGAGTTCCAGGGGGAAAATCTTCCAGGAAACCCTCCGTGTCTGAGAAGGTTTTGGGGGAAAAATCACCAGCTAGCCTTGGGTCCCTGCAGAGGCCATGGGACCTGCCTAAGCTATCACTGTTCTTGCCCCCATGGGCACATTTCCAGTTTTGGATGTTGCCCTGTTAGTTATGAGAGGATTCCCCCACCTCTGTGCCATGACCATGGGTGAACCCTACTCTAGACTGCACAGCTAAGTGCCTCTGGCTCCCAGGTCCGCTAAGAAACAGCTTCTAGATGGAACTTTCAGATGGTCTCTCTTGCTACCTCTAGGTGTCTCCCTGGGAATGAAATCTCAGAGCCATGCAGCAGAGGGAGGGAAAGGATCCCTGGAGTGGCAGAAGCTCTGGAAACAGCCGACCTGAAGCTCCACCCCAAACTCATATTCTTGAGGAAGAAATTGAGTATCTTTCTTTTACTGGTCTGATTTGGGTTTCTGATCTGACAGGGTTGCCCCTGTCTTCAGGAAGGTGATCCCAGGCACCTCATCTAATACCAAACCACCTCAAAGGCACAATGTTTCCTTCTACGCACCCCACACTGCATGCTCACAGCAGACACACCCTGTCCTATGTCACTTGCCCATATAGCACCTCCGCAGTCATAACACGTGGGCTGTCTGAGGGCGGGATCATGAGAGGTGCGCCCTGGCTAGTGGTTGCACTGGTACCTCAGATCAGCTGCCTCCTTAGTCACAAGTTCTCTATGTCTCTCCAGGGTTTCCTGCTTAGCCAGTAGTTGGGCCCGTTCCTCAGACAGTGTGTTCTTCTTTTGGAGGGCTTCCTGCAGAATGTCCATCTGGGCCTCCTGGTCCTGCAGGCTTTGTGTCAGCTGCTTCTCTAGAGCCTGTTTCTTGTATGTGACCTAGGGGAGGAAAGACAGACCACATGCCATTGTGGGATTGGGGGGAGGGTGAGTGGTGTGGACTTTTGAAACACCAAGGTCTACTTGCAGTGACACACTTCCTCCAAGAAGGCCACACCTCCTAATCCTTCTAATCCTTTCAAAGAGCTCCACTCCCTGGTAGCTAAGCATTCAAATATATGAGCCTATGGGGGGATATTCTCATTCAAACCACTTAATCTGTCAGTTCTGTCACAGTGACAGGAAGGTAACTCACCCAGCAAGGCAGACCAAACACCAGAGTCCCTTTGAAGCAGGGCCTGGACAGGTGAAGATGGGCTTGAAAGACAGCAAGAGTTAGTTTCCAGTCCATCCTGCACACCTGTGATTCTCACACTCTGGTGATGTCAGAGTCACCTGGAGGCTAACTCAAAGTCTTTCTGGGGGAGTGTCTGACTCAGCGAATCTCAGATGGTCTCTGTACTGTAACATATTTAAAGATCTGTGTGACATTGAGATGAAATGGGCTAAAGACCTCAGCTAAGGCCACATGTAAACTCTTTGTCTTTGGGCTAGGCAAATCACAGGATCTAAGAAATACTGATCATAAGGTTTTTAAAAAGTGTGGCATGGTGATTAGTGCATATAATTCCAGAAGCTGGGAAAGTTAAGGCAGGAGGGTTGCTACAAGTTTGAGGCCAGTGTTTTAGGCTACCATCTCAAAAAACAAAGCAAAAACCAAACGAAGCTAATGAGTCCACCACAACAAAATACACAATGATTAAGAATGTAAAAGAAGTTTGACAAAATTAAGATTATATATTTTGCAAAAAAAATACTATTAAGAAGACAGAAAGACAAGACACCAGTTGGGAAAGACATTCACAGAATATCTGACAAAGTATTTATATTGATATATATGAGAAACTCCTACACAGACACAACCAAGGTACAAAATCCACATTCACAAAACACACAGAAGCCTAAAAAAAGACACAAATTCGACAGATGCATGAAAATGTGCTGAAACCACTCGTTACCTTGGAAACATGACTCAAAACCTCCATCCATAGGATATCCCGCAGAAGATAGCTTAAAAATTAAAACAGATGATATCCAATATGGATGAGGCCAAGGAGCAGCTGGCGAAATGACAGAACTCACTATGCTCCTCCACAATGAGCCCCCCCCCCATAATTCCACTTGTACGAATTTGCTCAAGAATAGTGAGAAATGGGTATACAAAGGCTTGCACAAGCCTTGTACTATAGCCCAAGCCAGAAACAGCATGGGTGTCCAGCAACAGGCGTGTGAGAAAGCAGCTGTGTTTTTATTCACATTGTGACATGGAGTAATGTGCAAAAGCCAAAAACTATGGTACATGTAACTACTTGGAGAGTCTTAAAGAGTGTGGAGAGAGAGAAACTTGATACAAGTTATCCACACAGCCAGTGCAGGGTCCTCCATGTTGGAACAGAGGCTGCTGGGGCCTTAGGCAAGAACAGGGTGGACTGTGAGGGAGGCTTCTGGACTGGTAACTATGTTCTCTATCTTGACTGGTCATCCCAGGTGCACACACCACTGTTGGCCTGCTGGTCACCAACACTACGCATTAATTGTACTTTAACAAATATTTAACAAAAATGGGGGAATGGTGGCAAGAATAAGGGGGGATCTGAGAATGGAAAGGGGTGATGCTTTCCCGCAAGAGACATGGATGCCTGATGCCCCTGGAAGTCTGAGACCCAATAGAGACAGGGTTTCCACACAAGACACACTGTAAAAGACAAAAACCACTTCAACTCAGTCCACACTGAGTGATCCCTCTTTACTGCAAGGCAGAGGCCGGAGAAAGCGCTCTGTGGGCAGTGCTCACCAAACCAGCACGAGGATCTGAGTTCAATCCCAGAACCTAGGTTTTTTTGTTTTGTTTTGTTTTTTGTTTTTTTAAATCTGGGCATGGTGATATGCTGTGTAGACCCAGGACCAGCAGAGACAGGAGGACCCCTTGCAGTTAAGTTACAGGTCAGGTTCAGCCAGTCTAGCTTACTTAGTGAGAGCCAGACCAGTGAGTGACCCTGTCTTATAGACAAGGTAGATGGGGACTGGAGAGACCGCTCAGTAGTTAAGAGCACTGGCTGGTCTTCCAGAAGACCCTGGTTTAATGCCAAGCACCCACATGGCAGCCAGTAACTGTAACTCTACATCTAGGATGCCCTCTTCTGGCCCCCACAAGCACTTACACGTATATGTGGTGCACAGACATGCAGGCAAAACACACACTTTAAAATAAAAAGTGTGTGTGTGTGTGTGTGTGTGTGTGTAGACAAGGTGGGTAGACCCTAGGAATTACATATGACATGTAAACCTATACATACAAAACAAAACAAAATTCCAAAGAAGTCCAACAACCTAAAGACAGGAGCTGAACACACAGGAGTAGCGGGAGAGTTCAACTGTGTATGCACTGACCAAGCACCAGAGGCCAGAGCAGAACCCCAACCCAAACATGAAGGACAGTCCTGACCCTAATTTTTCTGTCCCCTTGCCTCTGCCCCTGCCCACTGGCGCTCACACAGGGAATCATATACACAGCTATTGGCTTCCCCAACCTGTAGACCCTTGGTAACTTCCTCATGTTTGTGCAAGCAAGCATTTTATCCACTGAGCCATCTCTCCAACCTCCTTCAGAGGTACGCTCAGCAATAGCAGGGCAGGATGTGTGGTTCCCTACAGCCTGGTCTCACCTGGCCCACCTGCTCCCGGAGCTGGGCGCTCTCCTGCCCAAGCAGGGCCACCTGCTTCTCTAGATGTTCCTGCTTCTGCTCCAGGTGCCCGCAGGTCTCCTGCAGACTTCTCCGCTCAGCCTGAACGAGCCCTAGCTGCTGCTCCGTCTGTGTCAGCCGCTCTCTCACGCCAGCCTGCTCCTGCTCCAGCACCTTCTGCTGCTCCCGAAGCTCGTCCCGTTCTTGCTCCAGCTGCAGGGCAGGTGGGGACACATTTAATCTGTGGAGCACACACTCCGAGTTCCCACAAGGCAACCACCTGACGAAGGTCTGGCGTGGAGATGCTGTTGTCCCTGCTTCAGGCCTGACTAGGACCAGTGGTCACTTACTCTTGGGAAGGTGGCCTCAGTCCAAGTAGGAAGGAGATCTGGGGGATGGGTGACAGGACAAGCCCACAGAGAGGGTTCAGGCAGAAGTCGAGGCCTTGGCTCCTGCCTTACCTCAAGTACCAGATGGTTTAGGGTGCCTTTGTCCTGGGAAAGCCCTTCCAGCAGGGCAGCCATCTTGGCCAGTGAGTCCTGTTGTTCCATTCCCTCCGTCTTCAGCCGTGTCAGCAGCAATTCCAAGTCAGCATTGCCAGATTCAGCCTGTGAGGCACAGTGCTCACCCAGAATTGTGTCTGGGAATAGGATTCAGAGCTATCCTGGGAGAATTAAGGTTCTGACTAAAGCCTAAATTCTGGTGGCCCAGGGATGGTCCCTAGGAGGGGACAGCCAGCAGGGTTGGGAGGACAAGGAGTCAGGGATGAGTCTAGTGCATAATAGCAGTGACTAGGAGCTCTGGTAGTGGCCCAGGGCACACGGGTGAGGGCAGGGGCCGGGGCCGTGTGTACTTGTGCACATACCTGGGCCAGGGCCCCACGCAGGCTCTCCTTCTCCGTCTCCAAGATGTCCTTCTGCAGCTGTGCTGAGCTTAGTGCCTCCCGGGATGTGGCCAGCTCCTTCCTGAGCCCAGAGACCTGTTCTTCTAGCTGCTCCACGCGGCCCTGGCTGAGGCCCCGGGGCCAAAAGGCAAAGTTGAGCGGTCTCTTCAGAGATGCCATGTCAAAACTTGTAGGCAGGGAAATTCTAACAAACACATTTAAGCCCAGGAAACCCCAGAGCAGCATGGTGCTCCCTTGAGAGCAGCCTGGTGCTCCCTTGAGAGCAGCCTGGTACTCCCTTGAGTGCAGCCTGGTGCTCCCTTGAGTGCAGCCTGGTGCTCCCTTGAGAGCAGCCTCTAGTCTGGGTGAGGTATACACACAGGTGGATTGTATACACAGAGCAGGGTATGGGGGGGAGGGCGGAGTTTAGTTGTAGAGATGTGGGCGCATGATGGCCAGCTCAGGAGAAGCCGGAGGTCCCCTCTGTCCCTGGTGCCTTGTAGGTGTCTCACCTGCAGTCTCCCAGTCTGAGGGACCCCTGCAGCCCCTCCACAACCCACCTGACTTCCAGCTCACGCAGGCTGCGCTCATTCTGCTGGGCCAGCTCAGCGTTCTGCTCTGCCCGCAGCAGGAGGCTTCTCCTCAGCTCTGCGTTTGTGGCCTCAAGCTTCTGTGTCTCTGTCTCCCGAATGTCTGCCTTTGCCCTCAGTTCCTCCATTGCTGTCTCCAGGGCCGCTTTCTCCCTGGGGAAAGCAGGAGCGAAGGTAGAGGCAGCCTCAAGCCACGCTACAGGGGAGGAGCACCTGAGGCCATCAAGACTTCCTGGGGAGGACGGTCAGGGGTGAGTGAGTATGGATCTGAAGCGGTGGGGTGGGTGCATGTCCTTCAAAGGCAGAAGTGGTTCAGGCCCAGGAAGAAAAGTTGATACTGTGTGACCCAAAGCCTCAGGCCCTAATTAGCTGCCTGAGGTGAAGTAGCCACTGTCTGGGACTTAGCTTTCTCCTTCTCTTAAAGGAGCTTAGGGTCCAGCTCTCTGCCACAGAGAGTCCTCACAGAGATCTCTTTGCCAACAGGTAATGCCTACCTACATCCTTGCAAACTTCCACCATAGAAGGAACACCTCGTGGCCAGTGTCTGCTTGATCTGTCTTAGAACACCCAAGCACGCATTCTGTGGACCCTGAAGTCCCTGTGCAGTAGCCAAGGGGCTCTGGAAGCTTCTACCTATGTCTCTGCCCTGTGCACAGCATGGCAAGCCATTCAGCTGGATCTCCAGATTTTAGACACAGTCCTCTCACCCCGTCCTTCGAGTATCAGCTCCCATTTCCCAGAAGTCTTTTGGATCTGACACAGCTTGCTATGTCCCGCAGACATCCTCCCAGCATGCCCCTCTGCTGCTTCTGTTCTGCCCCTACCTCCCACAGATGCCCCTCCCATGTGGCCTTTTGTGCCCTCTGGTTTTGGGGATGTAGATAGAGCCCTCCTTCTAGGACAGGGCTCTTTGCCTGCCAAACAGGCTCACTTAAGACCCCCTATAGACTCTGCCCCATAGCATGCCTCCTCTCACCCCTGCCTCCTGTCTGGGAAGGCCTCCTCCCCCCCCCCCTGAGCTCTTTCTACTGTCCTTGAATTTCTGCCCCTCAACAAGGCTGCCCTGATGTGCCCACCTCTGTGCCCGCCTATACTCTGTGTCTCTCTAGCACAGGACTGACTCAGACTCATTTAGTGTGCTGCAGTGCCCTGAATACATGCAGGCTGCTTGCAGGAGTGGGAAGGTTGTGGGGTTCCCCATCCTTATGGTGATGGGGGAACAGGAACATGGCTGTCTCTGCTCCCTGGGGGTATTGCACATCTCCTTGAGGAAGATTTCCAGATGCACAGCTGGCTCCTAGCCTGCATCCAGTAGATCTCACAGATTCCCACACTCTGTGGCTCTGATTCCCTTCAGCCCCAAAGAGTCATGTGGAGAAAGTATTCAGAACTCTATGGTAGCTGCAAAGGAGCCATGGGACCCACAGGGTATATGGGGAGTGGGTTGACTTGGGGTTCTTTTGGCCATGGTGAAAGGATGCTGGTAGAGAACGGTCACCTAGAGGGCAGCCTGGGGCAGGGATGGTAGGAGAGCAGAGCCTGGTGAAGCCAGAGCTTCTGGGGATAGGATATGGGCCTGGCCCCGCAGAGAGCTTAGAGCATGTGCACGCGGTGCCTTTGTTTTTAGGGAAGAGAAGCCTAGATCAGGCACAGTATGGGGGGGATAGAAAAGGGAGGGGAGCTAATCAATTCAGGCAAGGGGGTGCAGATTGAGGGGTAGCCTAGACACCTAAAGGCTTATCTGGGGATGTGGCCTTTTCCTTTTCCTGCTGTGAGGCATCTCTGAGGACAACTCTCCTGCCCTGCCCTGCCCAGCCTTGCTGCTTCCCTCACCTTTCCAGGAGATGGACAGACGCCTGGAAGAGCTGTGCCTCAGCCCTCTGGGCCTCCAGTTGGCCCAGCAGATCCCCATGCTCCTGCGCCCTGCCCTGCAGAAGCCTCTGCGAGGTCCGCAGTTCCTGCCGGTACCCAGACACCTGCTCCCGAAGCCCTGCTGCCTCTTCTTGGGAGGACTCCAGCCTCAGACGCAGTTCCTGCCAAGGGAATGAAACCCTCGGTGAGCACCAGCTGCCAGCTGAGCACCTCAATACCCCTAGAAAGCCCCCCCCCCGACACCTGCAGCCCCTCCCCAGGCTGTGTGGCTCAGGGGCAGGCCCCATGGAGACCTGGCTACCAGTACCACCAGGGCAGGCTGTAGAAAGCCCCATGAAGGTGCCCTAACTGAGCAAGATTTGTGGCTTTGGTGGCCCTGTGGGCTGTGGTCACCCACCTGCTCCCGCTGCCGCCGTCTCTCAATGGCTGCCTGCACAGCCTGCAGCACAGGATGCAGGTTGGTCGGAGAGCTGGTCTGCGTTGGGGACATACGCTGGTGTGGTGACACAGACCGTGGGGGGCTCCTCAGCCGGGTCTGTGTTTCCCTGACTTTAATGCTGCCACTCCAGGCCAACTCTGGACACACAGCCTCTGACTGGGCCACCTTCGGGTCACAGAGAGACAAAAAGAGGAGAGAGAGAGAGTGCATGGCCACGATTAAACAGGACCTTCTGGATGAGGACCAGCTAAAAATCAGGGCTTCCACAGGTCTTCTGCATCGAGGAAAAGTATTAGGCAAGGCCGTACCTCCTTGATGCTGGCCAGGACATGGTGCAGGGATTCAACTTCATCCCTCAGTTCATCTGCTGTCAACTGGCTGCCACTGCGCCGGGATTTCTGTGGGCAGAGACCCTTGAGGCAAGCGGACACACATCCGAGACAAAGCACCACCTCCCAGTTCCTCATCGCCCCCATCCCCGCCCCCACAAACCAGTCTCTGGATGTCCGACTTGAGTGTCAGGATGGCTCTCTCTCCTTGTTCCTTCTGCCCAGAGAGCTTCTCCACCAGCAGTGTCTGCTCTGAAAGTCTGGAGAGAGGATCAGGGTGATGATGAAGGAAGGCCCTTCAGATCTGCAGCCCCATGTCAGGATGCTGGGTGAAATCACCTGGAAAACTCCTTCCCACCTCCTCTCAAGCCTGTGCCTCTGGGGCCTCCTTATGTTAGCCAGCCAGAACCCGTGGCCCACCTGGCTTGAAGCGCCACCTTCTCGGCAGCCCATTGGCCCTGCAGCTGCAGCATTTCCCTAGCCTGCTCCCTCAGCCGCTGCTCCAGATCACTGGTCATGCTGCTGGCTGTCAGCCGCAGGTGGGAGTCAAGGCTCAGGCAGGCCATCTGCAAGCGCTGGGCCGTCCGGGTCATGTCCGCCCGAACATCTGTGAGACCCCTGGGATACAAGAGTAGTATCTTGGCTGAGCCTCGTGATCCTGCAGCCAGCCTGGGGCCCAGGATGCTGCGAGCCAGGCCTCAGAGCTGGGGATGCAGGCCACGTGAACAATGAACAGCTTCAGGAGGGGCCCTGCTCTGTGCTATGAATTGGTTTGTGGGTCATGGAATGGCAAGGATAGAGCCCAGGTTAGAGCAGGGAAGGATCTGACCAGAAACATCACCTGGAGCAAGATACTGGCTTCTGGGCCTTTATTTCCTCCTACGTAAGTGGGGTGCCGTTATGTCAAGGGCCACTGGGGATGCCTAGGACAGATCCCCTGAAGTATCCGGAAGGCACTTGAAGGATCCCTGAAACCCTATGAGGGCCGATGTCCACCCTCCCATCTAGAGAAGGCCAGTGCCCTGATCTCCTTCCACATTCTCTATACCTCCTGCTCCCGCCACCATCCATCACCGTCCCACAGGGCAGCTAGAGCCAGCATGGCTGCAGCCTACGAGGAACCCCCATCCTGCCACTAAGGTACCACCAGGTGAGCACGTCTGCTTACCTCTCCGTGGAGGCTCGAAGCTCAGCCAGGTGTGTCTGCAGAGCCTTGGCCTGTCTCCACAGGGGGAGGATGTCTCGAGGCTGTCTTAGGCTCAACCTTTGGGTCTGAGAGCAAGAAGTTGTATCTACTCAGGCCATGCCCTCTTTCTCTCCTTCTGCCTCACCCCTGGGCCAGAAGGGGGGCCCTGTCTTAGCTATGAAGCCTCAGAGCCCCATTTCCATCCCATGGGCTTCCCAGCCCCACATGGGAGACAATGCCACGCCCACCAGGGGAAAACTGTTCCCAGATCCTACCACAGCTATAGAGTATTTGCCCCACAGAAAGTGGGCCTGCTGAGAATTAGGTCTTCCGGGAAGAGCAAGGTATTTCCCAGGCACTGGTGCTGTCGTGTGAAGGAGGAGCTGCTCCTCTGTCCCCTGGGTGCCATGGGAGGACTGGTGCTGGGGGGGGGGCTCTCAGAGACCAGGTAAATAAAAAAACACCCCCACTGAACCCTAGAGCAATCCATTCTCCTAAAGACAAAAATCTGATATTTGTAATTTACGTCAAGGTGGAAGAGTCCAAGGTGCTTAGATACCAGAGGAACATGGATCAGCAAGAACATGACTCTGAAAAAACTAGCCTGGCTCAGGGTAAAGGAGGGGAGGTAGCTCATATGATTCTGAGCACTAGAGATGGGGTAAAATTGCAACAGGCATCTTGTCGGCATCAGGGAGAGGAGGGAGAGGTGGGCAGAGCTAATACTGCAAGAGTCAATGGTTCTTTATGGTCACGAGGCAGGACAGAGGCTGGATACGTCTTGAGTGGGAGAAGCAGAAACAACCCACTTGGGGTGTGTCATAGAAACCCACAGCCAGCCAGAGACAAAGTGGAGAAGTCACCAGAGCAAGGAGACTCAACAGCCTTGTCCACAGTGAGGGTCAGGGGAGGTCATAGCCTGGTTGGCAGCAGCAAAGAGTCCAGGGACAGAGCCCTTCACAGGGCTGAAAGGAAGGGGCTGCTGGCTGGGAGTTCTCCAAGGCCGGTGCCGTAAAGGCCCATAAGGGGCAAAGCCAAGGTAATGGTGGACACACCTTGTATAGTGTGACATGACAGTGACATGGGCCATGGCTGTCATCTGCCTCAGCAAGCCTGAGCCCAATTCTCCTGAGATGACAGACCCTGCTCCCTGGTGACCCTCTTAGTATCTTAGCAGGCACTTTCCTTCCCTGCTCCTGCAGGTGACAGCAGGTGTCTCCATTGTAGCTACAGCCAAAAATGACAGATGTGGGGTACGAGGCAGGGGTAGGGGGCCTCTGTGGCTGCCTTCCCCCCAAAGGAAGGGCACGGGGGGGGTCTCTGGGATGGATTTGTTTGAAAGGACCTATGTGGATCCAGACACAGGGGTCCCCCTTAGCTCCTGACTTCACACGGAGAGAGCATATTTAACTGGCTTCTGAGGGGGAAATCTTGCCACTGGTGTGTAAAGGGACACTTAGATGTGTGATCAGGTCTCTTTGGAGCAGGGCTGTCAAGCGATGCCTTTAGCTTCAGTTGTATAGTATCATCTTTCCAAGGCCACACGCTTCTCAGAAGGTCCCACATCCAATCAGCAGACAGACCTCCCAAGGTCTGTCACATTGTTCTCTGATGCTACGCTTTGAGTGGGCAAGACTGTGGGTCTCTGGTGGTTTCTGGCCAGGAACTTAAGAACAGCTGTATAATCCTTTGATCAGACTCTCTGTATGGCCAACAGTGTCACGTATCAGAGTCAGGAATGGTCCCAGAACCCTCTAGAAGGCTTGTTCTCCTTTACTCAAGGGACCTGAGGTGTCCCTCATGGCACAGGCTGCTGTGACCAAGCAGAATGGCTTGTGAGGCTCCCACCAGGGGGGATTGCACGATACCAGCTTCCCTCAAGCTGTGCAGGTACCAGAAGTAGGGACAGGGTATGGGGCCACCTCTTTCTTAGACCGGTGACGTACCTCT
Source organism: Apodemus sylvaticus (assembly GCF_947179515.1). Classification (NCBI taxonomy): domain Eukaryota; kingdom Metazoa; phylum Chordata; class Mammalia; order Rodentia; family Muridae; genus Apodemus; species Apodemus sylvaticus. The sequence goes on from NC_067480.1 coordinate 20,800,953, forward strand.
CGAAGCTCCAGCTTGCCCTGCAGGCGGAGCAGGCTGTGTGTCGTCCTGGTCAGCTCCCTGGCCAGCGTGTCATTGGCCTTCTGCATGTGCTGCAGCTGTTGCCGGAGGAGGGTGTTTACTTGGGAAAGGCCCGTGCTCCTACATGGACGAAACCCACAGTGTCATGTGTGGTGACTTCCCAAAGAGGTACAGAGAGTCTGGGAACCTAAACCAAGAGGTTTAAATGGAGTCTGTCCCGCTCCCCCATCTCCGCTTAGGTGTGTAGCCCCAACTCTGTTCCCAAGCGTCACGAACCACCCTGTAATGGGACCTCCATGGTCCAAGCACCAGGGGGAATCTTCTCAGGGCCAGCTCAGCATCATCCTTCTCACCTCAAAATCCTATCCTCCCAAACACTTCCTCAGCCCTAGCCACTCCTCTGCCTCCAAGGAGAAAAAGAAATGTACAGGGTCCAGGGGGCTCAAAGGGAGCCTTGGGGCGGGGGCAGGCTGGCAGAGGCTGGGCATCTCTGGAAGTTAGGCTCCCTGAGAGATGCCAGGGATCCTGTTGAGCTTTTCAGGCATCCGGCTCCCCTGGGGCCATTCTTCCCTCAGAATGGGTTTTCAAAATGCTTTTCAGCATTTTCGCCCTCTGCCAGATTCCTGGAGGGTAAGCCAACCACCGGTTGTTAGCGATGGCGAGATCGCTCGAGTGAGGCTCATGGGCTGTTCCCGGGACTGGGGTGTGGTGCATTCTTGCCAAGTATGAACAAAAGGGCCTGTTGACATCAGAGAGGCTTGAAGCCAAAACTTCTGGAGTCGTGGTCAGGGTGGTTAGGAGAGCCAGAAAAGGGCATCCAGGATGGTGTGTGCCAATGCCTCCTGGTTGACTGTGGTGCCCCACCACTAGCAGTGTTGGCCAGCCAGTATCCTGAGTGGGCATCCGGACACCACACCCCTGGGGTGAGGTCAGGGAGTCCTTGATAATGGCTGTGCCTCGGGAGACTGCCCACTGGCCCAAACCTATTCCTGGGGCGGGGGAGTGGGCAGATTTCCCCCTCAGTTGCTCTAGGCATGACATTGATGCTGCTGTTTCCATGATATGGGGATATCCGCTGAAAGGTATGGGCAGAGAACCAGGCTATCTCAGATGCCAGCTCTCACTTTCTGGGGGGCTCTTCTGAGCATCCTGACCCCAATGCCAGGACATTCTATGGCTTCAAGCCTCTCTGATCTCTTTGCTCCCTGCACTCAGAAGTAAAGACAAATCATTACTGAGGAGGACTAGAAAGAGTCCCACTCACGCAGCAGTGATGAGGGAGGGAGCTCTCAGCTCTGTACTGTTCCCTGACCTGTGCCACAGGGAATGAAAAGGAATCTGCTACCCGCTCTGCCGAGGCCCCTTCTCTTTCTTCTCACTCACACTGGCCCCGAGGGGTGAGGCAATGCTCGTGAGGATATGGGAGTGGTCTCCAATGCAAAGGAAAGGAGAACAGCATGGTACCCAGTTCTGCTTGCTACTGACCCTTCCCCCCCCCCCCCCGGGGTGCTTACCCTGTGCCTGTTTTCACAGGCAACAGTAACTCAGGATAACTCTGATGGGTCGGGTGAGGCATAGTCAGGTGTGCACCCCCTGCAACCCTGAGTGAGCGCTTGCACAGGGCCTTACCTCTGCTGTGAGGCCTCCAGCCGGCTAAGAGCCTCCTCCAAATCCATGCTATGCTCCAGCTCTGACTTCCGAAGCCGGGCCTCAGTGGTATCCAGGCGGGCCTGCAGCTGGGGAGGAGTGTGAGCCCACCTCTCCCTCGTCAGCCAGGTATGACACCTTTGCCATAAAACCCACCCCGGGCAGAGGTAGGAAACAGGACCTCCCAGGCACCTGTCCACACCTGGAGGCCTGTGGCCTACTGAAGAGGGAGAGGGGAGGCCGGCTTGGATTCCATTGGGCCTGGGGATACTATGGGAGTGGTGGTATCGGCAGGAGGCAGGGCTCTGGGGGTCCCTAGAGACATTTCATCTATAGGTTAGTACACTGAGGCACTGCTGTCCTCAGTGGCTGGGGCAGTCCAGATGTCAGCCACACGGGGATAAGGTAGATAGCTAAAAAGTAGGCTCTTCCATGCCTCCATGGGGCATGGATCTGGACCCATCTGGCCTGGCCTGATTCCCAAGCTGCATCCCCCCCACCCCCCAATCCTCATCCTTAGCAGGTGGGAACACATTCACATGGCTGTCAAGTCCCCTCGCTACCACCACAGAGCCTTACTCCCAAGGGGCCAATATGGGATTCAGGACCTCACACCTAAGGCCACTCAGCCATTATTACTACAGTGGGGAATCTGAACCCAGAGCCTAAGACATCTCGGAATCGAGGAAGTCTTGAGAGGAAAGCACAAAGAACAGGAGGATGGGATTGGGACACAGGAGTGTCTGATGGCCAAGGATCTGCTTCTCAGCCACCAGCAATGGTGACAGTTGGGGTCAGAGGGCTCCAATTACAATGGATTGTAGTGTCACCTGGAGAGGGCTGGACACCAGACCCTCATCCTGTCCCACTGGTGTGCTTGGGCATAATTTGTGACTGGATCCCCGGCACCCTCATCTAGCTGGCTGTGAGCTGAGCTCTGACTCATAGCTTATTAGTTTACTAATCTTTGGAAGGCCTTCTGCGGCTTCTAGTCCCTCAAGTCCATTCCCAGCATCGCCCGCCCTGTGCTAGGAAGATTCCCTCTCCCAGAATGCACCACAGGAAGAGCAGAACTCTTGAGCCATGGTGAGAGTCTTTCTTACCGGGGTCAGAGGTCCTCACAGTCTTTCTTAGGGGGACTCTTTGGGTGGGGGCTGAAGAGAAAGGCATTTCCCATAGAGTTACGGTGTGGTGGGAAGGGCATCAGAAAGCTGGGACCCATTGGCAGGTGGGCACCTCAGGGGTACTGTGATCACATTAGGAACTCTTCCAGGACCCTCATGTGGGCAAAGCCAGGCCTCGGGTTTTTCCATAGGTTTCCGGTTCCATGTCATAGAAAGAGCAGATCTGGGCCAGCACTGGTCCCAGGCATGGTTCTATGACCTGAGGGCAGTGTCTCTCCACCTTACTAAAGGCGTGACCCTTCAATTGAGTTCCTCATGTTGTGGTGACTCCCAACCATAAAACCATTTCCACTGCTAATTCCTAACTGTAATTTCGCTACTGTTGTGAATCACAATGTAAACATATGATACAAGGGATGTCCGATTCCAAGGGGGTTGGGAGCCACAGGTTGAGAACCATTGCCTTAGGGGACCATTGGCCAGAGCTGAGCCTTGGCATCCTCATCTGTCCTGCCACACGGAGCTCAGGCTGGCTCCATAGATGTTGGGGGATCAGAGGGTCCCCCAACACTGCAAGGCTTGTTCTCACTTATTTTGTGCCTGTTGTGCCCGGTTCTGCCTCTGAAGCTCTTGTGGCTTGGAGAAGACAATGAATGAAAGGGGTCTGGCCTGGAAACCGCCTTCACCTTTCTGTCTGAGTTTCTCTGGCTTCATAGAGAAGGCATTCCCCAGCCCCCAGGCATCCCCGGATAACCTCTGGCTGAAGTCTGTACCTCAGAGATCACCTCTCACTTCTCCCGCTCAGAGGCCTGGCTGGTGACCAGAGACTGTAGTGCGTGTGAGAAAGGCTGGCATGGGGGTCGGGGGCTGGGGGTTGGGGCTGGACCTACAAGCTCTGCCTGGGTTCTGGGGCAGGCCCTTCCTAGCTTTCTCCTCTGTTCAGAAGCTGGCTTTGTGCTTATACTTGGTAAGGTCATGGGCCAGTGGGTCATCACTGACTGGGACACTCCACAGGGATCCTGGAGCAGATGAGAGACACACCTGATGGGTGCCACCTCCTGTGTCACCTGCTTACTTCTAGTCCCCTTTTCTTCATCTGTCTCCCAGTGTCCTGAGACTGGCTGGTGGGCCCACAACAATAATCACCACTTTTGATGGGTGACCCCTAATAAGGGCCAGTCTGTGTACACTGGCCTGCGGGTACCAGCTGCACACTCACCCGCTGGCTGACCATGTGACACCTGTTAGCCAGCTCCTCCCGCTCAGCATCTGCCTGGGCCAACAGGTCCTCCAGCCGTGTCAGCTCCTCCTGCAGAAGCTCACTCTCCTCTCGTGCCTGGGTCGTAGTCGCTGACAGCTCCCGCAGCCCTGTGGGTATAGCATTCAGATGAGGCCAGGGCCCTGCCAGTCAGAAGAGGCCTTCCATGAGGAACTTCACATCTTCTCCCGTTACCCAGCATCCTCCTCTCCCTATTGCCTTTGGTAAATATCTCTGACCCCACCTACTCATGGCCAGGCCAAGCCCCTACCAATGAAAGCATGTGTGGGGGACACTGGGTACCACCCGTCATGTCTGAACAGTAGCGGGGCTGCTGCTTCAGAGGGGCAAGACCCTGCCCATGGAAAGAAGCTGCTTTTTCAAATATGCAGTGGTGTGTCTCTGTCCTAGTGCCCAGAGGCCAGTGGTAGCCTGGGGCCATTAGGAGATAGATTAGATTAGACAGACCCATACAACACAAAGGGGTCATCAGACCCCTGCAGAAGGGAATCATGAGCTCAGTTAGCATCGGGGAACCTGCCTACTGTTTGGCCTCCATGAGGGCATGGATTCCTTAGAGCCTGTTCTGCAGTGCATCGATAAGAAAGCTATGTGGGTGGGGCTAGATGAGGGACAGAAACAAGACTCGGGATGTCCCTGTTCAACCTTAACCCAAAGTGTCAACCTTTAGGCTTCTCACGATGGTGAAAAAACGAAGATGGATAAAATAAAGACAGTGGTGGCAGAACAATGTCACAAGTGCTGAGCTCCGTGTGGCAGTGATTAATGGCCCTGTGGCTATCTGCATGACTCCTGAGGACCCGATGAAGAGGGGGTAGTTGGGAAAACAGGGTTGGGAGAGTCTGGGTTGGACAGCCAGGGACACAGGCCAGGCCCCAGTGCCTGCTGGGAGGCTCCCCTGGTACCTGAGCAGTCTCAGCCTCACCTGAGAGAGGTTCCTCACCCAGGCTGCTCGACACGATCTCTCGGATGCGCACTGGCACGGGAGTGGGTTGGGCCTGTTGGCCTTCTCCACGCACAGTTAGCGCCCTGTCTTCCCTTCTGGCCATGGGGCTCAGGATGGTGTCTTCCAACTTCTGAAAAACACCCCAGAGCCTTGGTTCTTATAGGCCCGGGACAGCTTGCAGGCACCTCACACAAGCTCGTGTTGTCAATGCGAGCAGCAGTGAGGTCACTCAGATGTAGCAAAGAGTCCTGGAGATATCAGGGTGGGGCCAGGCTAGTCACCAGAGCCACATGTCATAGTCTCTCTGCCTGTGGGGTGGTATTGTGCCAGTCCCCGGCAGTGCTTTGACAAACATGAGGAAATCAAGGGAATGGGTATCTGAAAGGACTGTTGGCCAAGGTTAGCTCAGGTTACCCTTTCCAACTCTAAGCAGGCTGCACTGAGTCCTGGGCCGACCCCAGCCTCTCTGGGATGTCTGGAGCAGGGGCCTTTGTGTGTATCCACAGAAAAACTCTCCATTGCCTGCCCCACCTGGACTAGTTGGGCTCAGTTGCACAGTAGAGATGGGGAGACTCCCAAACCCCACCCAGTGATCACAGGCCTGGTGGGGGGAAGGGGACACTACAGGTAAAGGACCAAGAGCCCAACCCCAGTTTAGAGAGGCCCATCTCTCGTGTGCTTGGCCCTGTGAGGCTAGACAGGCACAAGGTGACAACGGTCAACAGAGGCTGTTTGGTTCTGAGACCAGCTGAGATGTCCCCCTCAGCTTACTCGAGAGGGGAGCTAGAGTGGCCCACTTTCTTGGTGGGTCCTGAGCTAGTGAGCTGTCAGGAGAGAACACCATATAGGTTCAACGTCAGTCTAACTTCCCGGAGTCCTGGTGAGACAAACCAGAGGGCCCTGGCTCTTCGTGAAGGATCTGACTAGGAATGAACCCCTTCCCACATTATGAATGCTAACATCGAAGATGGAGTCTTTTTCTTTGCTAGCACCCTTTCATGATTTCCTTCAAGCAAGCTAGGCTGCTCAGGGCTAGGAGATTTGATTGCGACAGGAGTCACTCTTGTGCCTGGCTGCCTTGGACAGAGAGCCATTGAACTAGCAGCCCCATTCTTGGCAGCCAACTGGACTGTTATCACGGTCGTCCACCTGCTTTGAACACTCCATGAACATCTCCAGGAAGCTAACCCACAGCTGCTAGGGACACCACAAACTGGGGTGCTGGGGCTGCAGTTCCTGTTTTAGAAGCCTCCTGCTGGTGTCGACTACTCTGGATAATCTGCCCAGACGTGCAAACCTCACTTGGGGCAGGACAGCCTCGTGACACCCGATGACACCACTCACTCTGTAGGTATTGCCACTCACACTAAAGGGCGAGCATTTTCTCCAGCAAGTCAACAGAGATCTCAAAGCTTGAGCAGCATGGGGCCTGTAGCTGGCTGACCACAAGCGTGTAGTGCACTTTCCAGATATCTAAGCAGCTGGTTGGTCACTGCCTTCGGGCTAGTGCCCTCTCCCGCGTGCGGTACTCCCGTGTTGCAACACCAGGCCCAATAAAAACCTCCTTTTGGATGGTTTGCTTGTCCGTTTGTGGTCTTTATCGTGAGTAAGGAAGCCTGGGCTGGCTGTATGGATGTGTAGACAAGACCCTGAGCTTCCAAGTCTTAGCAAAAATAGCAGCAGCTGCATTAAAGGGTCCCAAAGAGTTGCCAGGAGCCACGTGCCCTGGCGTCTGCAGCTGTGGGCTCAAATAGATAAGATGCAGAGCTGGAAAGCTGAGACATTCTAGAAAGCAACTGAGGGCAGAGACTGAGAAATTACAGGTAACAAAGAAACCAAAACTCAGTGAGAGCCAAAGGGCAGAGGAAGCCTAGATGATGGGGACTGCAAGCCCCAGAAGAATTTGGGAGAGCTACTGAGGGGGTTCAGAGGCAAGAGTCTGGGTGCCTAGAACTGAGGATTCTGACAGATGCTCTGCCTCAAGCACCTCAAGCAATAAGCTTCTGACTTTGAAAGCTCCGAGCCATAAGTCTCTTGATCCCACGGCTTAGAGCTAGCTATAGGCTTTGGAAATTCAGGCCGTAAGTCTCTGAAACTCAAGGTCACCTACACTGTGGGAACACCATCTTACCTACCTTTGATTCCTACCTAGACATGATCTTAAGGGCCTCAGATTCTCTGGAGGATTTGCTGGGGGAGGTGCACGTTTTGGGGAGGGAATGAGCCTGAGAGGAAAACCTTGTCAGGTCCTGTGGCTTGTTCTGGGTCAGCAGGAAGCTTCCAGGTATAGGATGAAGAATTGAGGATTAGGAATAACCCACAGTCTCCGACCTGTCCTGTCCATGGACAAAGGATGTTTGGATTGAAGGCAGTGCTTTAATGACCTGTGACTGATGCCGGGGTGGGGTGGGGTAGGGGTACTCCCAAAACTTTCCAGGACAGCAGCCACATTCTCTTCCACAGTGGGACTCCCCAGATCCCTTTCCTACCCCGAGTCCCTTCAGGTGACACTCAGAAGCCGCCTGACTCCCAGCTCACTGAAGCCTTTTCTAGTCTACAGCTCTCCTGGTTCTGATGGCCAGGCCTGGGCTGGTGGAGAGGCCCTGTTTCTCCAGGCCCCCGTCGACCTCACCACAGCTAGGCCTCTTTCCACTCTGAATCCTCTGTGGAGATAAGCAATGGCTTTCACCTAGTCGTCCTAAATGTATTGATTCCTCTCTTAAGCTAGCCAGACTGGAGTCACTCCAATATCCAGACTCTGCCCGGCTCTGGACAGGGCCTGTCCTGGTCCCTGAGAGCCCTGCAAAGGTCAGGTGCTGATGGGAGTGAACCAGGGCCCTTCCGGCTGGGGAAAGACTTAACCTTCTCCAAGGTGTCGCATTTAACTCCCCTAGGTGGTCTTGGTAAGGTGCCCTCACTTCTCTTTCCTCCAGAGGCCCGCCCGGTCTCGCACTGAGTGGGCAGTAAACAATCTTCCTTGGGTGCAGGGCTCTCCTTCCTCCCTGGCTAGGCAGGATCCGGGTGCTCAGACCACCAAGGCCGCTCTAGCCTTTCTAAGAGTTGGGGGGGGGGGGTGCCCAGCCATCACTACCCGACTCTCCTGTTTTGCACAGGGGGAAACCAAGTCGGGTGGCAAACAGAATCCCTAGCCCCCCCCCCCCCCCAGATTAAAGACGTGATGCTGGCTCCATTCAGAGGTTCCCTCCAGGCCGGAAGGACCCTGCCTCCCCTCCCTCCTCTCCCCGGAGCATCAGCGGCGCCACCCGCTAACGGGAAAGCAGCGGCGCAGCACAAACTTGACTCATTCCTAACGTTTACAGAGGGTCACTTATTAGCCGGGACGTCCCGAGAGGCGCTGGGGGCGTAATAGGTTCCAGCTGTGGCCCGGTGCCTGCGATGGGTCGACGCCCAGCCAGAGCGGGAGGGGTGCGGAGGGGGAGCGGGAGGGGCGCGTCCCTGGCAGCCAGCCCTCCCCTCCCGCCTCCAGTCCCCTGTGCGCGGGAGGATTGCAAACGAGGGCCGCCCCGCCTGCACGCAAAATGCGCGGGGGAGGGGCGCGGGGCTCTGCTACAGCGTGCAAGGAGGTCTGTGCTGACCCGGGCTTACATCCCCTGGGATCCCACCCGGGGCCGCCTCCTTCCCCATACTCAAGTCAGGTCGTGGTGGGGAGTGGGGCTTGGAGAGTTTCCAGCTTCTGCCCCGTAGGCTTTGTCCATTGCTACCACCAGTTCTCCCCCTCCCCCGCCCCCCTGCCTGGGTGGGTCACCATCTCTAGGGCCAGAATCTTTCCTATTCAGCCTGGGGAAGGTTCTAGCACAGCAGTGGGAAGCCTGGATAGCCTGGGGGGGGGGGGGGAGGCTCTGATTGTGAGAAGGACACCAAGGCTGGGCAAAAGGGATCTCCACGGTCACTTTCCTAAAAGATGTCAGATTCAAAGAGCTTTTGCCATGTTCGTTCCTTCCTACTGCCCTCCGTGTGTTCCATCAGTTCGACCTATGCCAAAGACCCCAGGGATGTCAATGCTAGGCCAGTAGTTTCTGCATCTAGATGGAGCTCCAAATGGGTGTGTTGGGGGCTCTGTGGGGACACACACCAGTGCCTCCCACTTGGCTGTGGTCCAGTTGAGGGGGTCCTATCTAGGGGACAGGCCTCTTTGCCTCACCCTCAGGGTCAGAGCAGGACTCCTTTCTAAGAGACCGGAGGAGGGGCCCACTGTCCCACCAACACACTGTGCAGAGATATGCCATATCGTCTCCATCTGTGATGTTAGCTGACTGCTCCTTGTTCCTGTGGCCTAGGAACCTCACACTGCACTTCTGCCCTTGCCTGGATGCTGACTGGAGTGGGGAGTCCTGACGGTGGGGTACCCCGATCTTGACTCAAACATTGAGGGGCGCGGCAGCGGTTATTGCAGATGGGGAAACTCAGCTCAGGGACAGGGCTTCAGCCCGCGGGGTGGGTCTGAATCCAGGAAAAGAGCCCATCGCAAGAACGGGGCTCCACTCTATCCTCCAACCCCGTTCCACAGGCATGACCCTTCTATGTGTGTCCCTTCCAATCTGGGACGGGGTCACCCTGCAGGAGAATCTAGGCAACACCCAAGCACAAGCACTGGAAAGGATGGGCAGGGGACGACTGGAGCCTAGAGGTGCGTGGCCCCTCCCAGCTCTCAGCAGGTTGGGTGGGAGGAAGTGTCACGTGTGTCCACCACAAGGGGCTTCCTGAGGGGGGTGGAGGGTGGAAGTAGGGGGAGTGGGGGTGAGGATGCAGGGGTGGGGTGTCCTTCCATGGCTGCTTCAAGCAGTGGGAACAGAACAGGCCATTCAAATATTCCCCCTCTTGGCCTAAGAGTCAGAGTCCAATTGGGGCCTGGCAGGTACCAGACGTGGTCCCCAGCAGGTGAGGCCAGCACTCTCCTGCCAGGTTGCTGATAGAGGAGAGAACAACACAAAACCCATTAAATACTGTCAGGCTGCAACTGACAAGGTAAGGGCTGCTTTCTGTTTTCCCAGCCAAACTAAGCAGGAACTGCCAAGGCTTGAGTGTGAAGTCCCAACGGCCCCCTGGGGTCCTCCTCCAGTGCCAGCAGTGCTTGTCCACTCCCTAAAACATTGCAGGGCCTTCCTGTGGAGGCATGTTGGGATACAGAGATAAAGTCAGTAAACAGAAAGGCACACGAGCTAATTCATTGTCTCTTGTTCATGACTATGGCCACAGACGAACAGACAGGTCGAGGTCCTGGTCCCCAGGGGAGAGCAGAAAGAATTTAAGAACGGAGAAAGGCAGGACTCACCCATACCTTCCAAATAAAGAACTCAGAAGCAAGCAATCAGGGCAGGACCACCAAACTGCTGTTTAAAATCTCCAAGGGAGAGGGTACCCAATGGACAAGCCCACTGTAACTCAGATACCGTGGCAGGATGGGGTTGGGTGGTTGATGTGGAGCAGAGAATTGTCCTATATCTCAGTTCAGTGGTGGCTAGGCCTGCTGTTAATGCTGCGTGCTGAGCTCCAACAGTGCCCCCGTGTGGTCATTTCCAGTACTGCAGGAGGGCAACCAGTCCTGCCCAACATTTCTGAGTTTGGGCTCAGGGACTCCACCATTACAGACAGTAAGAGAACTTGTGACAATAACCTGAGTTGAGGCAGGTTAGCTGGGTTGAATGAAATGTCTTAGCACTATCCACGATCCAGGAGAAGATGTTTTAAAATAAGATATCTTGACTTAGAAACTCTGCCCTTCTTCCCCTGTGTGAGACTTATTTGGGACTGCTGACAGGCTAGCACTGTGGTAGGATTGAGACTCAGCCCTGAGCTCCGAAACACTTGTGGGGCTAGTTTCTGGAGATCCAGATCTCTGGACAGTCCCCTGACTAGTATGCACCTGATTGGATGTCCATGGGTCCTCCTGCTTTCCTTCCGTGAAATAGCTTGGCCAAGAGCAGGCCCAGCTGGAGGCTCAGAGCACATTAAAATCCTGCAGGGGGTTTGGTCGGGAAGTCTGATGGGCTCTGTACCTGGAAATGTCTACTCCTGTGTTTGATGGGTTGCCTTTATAGCGATTTTGATTGATATCCCCCCCTCCTCCACAATGTGGCCGCCAAGCTGGCGTATGGGCATTACCGCTATGAGGGCACTAGATGTTGAAGCAGGGGACAAAAACAAAGGGGACAATGTATTCGTCCACCCCTAGCTCAACGCTTGGCACACAAACAGGCTCAGACAGGTTCCCAGCACAAGTAATTGAAAGCCTTATTGGAACCGCCAAAGGTATGAATCACTAACTACAAAATGACTCACAGCAGGGACTGTTCGGCAGGGTGAGGATGCTGTCTGTCTTGTCTGCTCCTATGTCCTGACACCCACACAGGTTTCCTGGGGATCGTGGCCAGTATGCAATGCAGTGCAAGCAAGGGCCTAGGATAAAGAACATGGGGTGGGGAGGGAGCAGAGAGAGGGGCGGGCTAGACGGCAGGGAAAACCGGAGCGCCATTGTCAAGGCTTGGAATGTTCTGTTGGGGAGGCTGAGCCTGTCTCTGGACCATGGGAAAGAAGGTCTGAAAGAGGATGTGGCCTATCTGCTCAGTGCAGTGGCACTGGTGTCTGGACATGTGGCTCTGGGGACAGAGATAGCCAGTATGTCCTTCCCTGGATGGCATGTGATTAGCACTGAATCCAGGCCACACTTGGACGGACCACTGTCGGCTCCTGCCCTCCTGGGACCTTGTACCTTTGATCTGTGGAGTGAGGCATGACTTTGAAGGGGAAGTGAGAGAGAGGTGGCCGAGTCCCCCACGAGCTCCAGGATGACAAAGTTTAGATAAGAACTCTAGATCTTTCTGCTCACCCCCAAGACATCTGGTGATCTAGTCCTTAATTCACTGGAGATTTAATCAGTAGTGTTACACAGGAGTCACCCGTGAAAACCCTAATGAGGGGCTTAGTGTAGATGCAGGGCTGGGACGGCATGCACCCCAACGGGGTGTTTCAGCTCTCCACCCCTCCCCATACCTGCCATACTTCTTTGTGGCTGTCCTTGATCCCAGAGTGGATGTTTAAGACAGAATAGCAGTGCCTGGGTGTTGAGAGCTGTTCTGGCAGGTTCCTGAGCTCGAGGAGACCTCAGATTTAACTGTGCAGTCAGGGGTCAGAGGGCAGTCTATGATGGTGTCTGAAGTGCTCCATCCTGGGGCTGGAGAGATGGCTTAGTGGTTAAAATCACTGACTGCTCTTCCAGGGGTCTTCAGTTCAATTCCCAGCAACCACAGGGTGGCTCACAGGCATCTGTAATGGGATCCGATACCCCATTCTGGTGTGTCTCATATAAATGAGTGACTCATATAAATAAAGTGTTTTATCCTGTGAGGCTGAGGCCTAGCACGGCCCTTGGGAAGCTGGTGTTAGAACAGGTGGGTCCAGGGGGTTAAAGTTACCTGCAGCTGAGTGAGGGAAAACAGTTCCTACAGCTGAAGTCTCGCTTTAAACACAGAAGAAAGCACAGCGGAAAGTAGCAGCGTCGCTGTAGGAACAAAAGGTGGCAGTTCCTTAGCCGATTTCACATAGGGGCTGGAGAGATGGCTCAGCCGTTGAGAGCACTGACTGCTCTTCCAAGGGTTCTGAGTTCAAATCCCAGCAACCACATGGTGGCTCACAACCATCTGTAATGGGATCCAACGCCCTCTTCTGGTGTGTCTGAAGGTAGCTACAGTATTCACATACATAAAATAAATAAGTACATCTTTTTTTTTTTTTTTAAAGATTCATGTAGTATTGGAGCTGGATCCCACAGCCCTTCTAGAACAGACCCCACAAAAATGACGCCGGAGACGCAGATGGATGAACCTGCACCCCACTCGCTGATGAGCCTTGCTCCCAGTGGGGGAAACAGCTCAGTGGTCCCTGCAGGGAAACCCAGTGGGCAGTGAGCAAAGCCCTGTCCATCCACAGGAGGGAGCTACCACACAGCCATGCTGCGATGTGGGGGACCTGTGCGACACCGTGCTAAGTGAAATGAGCCGACAGAGTCTGTTCGATCCACACGAGGCTCCCAGCACTGCCAGATACACAGAGACAGGGAGCAGGCCGGCGGCTGCCATGGTCTGGGAGGGCTGGTGTTTGATGGGAGATGGTGGTTTGAGAAGATGAAACCATTTTGGGGCTGGAATCTGGTAATGGTTGAGAATAGTGCAGATTCTACTACTGAACTGCACTTTAAGATAAGCAAAAGGATGGGTTCTTTGTTATTTATAATTTATTACAGACTGAAAATCAAAAAAGGGCTGAAAGTCAGTGAATCACACACATATCTCAAATTAGACGGGCAAAACCACGAACTAAAAACAAAGGAAAAATAAGTATGTGGGTCGGTTAAATATAAAAACATAAAATGGAGGGTGCTGGCTGTGTTTTGTCAATTTGACACAAACCTAGACATATCTGAGGAGAGGAAATCTTAACTGAGAGGATGCCTTTATAAGACTAGCCTGTATACAAGTCAGTTGGGTATTGTCTGGATTAATGATTGACGTGGGAGGGCCCCGTGCTTCGAGGACAGTTCCATCCCTGGACAGGTGGTCCTGGATAGAATATAAAAGCAGACTAAGCAAGCCATTAAGGAGCGCTTCCCCACAGCCTCTGCATCATCAGCAGAGGTCCCTTCCCTGACTTCCGGGATGATGGACTATCAGCTCTAAAAATGCTTCTCCGAGTTGCTTTTGATCATGGTGTTTTATCGCAGCAATAGACTCCCTAAGTAAGACAAGAGCCGTATGTTACCAGCTAAGGAGATGAAGAAGTAGGTACCACTCAGGCAGACCCAGAACTTTCTTAGACTTAGACAGAAGGTCTTGAGTTCTGGACACTGTATTGGGAGGCAGAGGTAGCTGCTCTCTCTGCTTCCGGTCCCATGGTGTTAAAAAGGCAGAAGCATACGAACCACTGCCTCTGTTCACGTGATGAGGGTGAGCCTTGTACAGAAATGGGGCTCACGGAGCTCATGGTGCTGGATGCAGCGCCTCTGGCACGGGGAAGGTGCCCAGCTATAACCCAACATGGCAGACGCCATTGTGATGGATGGGTGTGTGAAGAACGGAGCCTACGCTGTGTGGCGGGAAGGAGTCAGACAGCTCAGGAGCCAGATTTGCCGCCTTTAAAAAATAAACCCAACTCATCCCGGAGAGAAGTGGGTGCCAGAGAGAATCACACTGACCCTTCTGGGGCCCGTGCCCTGTGACCTAAACACTTCCCTCTCTTCATTAGCATCACTCCCTAGACTTCCAGCTCGAGAACCCTTTGGGGGTACATTCAAACCACACCCAAACCACAGCCACAGCCAACGGCAATAGCCAACAAATATGAAAATTTATAATGGACAAATTCCCAGAAACTAGAACTTTTACCCAAAAGAAACAGTTTGGAAAGTTCTATGCCATTAAAGCAACCAACCCAAGAGTGGAGAAACCTTCCCACAGTGCATCCCACCCGTCTTGGACGTACTGTCCGTTCTGGGTCTGAGAGGACCTGGGAAGCTCCTCTTCCTGATGCACAGTGATCCCCTCCTTTTGTGTGTAATTTTTGGGGGTCTTTGAACTCACCAAGCCAGTGTCTTACTCTTGGGGACCAATCTGAGGGCTCCCAAGCCTGGTTTCCAGTTTTAGCTTTCAAGTGGCCCGTGGGGCTGGGTGCTCTGGGATACTGTGCAGTAGTGTGTGTGTGTGCACGCGTGCACAGGCAGATGAAGCAAGGAGAAGGGACATCTGGCCCAAGGAAGACGGATGTTGGGAAGCTCTTTCAGCACAGGGAGTGACTTGACGTCAAAGCCTCTCCTCCTGGTCTTGTGGGAGGCTTTTCCCACTTAAACGATGCCCTTCTCCGAGTCTCCTAGTACCCCTGTGTAGCCAGAGGAGCTGGAGGTCCCTAGAGCCCTGCCTCTGGTCTGACAGGGTTATCTGAGCATCTCATGGCGCCTGCCTGCTGTATGCTCACCTCAGGTAATTGCACAGAGATCACAATCACTGCTGTGCAAATAGCAGGTGTGGCAGTGCAGACAGAAAAGCCCCACCAGACTCGATATGACTTTCAGGCGACAGCTTCCCAGGGACAGTGGGATCAGGTGCATGCAGAGACTGTCCCCACCTCCAACGCCCGTGCCCAGAGATGTTTGCATCGTTCTGGGATTGTATCTCATGGGCATGGGCAAACATACAGCCTCTCACTTCCACCCTCAGGCCTCCAAGGATCTAGCTGATCAGGTCCTTACAGGATGATGTATGCTCCAGTGGCTGTGAGTGTTTTGTGACCTCTGGTGTGCTAACCCTCTTTCCGACCCCATCACCGGCCTTGCCGTCAGAATTCAGCCTGAGACCCTTTGGGTAGAAGTGTCAGTGTCCTCTCAAGTGAGAGGATCCACCTAGGATGCTCTCTTATCTTGTTGCATCAATTAAATTATTGTTTTAATTACATTTATTTAGTTGTGGGGGGGGTTGGGGTGTGTATGTGCCATGGTGTGTGTGTGTGTGTGTGCAGAGGTCCGAGGGTAAATTTTGGGAGTTGGATCTCTTTACCACGTGACTCCCAGGGATCAAACTCAGGTCATCAGACTCAGAGGCAACTGTCTTCACCCACTGAGCCATGTCCTCCACCCCAACTGACTTTAATACTCTGTTTGCATCACAATCTGTCCTATGTGGGCAGATGTGGGCCTGTGTGTACGAAGATGCTAAGTGGTTATTTAGCTACTCGGTACCATCTGCGCATAGTTACTCCTTTTAGGGGATCTGATATATTGTTTACCTAGGACTGCGTCAACCCCCTGCAGCGTGGCTTTGAGGGTCTGAGGGCTGGATTAATGAACACCTGAGTCAGCCGGTCCATCTGGGGTTCAGTGAGTCCCCAGTGGTCGGGGACTGTCTGGCTGGGGTGTCTGGATGATGACAGTGTAGGGATGCGGACTGGCAAGTAGGTGGGCTTTTAGGAATGTGGGGATGGTGAGGGGGAGAGGGACTCAGGGCTGATTGCATTGGTCCTGTTTTATAGGTAAGTTCTATGAGGATAGAAATGGAACTTCTGCAGTTTACAGAGGGGGAACTGGGGATATCTCCAAATGGAAGCCCCTCTTCTAAGTTCAGATACAACTGCTCCCATACCTAGCCACCAAAACAGTGGGGTCTCCCGTCCCTTCTATCTTGCTGTGCAGGCTGCAAGCCCGGAGCTCCAGAGGGATGCTGGCTTCCTGGGCTGCTGCACCTGTCTGGAGATCGGCACTTGCACGCTCATATTCCCACTGAGCACATGCGCAGGTGGAACGTGTTCCTGAGGGGCGGGGTGCAGCTGCACTCCAGGCCCCGGGCAGCGTCCTATCTAAAAGTGCTCTCAAGACCTGCTCTCCAGGGGTCACAGAGGGGACAGCCACTTCACTGACCTTGATCACGGTGTCCAGCCCCAGCTGAGACTGCTCTGTGGTGTCTCCGTCATCGGGATTGCTAGAAGTGGAACTCATCCTGGCCAAGAGCACAGGACCTCAGATGGTCAGTGCCTGGGCTCCTCAGCGTGTCTCTTCCTCAAGCCTCGACCACCCAGCACCTTCCTCTGTGTGCCTCCCCACACCTGTGTGCAGTACCTGGCCCACTGTGCTGGTTCTGCCCCGTTGAATTCGCTTGCTCCTGAGCAGCCAGCTGCCCCACCTTGATTGTGGAGACCACACACCAAACAAGCCAGTGAGCGTTGCTGTGGCAACTGGGACGCTGAGGGCCGGGTTTCCCTGGAAATAAGAGTAAGAGCTTGCTGTGAGGGCTTCAGTTGCCTGAAGCGGTTTCCCCGGAGACAGGAGTGACACTGACCCGTCGTTGGAGGGACCCGCATCCAGGCGTCTTCCTAGAGCCCCTGTTTACTGTCTAGGGAGACTTGTTTACTTGCTGATCACACCCGGGGGTGCAGACCACAAGCCCATTCAGGTCACTAACTGACTTAGTTCATGTGCCAAAGAACTTGGCAATCGACGGTGAGATGTGTGCCACAGACGTCTAAGGATTAGGAAGGGACTGACCTTCCCCGGGAGCAAAGGGCTTCCTTGGTAGCAAAGGTCTACATCTTCCCCCCATGGAGCATGCTAAGTTACCTGCCCTACCTAGACCACACAGAATTGCATCCCTCCCAGTTATCTTGTTGATACTGATCTGGTTCATAAACTTATCAATACAGACTCTCAACCTGCCTCTGAGCCCTTCTGAACTCTGTCTGCGGCCGACTCTGCGCATGCATTCCGTAACCCATGCATATGCATACAGATATAGAGATACAGTTACCGTGTGCTATGGGATGTAATTGAAATTGGAATAAGGGACTCTGCCTTGACCTTGGGCTGGGCTACCAGAGCAGGTGGGATTATAGGTAAAATGTGTTACTGAAACCGCTAGACCTTCGATGTTCATTGCGATTCAACAAATTGTCACATAGAAAGCACAAGCATGCCCGTCTGTTTCTCAAGCGTAGCATGCTCATGACAAAGAGGTCCCAGGAATAGGGGGACTGGTTCTTAGGAGGGGCCACCCTGTTTCCTACTCAGGCACCCCTTCTGACCCCCAGATCTGGTCTCTAGGTCGTAGGATGGACTGCCTGGCTCTGTCCCCCTCTGTTGTCAGAAAGCCCGTGAGTTGTTGTTCACAGATCCACCCCCCCCCCCTGGCCACTCGCAGGAGCTTAAGACTCCCTCCCTGCACTCTCGGTACTGGTTGGTCTGGGCCCTTATGTGGTCTGTGAGTGTAGCTTCTGGTCCAGGGCTATTGATGACAAGGAGGATTTTCAGGGTAAGCCCGGAGTATATTCTGCCATGAACCCTGTTAGACTGAGGATAGTGGGTCTCAGGAGGGCCTTGGCTAGTCCTGAACCTTCTCCTGACTGACTGGACTGTTGAACCCAGAACCCTGAGCCTCTGTCCTGAGGTTTGGGGAGTAAGTCCAACTGCAGTTGTCAAGGACGTGCTCTGTCCCCACTGTCCATTCTCCCAGCATGTGACTAATTTTGCCCCTGTCTATGGCCACTTGCCTGGCAGTCTGTTCAATACTTCTGCACTTGGAGGGAGACTCCTTATCAGAAGGTCTCCTGCCTCATTCCTTCCTCCATACCAGGAACAGCCTCAGGACACCACAAACCCTGGATTCCCAATTCCTTGGAAGATGGCTCTTAGCAGTTTTGGTACTGAACTTGAATATCATCATGGCCGGCCTCAGGCATGGACGGGCCCAGACACACTGGCGAGAGTGGGGTGTTAGCCTTGGTACAGTGTCTGGGTTGTGGTGATTCAGAACAAGCACAGGGCCCACTTCCTGTTAGAGCCTTCAGGGCATGCACTTAGGACAGCAAAGGGGGCTGCAATCCGGACCAGGCCAGCCTTGGCCGCCCTCAAGAGTCACTCTCCATGAGCCATGGCTGCTGCCTCTGGACCTGTGAGTTCAGCCCGTGAGCAGTCCACCCTGTCTCCGGGGCATAGAGTCACCAAAGGGACAGAGATGACCACAGACAGCAAGTCAGATTCCAGAGCAGTTCCAGCCAGACAGGCTGTCCTGGGGCTGTGGAACAAGGACAGGGTGTCACATTCCTTCGTTCTCTCCACCCTCTTCACGAGAGGTGTCCCTCACATGAACTGAGCTCGGCGGAGACCAGAGCCACTCCAGGGCCAGGCATCCGAGCTGCTTCTGAAGCTAAATGACTCCATCCTCATTCCTGGCTGCTGAGTGAGGCGGAGAGGCCAGGGCAGGTGATGCTGTGGGCACCTGGTCTTCTCTCAGAAGGTACATGCAGGACCCTCCGCGCAGACCTCTCATGTCCCTTCCCTCCTCTAAGAAGGTTTGGGTCAGGGATGGCAAATAATAAAATTCACAAGGCTGGGGATTGATAAAAAAGGGAGGCCAACTGTGTCTGAGGGGCCCAGACAAAGACCTGAGGGGTTCCCTAGACAGAGGAGAGCATCACCCCCTACCCACTCCGTGCTCACACGGACTAAGCAAAGGATGTTTGGTGGACGGTCCTGGATAGTGACTGCTAGCGTGGCTCAGGGAACCTGCTCTCTGCCACCCAAGGAACAGAGGAAATGGAACACCAAGGTACAACCAGGAAGGACTGGGAGGGCAATTCTGCCTTCGGTGGCAGGAGAGGGGCTGGGGCTTCTGGTCATTCACAGCTGGGCAAGGACCACAGCATAAATAAAGGAAGTGAGAAAGGTCTGATACACCGGCGCTGACAGAGACTTCCTGGATACAACCGTACAAACATGGATGCCAACGATAGCAGATCATTTGGACTCCATCAATGTTAAATCATTACACACAGGAGGACAATATTAAGAAAGAGAAAACTGCACACGGGATGTTATGTGAGAAAACACTTGCAAGTCGTCTATCTGATAGAGGAATCAAATCTAAAACATATAAGCGTTTCCCAACACTCCTCAATACAGCTCAATAGAAAATGGGCCAAGAATGGGAACAGACATTTTCCTGTTGGGCACGCCACAGAAATGTATGACCTTCTTAAGTATTCAGGGGAAACTGTGAGACAGACGTCACACCTGTTAGGGTGGCTACAGTTGAGAAAAGAAGCTGGTGACGGTGTGGATTAACTGGAGGCCTTGCTGCTGGAATGTGAAGCTTGAAACCAGGATGGCATTTCCTCAAAAATCAAACGTGTGCCACGTGACTGGGCAATTCCACGTCTGGGTGTGTCCCCAGAACAGAAAGCAGCGATGGAGAGATTTGGCTGCCATATTCATGTCTGCTGACGGGGGAATAGATAAGCAGTATTTGGCCTTTCCATGCAGTGGATGGTTGTGCTGTATTTAGCAGGAGGGACGTTCCAACACATGTCGTGGCAGGGACGGACCTGGAGGACATCAGGTTGAGTGAAGTAGGCCAGCCACAACAAGACAGGGCCGTGCAATTCCGTCTACACGAAGCTCCTAGAGAAGTTCAGATCTCCAGACAGAAGCGCCCTTTCTCCCCATTCGGTGCTGAGGCTGGGGAGGAGCGGGGAGCTAGTGTCTCGTGGCCACACGGTTTCTGTTTGAGAAGAGAGTCTGGCAGGGCATGGTGGGACATATGGAACTCTCAGGAGACAGAGACAGGTGGAGATCTGTGAGTCCAAGGCTAGCCTAGTCTACATAGTGAGTTCAGGGTTAGCCAGGGATAGTGCGGCTGTGTCTCAAGAAAGAGAGAGAGAGAGAGAGAAAGAGAGAGGTGAGAGTTCTGAAGTAGACAGTAGTAGTGACAGCTGCATAATGTGAACATTTTAATGCACCGAGTTGCATATTTTAATATGGTAAAAAATAATAAATGCTATGAGTATTTATTCAATAAAACCCCATATTCAACCCCTAAACCAAAACCCCCAAATCTTTCTTGTAAACATGGACACAAGGACAGAACTAGCAGAGACTGCACTAGCAGACTCTGAACCCGAACTGGCTAGCTTCTAGTCTGTCCTGGGCTGACCAAATGGTCCTGGGACAGGCAGGACGCCTTGTGTGCCCTGTGTGTTGGGGTGAAACACGGTCAGGCACTTCCTCAGCCTGACAGATTGTCCCCAACACACCCTTGTACACCCAGTCTGGTGACCCTTCCCCTTCGCTAGGATATCACTCATCTCTTGTGTCCCCTCCTTCCCTGAACTGATAGCCCAGCCCCCACACCTCTGTTTGCTCAGCACCAGGGCTATTGGAACCCCATGTGGCTGAGCAGTAGGCCAGGGCTCACAGTGTTTCCATCAGGCAGTAGTGGTGGTGGTGGGGGACTGGGGGGGAATAGTAAGGCCAGCCTGCAGGTGGACGACAGGTGGTATCCCAGTCTGGGACAGCGAAGTGTGTGCTCGGGAGACCCAGTAAATCACCAGACACCCAGGAGCTTCACACATTTTATAAAATACATTTTATATTTTATATTATTATATGTATATTAATATATAATATATTATATTATTATGTAATACATAATAATGTATAATATTGTATTGTATTATTTATATCATTATTATTATTATTATTATTATTATTATTATTATATATTATATGTTTTCTATACCCAGCGTCAGAGGTGCCTCTGGCCCAGATCATCCTTCTGATAGAGGCCTGAGGCCTGAGGCTGAGTAACAGGGGCCTGGCGGAAAAGGTGGAGCCTGAGAAGGGAGACTGTGTTGCCATCCCTGAATTGCAAGGAAGAACGCAATGAAGGATGAAAGGGAAGATGGTCTCCTTGTGTGGCCTTGCCCCTCCTGCTCTAGGGTGCTGGGCAGGCCGCAGGATTACATGGGACCTAGCCTCTCTTTCTTGCAAAACCTTCCCACGCTCTTACACTGCCTCTCCTCAGACCAAGTGAGGGACCAGGGGAAGGCGAGAAAGCAGAGACTTTCTATGGCTTGAACCCTCTGTGGGCATGCTCTGAGGGTCTGGCTGTGTGTGAGAAAAGGAAGCAGCTGGGAAGGTGTAACTCCAGCTCCTGCCTGAAGCTTGTCGGTGACGGTGACGGTGACGCTGAGGTCCCCGGGAGCTATCATGCTGCCCTCCCTGCAGCTCAGCTCCAGGCTGTCAGTTAGACTGACACTAGCCTTGAAGACATCCAGTAGACTGACCTTCCCCACAGTTCCTTCCTTGGCGCCTAGGACAGGGGTTCTCAACCTGTGGGCCGTGACCCCCTAACCTTTAGCAGGTCAAATGACCCTTCCACAGGGGTCGCATCTCAGATATTTATTTTTATGATTCATAACAACAGCAAAGTCACAGTTATGAAGTAGTACCAAAAATAATTTTACAGTTGGAGGTGAGTCGTATTAAAGGGTCACGGCCTTGGGAAGGTTGAGAACCACTGCCGTTGGATTAACTGGACGCCAGTCCTCTCTTGAGATCCAGCTTGGGGAAAGGCACGGCTGATCCTGCTTTGCCTGCTCTTGGCTAGGTGACCACCCGACAGTAGCTCTGGTGTGGATAGGGTTTTCCAGTCCTGCCTCCCTGCTGGCACTCACCCTGCTGGCTCTGTCATCCTCTCCAGGTTATCATTGCTTTCTCAGCCACCCCCAGCCCCTTGTCCCCAGCTTCGGTGCCTCCTGAAGAGCGTTTGCCTCCGATACTTGCTTATCCCGCATACGACAAGCCTGGAGTTCTCACAAGCACCCTGAGGTGGGTCGAGGGCTGGTGGCATGAGCAGACAATGACTTCCGCCACTGTGAACATTGGGTCATCTCTCTCTTGTTTTGACCCTTCTCAGTGGCCACACACACACACTCCACTTCTGAGGAGCTCATGCGGTGGGGGTGGGGCAGACTGAGAAAATAAAACACAGGTCTCACTGTCCCGTATACACAGGCGATGCTTCTGACCTTTCCTGCAAGTTCGATGTGAGTCTCAGAGAAATCCTGGCTTCCTGGGTGCTGGGTGCAGTATCAGTTGCCTACACCGGGGTTGGACTATGATGCTGTGTCGCAGGCAATGGGCACAAGCCATGAGAGAGGACTAGGGTCTGTGGAGAGCCCTGCTGTCCCATCCATCCGGGATCCTGAACCACCCGTCTCGTCATGACCACCTGCTTCTCCAGGAGAGGGGGGCTTGCTTGTGTCAGGGCCTCTGGGTAGCCAAGAATCTCCTGGGCACTGTTAGAGTGCGGAAGCGGCTGGGAGCACATAGCACATGAGCTCCAGTTCTTGGTCCAGAACTTTGAGTCTGTAAAGGACAGCGTGACTCTCCACAGGCCACACGGCGAGGGCCTGAGCACATCTGCCCTGGAACCTCACTTTCTGGGTCCATGTTGAGCTTTAACGGGCAACAGACACTCTGGGCGGAGGGATCCTGTCAGACCACAGAGTTCCAGAAAGAAATGCCACTGCTTACAAAATAGGAGGGGGCCCCTCCCAGAGTGCACCATGAACGCCAGTGGACCTCAGTTGGCCTTTCTTCGGGCACCAGCTGGTGCCCATCTTCATGTGTGCTTACTTTTGGCCATTGTTGCACAATGGAGTTTGGCACAAAATTGCCTAGTAGAGAGTTGAAGTGGTGGCCTTGGAAGTTGACGTGTCTGCGTCCTAGCATGGTGGCATGTGATGCCAGGTCACAGGAGGGACAAGGTGACCAGATGAGGAGGAGCCAAGGCAGCACCTTGCTCAGGGGTGCCTGGGTGACTGTAGGAGACTTCTGTGAGAAGGCCAGGCTTTTCCAGATCCTTGTGGCCGGCTGGCGACTGGCCGCTTGCTGTGCCAGAGCCTGTCCGTGGCTCTCCCAAGGAAGATGCGAGGATTGGAAACTTTATTTGGTGGCCCTGTATGCCACCTCAGATTTCCTTGTAAGAGACAGACAGAAGGCAGAGGAACATGGGGTAGGATCTCCAACAGACTGGGGCAGAGACAGCACGATGCACCCCCAGGCAGCTGTGGCCATTAGATGCAGAAAAAGCCCACCACGCTCCCTTAGAGCCTCCTGAGGGAGCTCAGGCACTGATACCTTGACCTAAGACTTCCAGCCTCTCTGCCCTGGAAACCCAGTGGTGCTATAGAGAGCTGGTAGCCCAGGGAACTCAAGGCCTCTGTGTACATCCGTGCAGGCTGTAGATAGCCACCGGGCCATGTGTGATATGTTGAGGCAGTGTGGAGCTGACACTGCATACTTGCTGAAATCTGTTTGAGGCACTCCATTCAGACTGAAATGTCCCCTCCTTGCTAATCTTTCCCAGAGCGCTTGGGAATTCCCGAGGTGTGGAACCAGTGTCCGTGTCCCTGGGCTACACAGAGGGGTGAATCAATACATTTGTGGTCTAGTCACCCAGACCTTGTGAAAACCGTGGGCTCCAAGAGCTACGCTGGCCACTCTGGCTTCACTATTCCCTCCATTTCCCCTATTTCACATATCAACAGTCTCAGAACTGCAGGGTGGCAGGCGTGGGTCTGCCCTGTGGGTACCAAAACCTGCCACCAGCTCCATCTTCCTCTCTCCACTTCATCCCCGTGATGTCCTTATGTGTCCAAGCCCAGGTTCAGCTCTTCACTGTTCACAGTTATTCTGAATGTGGACCCCAAGCCCAGATGTGGGATACACGGAGGAGAAGGAAGAGGAGGAGGGGGAGGGGGAGGAAGAGGAGGAGGATGAAGAGGAGGAGGAGAAGGAGGAAGAGGAGGAAGAAGAGGAGGAGGGGGGAGGAGGGGAGGAAGAAGAGGGGGAGGAGGAGGAAGAAGAGGAGGAAGAGGAGAAGGAGGAGGGGAGGAGGAAGAGCAGGAGGAGGAGGAGGAAGAGGAGAAGGAGGAGGGGAGGAGGAAGAGCAGGAGGAGGAGGAGGAAGAGGAGAAGGAGGAGGGGAGGAGGAGGAGGAAGAGGAGGAGGAGGAAGCAGAGAAAGAGGAGGGGAGGAGGAGGAGAAGGAGGAAGAAGAAGAAGAGGAGGGGGAGGAGGAGGAAGATGAAGAAGAAGAGGAGGAGGAAGAAGAGGAGGGGGAGGAGGAGGAGGGGGAGGAGGAGGACACTGTCCCAGCCATGGGGGGCACACTATGGCTGCTCACCAGAGGGGCCATGTAAGGAAGAATGGCCTGCTGGACATGGCAGGTCACAGAGGGGAAGGGCAGCATAGAGGGTGAGAAGCTTAGGCAGCACCTTGCTCAGGGGCAGCTTGGTCTCCTAGGTGACTTGAAGAGCCTTCTGTGGGGCTGCGTAGAAAAGCTGGAAAGGCCCAGGTTCTGAGCAAGGAAGGAACTTCCTGGCCTGGCTGCTGAGCCTGCTTCAGGGCTGGATTATACAGGCCTGTGGGACCCACCTCCCACGGGCACAGCTGTGGGACACCGTGGGCAGGGCATAGCAAGGCAGTGTGATGGGTAGAGGAAGCCAGGCCTCTGGAACCTGCACAGCCTTGGGCAGCCATGTTCTGGGCAGCCCCATAGACAGAGTTGGACCAGGCTTCAGGAAAGGAAGCCTGTTTCTACCCTGGGAGGATAGCAGAGGCCTGCTCTCGAGGGTGGGGGGCGTGGGGGGTGCCCCTCAGAGGCTCTGAGCAGCCCCACTAAGCAGGGTGGTTTTCCTTCCCTGCCACCTGGTAACTCTGACTTAATGCTGTTCCCTGGGGTTCGAGACCATTTGTGGTGCGGCTGCAGAGAAGACATTTCTAATGGCGCTAGTTGGGCTGTCAACCTGTAGGCTGTTTGCAGACTAGAAACTGAACTGCCTCTCACTGGGCCTCCTCTAGGGGCCAAGGGTCGATAGGGGCGGCTCCCTTCTGCCAGTCTGGACTTGCACAACTCTGAGCAGGGAGGAGGCACTGGGCAGGGCACCGGCAGGTGTGGAGGGGTTTGTATGGTGAGACTTTCCAGCCATGAGGCAGAACCAGAGACTGCTTCTCCTAGAAGGCCCCAGCAACTGGCCAGGTAGGTGCTAGGTCTTCTCAGAGGGAGGCTGGAAGGGTGGACCGGGCAGCCTGAGGGCTGAGCTGGCCAATTATATGGATGGCAGGTGGAGGAGGGTTGATTTGCATTGGTATCTGAAGAATGTAAAGAAGACACAGCCCAGGTTTGGCCTGAGGGTTGTTCTTCTCTAAGCTTCCAGAGCGAGACCTGGGACCCCCACAGGGTCTGGCATCCATTACCTTCTGAGCCTTGGGAAGGGGGAGGGGCAGGGAAGACCCTTTTCACAAAGACACTGTGACTAGCTTTTGGGTTGGGGTGGAGCGTGGAGATTAGGTGCACACACCCCCTCCTTCAGGTCTGGCCATTGTGTTTGGGGCCCAAGATTCAGGAAGGAGTAGAGCCACAGGAGAGTGGTAAGCAACTGGGCCTCCGCCTCCTCGGTCAGCCCCCCTGTGATACTCTTAATTGTTAGGTACTGACTCACCCCACTTCAAAGGCCTTGGTCTTGGTTCAGCTATTTAACCTGCTGCGAGAGGCCTGTCCCTCTGGAACTCTGCCCGTGGAGTGCTGAGCCCTACCTGCAGACCTGCTCCTCACCTGGGCAGGTACCTCTTCCTGCAAGCCAGTCTACCCAAGCTCAAGAGCAGTCCCCAAGGGCCACCAGGGCCCCTCCGCTGCCCTGTTGCTTGGCCTAGGGATGCCTGGCTCGGAGATGCCCGCTCCCTATGTCTTTGCTCCAGACATGGCAGAGCAGGTGCCCCTGTGGCATCACTACCTGTTGGCCATCCAGTCGCGGGAGTCGCCCCGTGTCCAGGACTACCAGAGAGCAGAGAACATCCTGCTTACTGTGCTAGAACGTGCCCACGCCTTGGACTCCCGCTTCGTTGTTGACTATTCTCGAGACCTGGAGGCCTTCCAGTTTGCGCTGCGTTCCTCCGAGGACCCGCTGGATGTGGAGGTGCCCCTGGGGCTGGACTCGGAGGCGCTCCTGATCGAGGAGTTGGAAGCCGCTGAGCCAGGGGATGGCCCTGCAGTCTGTCGCCTGGGTGTCCTCAAGGAGGCATCTGGCCTGGAGCCATGGATGGCTGAGGACATCTTCAGTGTCTCCTCAGAGGGCAGAGACAAGTGCTGTGGCCACATTGTACCCAGTAAAGTCTTGTGTGTCCTCAGAGATCTTCTGGTGGCTGCCACTGTACACTGCAAGCACCACAGACTCATTCCACCAGGTAACAGTGTGGGGAGCGGGGAGGTACTCTGCACAAGTGGGCAATTGTGTCAGGACACATGTGTGACCACTGTGTGTGAGGGCTGAAGGTATGGACTGGCTCATGTGGACTGCATGCAGGTCCCTGGGCATGTGTCTTCCCTCGGAATGAATGAAGTGTGAGTTGTCATTGTGTGTTGGGGGGTGGGGTCTCCAAACTAAGGTCTGGCCTGTGTGTCCCTAGCATCCGTGAGAAAGCACATTGTGAGTCTCGTGTGACTCATTTCTGCATGGTGGTTTGGGGAAGGCGTTTATATGAGTGTCACTTTATAAATGTATTAAAGTTTAAGGCAAGCCAGCTGTTTTGTTGGCCAGCTTGTTTGATGAGGTCTCAGGCAGGGTTCCAGGAAGTCAGCCTGTTACCTGTTATACCCTGTTGTCATGCCTACAGCTGTCCTTTCTTTAGCCTTAGTCACAATCCGCCAGGTTGTGTGTGAATTTTGGCCATGTGTCTGTGTCAAGATGCAAACG
Source organism: Apodemus sylvaticus (assembly GCF_947179515.1). Taxonomy (NCBI): domain Eukaryota; kingdom Metazoa; phylum Chordata; class Mammalia; order Rodentia; family Muridae; genus Apodemus; species Apodemus sylvaticus. The sequence continues at coordinate 20,828,054 of NC_067480.1, forward strand.
CATGTTAGTGTGTCTACATGTGAGTGTGTGGGGATGTGAATGGACAAGAGTATGCATGTGAGTACACACATGTGAGTGCATGCTTCTATATATATATAGGGGTGTGTGTGTGTGTGTGTGTGTGTGTGCGCGCGCGCGCCTGTTTCAATTTATGGCTGAGTCACTAACTTGGTACACTAAGTCCCAATGGCTCTAGGCTGGGTATTTTCAAATGATCCAGGAACCCAGCTTCAGCCTTTTGCTGGACATCTTGATCATGTTATCTGGGGTGTCAGACCCCCCAGGGGGGTGGGGTCCCAGCATGGTCAGAAGTAGCCAGTTTCTTTACACAAAGATGGCTGGAAGAGTAGGTTCAGCCTGCAACAAGCAAGGACGTTGGGACCTTAAGCAATGATGCTCTCCTCTCGGGTTCAGCATCAGGACCATCAGGCTCCTAGGGCCTGAAGGCCAAAATAGAATGTCCTGCTTTGGGGGGAGGAGACAGACACATGATGGTGGCAGACGCTACTTTCTCATGTGTTTATCTTCCCTTGTCACCTTCCTCATATTTGTACTGTGTCATCAGTGAGTGGGGTAGCTGCCTCTTCCAGAGGGTAGTAAGATGCCTGGGATTCCTACTGTGTGGAGTCCTGGTCTGGCTACATGTCCTGGGCCTGGGAGCCTGTGATAGTGGACTGCTACCCCATGCTTCCCAGGGCTCTGGAAAAGGGTGCATAGCCAAACCCACCACTGGGCACCTACGTGGCAGTCTGGGCTGAAGCATCCAGAAGACCCTTGGACTCTTAGACTTCTAACACCAGGAGGGCAGCTTCTAGTGGAAGTCCTTCTGAGACCTGCTGGGCCATGTGTCCTAGAGCGGAAGACTGACCTTCGGGTGGCCAGAGACTGTCATTAAATGTCTACTGTCTTGCAGCTACTTGGGCGTCTTACCTGGTCATTTCTTGATTCCTCTAACCCAGCATGTAGCTTGGCATAACCACCTCTGTCTTCTTGCTTGACCTAACAGCCATTGCCACTGGCCCTGCCTCCTGTCAGTCCCCTACTTTGCTGGAGGCACACACCCACCTTTTACAGCAACTAGGAGACTTCTAAATGATGGGCTGTCAAGGACCACTCAAATCTCCAGCTCCTACCCCATTTGCACGGCCAGGTCGCTTCCTGGCTGAGAAAGGAGACTCCACAACCCAGACCCGTTCCTGTTGCTGTGGCTGAACTGGACCCATGGGAAATTCCAGGCATCGCTTCCAAACACATCCCTTAAAAGGGAAGCTATTGCTGGTGACAGGGTTCAGCTATCCACTCCCTGGAACCGGTGAGACCAGCCAGGGCTGGCTTAGAGGTGGCCTGGTGAGAACAGGTGTGGTTGGCTGTCTTCCAGGCTGCCATTTCACACACACACACACACACAAATGTGTGACTAGAGGAACACACAGGCATTTAAATGCTGATCTGGGAGGGCCCCTCCCCCCTCATAGGGAAACTGAGGCTCATTGGGATGGAGAATCCCAGAGGTTCCTTATGAGCTACCCTGCAGATGGTAGGTGCTGGCGGGATACAGGAGGCTAGGCTGTTTCCTGCAGACTGTCTTGCAATGGAGACCCTGCTACAAGGCTTGTGTTAGGGGCTTTGTTTTGAGCACGCCCAGCTCCGCAAGGGTTGGCTCTTCTGGCCTATGATGCAGGCTCCTCAGTGGACATAGGGAAATAGAGTACCAGGAGAGGATGGTTCCACCCTGAGCCTGTGAGGAGGTGTGGGTGTCTCTGTTACCCCCGTCACCATCTCTGCTACTGGTTCGTTTCAAAAGGAAGAGCCTCCAGCCTGGCACTCTTGACGTTCCCTCATTGGCAGCCTGGAAATGGGGCCATCCAAGCCAGTATCTCCTCCCAGGACACCAGGGCCTTTCCCAACACGACAGTTCTCTCCCGTGAACTCCCAAGAATGTCTTAGGCTTTGTTGCCCAATCCCCTGCATGGCATAAGGACCAGCATGCACTCACGCCTGCTCAGGGAGGCGCTAGACCTGAGCTACTGGGGAGGCTCTTCGTGTAGGGGGTGAGGTGGGTACGAGTTGTGATCAGGAGAGATCCAGTCTGGGATCACATCTCCCAGTTTTGTTGCTTCTCAGGTGAGCTGGGTTCTTAGGTCTCGGCCCTTCCTGGACGCGACTGGCTGGAGGCGGGATATGAGTCTGCAGACACTGTAGGCGGCGCAGTGGCTGAAGCCTGTCCTTTCGAACAATCAGTGTCTAGGGTGTTCAAAGTTCCCAGAATGCATTGCTGTGCCCAACAGCACCCCGCTGGCTTTCATTAAAGACAGAAAAGGTTCAGAGAGAAGCAATCAGATGCCTTTATGACAGTTCTCCAGCAAAGAGCTGTAGGCTCTGAGCTGCCCAGAGTGGTAGAGGGTCCGGGAGAGCTTGAGGGAACTCCACCCTCCTAGCTCTGCAAACACTGTCTCTAAGCATGCTGGGATGGGTCAGCACCATCTGGGCCCAGAGCTTTTCCTTGGGCTCAGGGCTCTCTCCTGGCTCCATCCAGATGGGTGGAGCTGTGTTTTTTTGTTTTTTGTTTTTTTTTGGTTGTTGTTGTTGGAACCTGACCACAAACAAGGAGCAGATCCCACAGGTCTAGGAGGTGTGGGAAGCAGGCTTGGGAAACTAGACCGAGGGAGGGGCCTAGCAGAGAGAAGGCTTGTGAGGAAAGCTGTTGTTGTTGTGAAGGATGCTGTGACCCAGCTCAGCTGGTGGGTTGTGTCACACCTCAGTCTGGATGGGTAGATAGAGGGGAAAGGGAAATTAAGACAGCAGGTAGGGTGTCCTGAACCAAGGCGGGGTTAGGCCCAGAAGAGGGGAGCTGGATTAATGAGGGGTTGTTGCAGGTTCACTGAATGCTGCTAGCCTGAAGGAAGGGCAGATGCGCCTGTCCCTGCTGGTGTCCAGCGGCTGGAGGAAGATCCGCTTCAACATTGTGCCTGTGGTGAGGAAGAAACACAGGGTGCCTGCCTTGGAGGGGGCCCAGTTGAAGCTTGGATTTCCCGAGGGCGTCTTGAGAAGAATTGCCAGCCACGGGGTGGACCTGGTACCAGCTAATGCCCAGCACTGGAGGTAGATGCCACTCTGGGCCTTCGGGCCATGAGAGAAAGGGTTTCTGAGCCTCGTGCGGGAGGACCTGAGGGGTTCATCCGCTTCTGTCTTGTGGACGTCTGTGTGACACTGAGGTTACTAGAATCTCTGGAGGAGTTCTAATGCTCAACAACTCATAGAGAGCTGAAGGAAAGGCACAGCTGGGTCTTCTTCTGCACAGGAGGTGGCCAGGAGCACAGAGACGTGACGAAATAGCTAGTGTGTTAGGTGGTGTGCGAGGTGTGTTTCACTATCAGCCAGGTAAACACCAGCAGAGAGGTTGTCTAAGATCCCCACAACTTGAGGATGCTCACACCAATGAAAGAAGCTCTGGGGCTTGCCAATACCCTTAGGGTGGTCTTGCCAACTTATGGAGCCCCTCTCAGAATGTTCCCCCAGCTGAGATGTTTCTGTGGGTTCCCGGAAGCCTGTGGGTTCAGTGAGGGCTACTTGTTGCTAAAACAGTGTCTGTGTCAGGGGGCAGAAGCTGAGTCTGAGACTGCACCAGGGCTCAGGGCCTGAGGCCTGTCCAGTCTGGCACTCTTAACTGGCACCCACTTACAGGGTCACAGTGACTTACAAGACACATGTGACTTACAAGACACATGCCCAAGGCGCTGCCATCTTAGAAGCAATTATCCCTCCTAAGTGGTGTGTATGAAGCTGGTTGCCATTCTAAGACTTTAGCAGAGCTCTGTGGGCCCCCTACCCTTCATCCTAGCTGGCCCATTGAAGCAGAACAGAGCCTGTGGCAAATGTGCTGTGTAACCGTGGGCCCACTGAGGCAGGAGAAAGGTAGGGCAGAGTAGAGCCATCTTACGTAAAGAAGAGAGCATGGCTTTCGTGTTGCCTCACCTCAGCCGACCCTTTAGGACCGAGACCTAGGGAGTGGAGATGCTACTCTGTGATGGTCCATCGAGCACTGAAGTGAGAGCCTGTGGTGTGTTCGAATCCTACACACGCTATCCACCCACTGGCTCCCAAGGGGGCAAGCTTTGGTTTCCCTAATGAACCTTAGAATGGAGCCCACACCCGCTGCCAGGCCGGGGGCCCCACTGATCTCCCCCCTGTGTGAACAAAGGCTGGGCTGACTCAGGTCTTCCTTAATCTCTGCAGTCAGAAACCTGGATGCTCAAGCTAACAAACTGAAGCAACTGCTGAGAGACAGGGCTTGAGGCCGCAGAATGGCCACAGGAAGGGCGTGACCCTCATACAGGGCTCCAGAGGCTTCTCTAGGGTTGGGGAGCAGCTGCCACCAGGCCTTTTCTTTCTGGTGGTCCACAGGGTGCTGGGCACCACGAATCCCAGTCCTGATAGGCGGGTCTGGCTTTCAGGATCTCCACTGGCTACCTGCTCAGTCGCCTGCTGGATGCACTAGGCTCCCTCCCCGGCCACCGCCTGGACAGCCTCTCCATCCTCGACCGCGTAAACCTAGAGAGCTGGCGAGGGGGCAGCCAGAACCGTGGCCTAACTTTTGACCACCTGAAGGTAGGCATGGGAGCTCACCACCTTGCTCTGTTGTTCACATTTGAGACAACAGTAAACACCCCCCCCCCAGTGTGTTCCTCACGCCAGCTCTCATGATCAGCAGTCACAGGTATTGGGAGGATTCCAGGTTCACGGGGGACTAGCTCATGAGGGAGGTCTCATAGTCACGGCTGTAGCGAAGCGCTGAGGCATATCAGGCTGCCTTGGCCTGTTCCTAGGCAGGTTATAAATCCTGAAACATGATTGAGTTGGGCCATGCAAAGCTGGAACTCTCCCCTGCATGAGTCCTTCCTAGATCTGTGAACAGTACTGGCCAGATTCCGCTATGGACTGGAGCCAGCTGGGTGCTCCTAAGAGCACTGTCTCCCTTTCTATGCTCTCTGGGGTAGAATAATCAGTCCCATCTTTAGCCTGCTATGGCTTGTTCCTGTGTTGAGAAGAACAAGAGAGGTGCAGGGGTATGGTTCCGATTATCCAGAGTCCCCAGGACGGTGAGGGGAAAGCGGATAGAGATGTGAAGCCCTGGGATCCTCGTGGAGCACGTGTTCACGATTGACAGGACCCTCTGCTTGGTCCAGACCCTTGACTTATCATCAGACACTGGCTCTAGGGAGACTCCCCTGTGTGGACATAGGCCATTCGCTGCTTCCTCAGACCTCTGCCCGCCCGAGGTGGGGATCCAGTTTCCAGTGGTCACTGGTGTCTGATACACAGAGAATCCTGATGCCCAGATGAACTGAGAGGTGCTGGGGGAGGAAAAGGTCTGAGGGCACAGAAATGCAGTGTGCAGTTGGGTAATGGGGTGTGGGCAGGTATCTAGTAAGGAGTGTGGAGCAGGAGGAAGGAGGGATGTCTTCTGCCCTGCGGTGGGCCCTTTGGTCTGCAGAGAATGAACTCAGCCGGAGGGGTATGAAGAAACCTCTTACGAAGGAGGAATCCTCAGATAGCCCTGAGGGAGTTCTAAAGTTCACGGGGTGGGAAAAGAAGCTGGGGGAGGGAGGGGGAGAGAGAGAGAGAGAGAGAGAGAGAGAGAGAGAGAGAAGGTGATGGGAGCTTCAGTGGTTGGCAGATATAGGAGGGCACTCTGGATGTTAAGGTGGAAGCAAGGCGGTGCAGGGTGGGTGGACAGACAGGTGGGGGGCGGGAGCTGTCCAGCTGCCCATTGACAGGTCTGACCTGTGTCCTGCAGACTGTGCTGCTGTGGGCCTCGACACTGTTCCCAGCCCCGGAGGACTGGGCAGACCTGCAGGGCTCCGTGTACCGGCAGCTGGTGGTGCTACTCTGCTGCCTGGCAACCAGGAACCTGCCCCACTTCCTGTATCCAGAGCACAACTTGCTGCAGGACAGCGGCCTGGACCTTGGCACCATCTACCAACGGGTGGAGCACTTCGCCAGCCAGCCCGAAGAGTCCTTACGAATCCATGTCACCCACCTGGGCCACAGCCGTCCACCTCGCATCGACAATGGTGTCAAGGCGCTACTGCAGCTCCCGGCCAGTGACCCTACCTACTGGGCCACCGCCTACTTTGATTTTCTGCTAGATAAGGTGGGTCACAGGAGAGAGTGGAGAGAGCCCCGGTCCTATACCCTAACCACTCCCTCCCAGGTCAGAAGTCAAGGATGGCTGGGGCCTCTGGGTGACTAAGTGTCAGATAGGACACAAAGTGCTACCTCAAGAGAGACCCCCCCTCCCATGGGTGTTATACTGCTCTCTGGAATCCAAGGCAGAGTGCCCGAGATTGCCCTGTGTTCCACAGAATTACCCTAAACCACACAGGGCAAATACCCAGAATCCTCCTCCACCTTGAGGCTGTGACGTTCCATGAACCTCTAGGTTCCATGTCCTGTGTATTTCTGGACTTGGCATTCTGATGGCCATCACCTTTGGAACCTGTGTTCTCTGGCCTGATGTCTACCACACCCACAGTGCCCATCGCTCCCCTGCAAAAGCAGGAACCCACCTCCACCCCAGGCCCAAATACCACCTCCAAGGCACGTCTGACATTTTTTTTTTTTTTTTTGGTCATCTCTTCCTTCTACCATCAGTGACCTGGGGTGGACATTGTGGTACTGGGCATCTCCATTTTATTTTAGGAAGGCCTGCCTGCTGGAGAGCTGATAACTACCCATCACCCCATTTGGGGGCCAGATTGATGGGCCTATGTCAAGCTCTTAGCAGATCTGTGCAGGCAGGGTGGGTGGAGGCTGGGATGCACATCTGTGGGACCTCCTCGGGAGTCATGCCTGCACCAGGGATGCATTGTGTGAGGCAGGCCTGGTGGAGGGGGGATGCTGGAGTGGTCCACCTTCATCAATGCTGGCCCAGGTGGGTACCCACAGGTATGGTGGGTACAGGGAATGCTTGATTGAGACTGGTATAGCCTGGCTTCCTGTGACCCTCTGTCCCTGCTTACTCCAGTTCCAGGTCTTTAACATCCAGGATAAGGACAGAATCTCGGCCATGCAGAACATCTTCCAGAAGACCAAGACCATGGGGAGTGAGAACAGCTGAGCTGGGCTGGGAGACCCAGTCTCTACCAACCTGCAGAGCTCCCTGGAACTTTTGGAAAAGGACTGGGAATCAGGGATGTCTCTTTGAGTGACTTGTAGAGGGATTTAGTCCCTAAGGACTCCCATTCAAGGGATCACTGTGAGAGTCTAAGTACCCTGCACTGGTACTTAGCTGCCATGTTCCAGACTGAGCTTGAGGTGGCTGGGTACATGCTTCCCAGACACCCGCTGACCCAGCCATTTGATGGTGGAACAGGTACAGACACAAGACAACACGGGTCTTTGCTCTGCCTATGCGCCGTACCATTCCTCGGGGTTGAAATACTGTGTGTTCAGTGTTGAACACATTCGTGCTCCAGTGTACCCCTTGGAGAGGGTCCCCCTACTTTCTGTATCTCTCGGTGCAAATACAAACTCCTAAAACTCTGAAAGGCTCCTGTGCAAAGGATGGCTTCATTTCAAACCTTCTCCACTCTCAGGTAGAGAATGTCCCCTGGACAGGTAGCTCTCCTCCCCAGAAGAGGGAATTCCAAGCTTCCCTTCCCCCATACTGCTCTCTGTCGCTGGAGGAGTGTTCCCCACTCCCAGAATCCTGTGATTTCCCCTCGCATCTTCTCATTAGTCTTAAACAGCTTCTCTGGAGCCCAGGGTGCTCTGAGTACCCCAGCCGAGAGGCTCTTCCCCATCGTCTTTGATTACTTGGGACATCTACTCCCCGGCTTCAGAACTGCAGGCTGCACTCCAGGCTCTGGGGGGGAAACCCGGGGCCCTACATGTGTATGGGTCACGCAGCGCCCCAGTGCCCTTCAAGGCCTGACAGCTTTTGTCTGAGAAACCACACAGTGAGAGCAAGAACCGGGGCCTCCGGATGTTATAGGACCAGGGCCTGAGTTGTCACCAGTGCAAGGGAAATGGCCTGTTGTCTCAGGCGCAGGGCTGAAATAGATAGAGCCAGGCCCACCCTTGCCACCTCCTCAGTGATGAGTATAAGTCACAATGGCTGCACTTAACAGGAATGAGAGCTGTGAGCACAGGAACTGCCAAGAGGACACTATTTCTTTTATTGACAGAGTCTTGCTATGTAGCAGTGGCTGGCATGGAACTCTGTGCTGGCCAGGCTATCCCTCAGACTCACAGAGACAGCCTTTGTTGCCTCCTACACGCAGGAATTAAAGATGTGCACCACCACATGGAGCTAAATTTTTTTAAAAAATTATATTTTATATATTTGTTTTGCTTGTACTAATGTGTGTGCATGTGTATGTATGTGTGTGTGCATGCATGTGTGTGTGCATGTGTGTATGTGTGCATGTGTGTGTATGTGTGTACATATGTGTGTGCGTGTGTGCATGCCTGTGTGTGCATGTGAGTATATGTGTGTGCATATGTGTGTACATGTGTGTGCGTGTGCATGCGTATGTGTGTGCGTGCGTGTGCGTGTGTGTGTGTGTGTGTGTGTATGTGTCTACATATGCGTGTATGTGTGTGTGCATGCCTGTGTGTGTGCATGTGAGTATGTGTGTGCATGTGTGTACATATGTGTGTATGTGTGTGCGTGTGTATATGTGTGCGTGTGTGTGTGCGTGTGTGTATATGTGTCTACATATGTGTGTGTACATGCCTGTGTGTGTGAATGTGAGTATATGTGTGTGCATATGTGTGTACATATGTATGTGCGTGTGTGTGTGCGCGTGTGTGCGCGCGTGTGCGTGTGCGTGTGCGTGTGTGCGTGTGTGTGTGTGTATGCATGAGAGCCATGGCTCATGTGTGGAGGTCAGAGAACAACTTGTAGAAGCTGGTTCCTTCCTCTATTATGTGGGTCAGTCCAGGAATTGAGCTCAGGTCATCAGAGAAGACATTTACGCACTCAGCCATCTCGTTAGTACTCAAGGGACTGGTTTGAGACTATTTCTAGTCCACTGCCCTTTAGTCTACCAAAGCACAGCACACAAGGATACAGGTGCAGAATGTAGTGCTTCTTCAAGCTTCCCGTCACAGCCTCAGTAAGAGCCAGGGGGACTGCCGTGAGTGTCAGGGTTAAAGAAACTTTGCCAAATGGTAATTTGTCACCAAGAGGCTGTGCTAGACATGCAATCTATGGTAAAATAGGATGTCAGGGTCTCTGGAACTTTCTCTGTAGGCACCAAAGCAGGAGGCAGATCCTCTTTGTTCCCATTAGAAGAGAGGACAAGAAGCAGTGTGTCTACTTGGAAGAGGACAGTATAAATTCTGGATCCCACCCACACTAACTCTCCTGTCCTAGACAAGAGACAGATTTTGGGAGACAAACTACAGAATGACTCTGTGCTGATGGTACCATGCAGGTCATAGCCAGGAAGGCTTGCTGGCAAGTTCTTTAGTACCCTACACGTGTGTTCAACTTTGAACATTTCTACATGACATTGTGGTCTACAAATGAGCTGGATATGCCTGTGGGTATATAAAAGGCTCTCATTCCATAGGCCAAATTGGGGAAAGGCTTTGCACCATCTCGACGTCTGCCCTTGGCAAAACCCTTGGGCCGAAACTTTGCCCTATCTGCCTCAGTGCTTGGTGAGATTTCTGTATCGTGAAGACTATGCACCTCGCCTAGGAGTATCCATCAGCTAAGTCACTGGGTTAGCTATCACTTTTGAGTAGGACTGGCACACTCTGAGTGTTTAACCCTGCAGCATGTCTATGTCCTAGGATGACCAGTTTCAATGGTATTATGTGGATCCCTGAAAATCCATCATGGGAGCTGAGGTCTTGAAGCACGGGAGTGTCAAACAGAACAAAAGGAGCCCGAGATGCCCCATGACCCCTTCCCCACTGACACTGGCCCCTGTGTGTGTTGACAGGGGTGGGAGCTATTGATGGCAATGCCGCACAGATTCAGAGGGCAATGGAGGCAGACTGTCTGGGACCAATCAGAGGCGGGGTGAGGGGACAGATAAGTTACAAGAGAGTGGCTTGAGCCTCCCTGTCGTCGCACCTGGTGTCTGGGCCCCTCCCTCACTGCATGCTGGCCTTGGTGACTCCCCTGGGGACCTAGAGTCCTGGAAAGCAGGAGTGAGGGATGACCCTCCCACAAACAGAGCCAAGAAATAGACTTATTCCTTAATTGCGGAGATATGAGGCCCATGAGAAAAACGATAGAAGACAAGAGATTACAGAGGAGAAGGAGGCTGCAAATGACATGCAAGGTGAGTCCTCTGGAAAGACCAGAAACTCTGAAGTTAGGTTCTCCAGAGTCCACGAGGACCCACGAGGACCCACAAGTGCGGACGCTTGGAGATAGAAACATCCCACTCTCGGTACATGGTAGTAAAAAGAATCAACAAGTGCACAGAGGACTGGAAGACCCATCACCAGCTAGCCACATGCTGTCTGGAGAAGCCCACTCTCGTGGACAGGATCGGGCATTAGGGCATTTGCACAGGTGGGGGAGGTGTTTCCCTGATTGGCTTTTGACTGTGTGAATGAAAAATGCGGAAGCCAATTGCTGGGTGAAGGGAAAAGGGTGGGAGATCCAGGTCACAGGAGGAAGAGATGGGGCTGCAGAGAGAAAGGGGATTTGGACCAGGCTGTGAAGCAGGTAGGAAGCTACAGACATGTAGGTCTCAGGGGCACCTCTAGTTTCTAGCTTCCACTGAGGGCGGAGGCCAGGGAAAATGAAAGGAGCTAGTTGCTAAGATCAGAGCAGGAAATTCTTTGCCCAGCCATTAGGTTATCTGGCTAGTTTTTAAATAATAAGATATGACCAAAAGAAGGCAGCCAGAGTAGAATAGACACCAGAAACTAACCTACACATACGTAGCCAATGATCTTTGCCAGGTTGGCAGGTCAATAGGATGCAGAAAGTAAGGTTTGTTAAACAAGCATATCACTGGGACAACTGGATACTGCTATTAATAAAGTGCACTTCGCCCCATGTCCATTCAATGGAACAAATAATAGACCCACACAATAACTCCGAAAGAAAATACAGAGGTATTCATCACAACCTCAAAATAGGAAAGACTTGTGGGGCAAGATATAAATAGCACAGGTCACAGAAAGAGAACCCATAGGACTGCACCAAAATCAAACATACCTGCTCTTTGGAGCCGTCAGTGGGAGAATAAATAGGTAAGCCATAGAACCAGGAAACCCTTGGGACCCAAACATCTGACTGGGTTGAGAATACATTTTTTAAAAGATCTATTATGGTATGTATGGAGGGAGGCGGTGTCTCGGTGGGTAAAGTGTTTATAAAGCAAGCATGGAGACCTAAGTTTGAATCCCAAGCACCCAAACACCCTTGCACAAGCTGGTCACACACCTGTAATCTTAACAGTGGGTGAGGGGAGAGGCAGAAACAAGTTTGTTGGGCAGACAGACAGACACAGACAGACAGGCATGTGTGCGACACATAGAGGAACTCAAGGACTAGTACAACCAGCAACCACAAGAGGAAAAACCTACATACCTACATGTGAGCAAACTGTTCGAACTGACACTTCTCTGAAGATGTTTGCAAGTAGCCAATGGCAAGGGAAAAGATACAGGCCTTGTCTGTCATCAGGGGAGGGGACATCTAATTGAGTTAGTTTAATAACCGCTAGAACCAAAGGATGCCAGCCACCTGGGCAAGACTGTGGAATGGCCGCAGCTCTTATACAGAGTTTCTCCTGGTCAAGGCACCTGTAACTGAAATCCTCCTCATCCACTCAGAAGAAGTAAAAGGATCCAGTCACAGGAAGCCTTGAATCCGGAGGCTGTCACAGCTGTACTCATCAGAGCCCCAAATGGAAAGAAATCAGGTGTCTATCACCGGCAGGTAAAGGAACAGACTTTCTACGGTGTGGTTATACAGGTGAGGGCAGCCAGGTACACGTGTCCAGGAAGGTCCATGGTCCCAGGCAGACCCTCATCAGGGAATATGTGTGGTCCATGGGTGGCACAGCTGACCCGCAGGATCAGAGGCAGGGGCTCTTCCACTGGATAACTCCTGCGTCCATTCTCAGGCAAACCACTTGAATACCTCAGTGTCTGCCTCTTGGGAGATCAAACCAAGATAGAACTACTCTCTGGACAAAGACCAGGCTCTAAGCGATCACGTGGCCCTAGTCATTCTGGGCCCTGGGATCCCCAGTCTCCTCTCCAAGAACCCCTCCCTGCTCTACTCCAGGACCCCTTATGGCACTGATTACAGCTGTGCTGTGACTGCGTTCGTGTGTCCCTCAAGTCTGTCTCCTCTGGCCACCAGGGAACCCCTGGGCAGCAGCCTCCGTTGGCTCAAGGACCTACCCCAGAGCACAGCTGTGACCAGTTGGATCAGGGATGTGCCACATAGCTAGGTCAGCCATTCTCTGCCAGGAGGTGCATTCCTACTGATAACCTGAAAGGAGGGGCTCTCTAGCCTTGGTAAGGGGGTGCTTTTCAACCTTCCTCTCTGGGGTTCTGAGTGTAGATGCCCAGTATGCTCCTGGTGGTGAGTGTGCTGGACAACTGGGCCGGACGTGAGGTGTGTGTGTAGGAGGGGGACAAGCAGAGCAGGGAACTGGGGCTCAGTATCTGTTCAGGTGAAAATGAAACCTCAGGGTTAAGGGTCAAGGATGAGAGGCCTTCATGGCCGTGAGCTCATGTTTTGGTCATGTGTTTGTGGGTGTCTTGTCTCTATGAGTGGGGGTTTCTTGTAGATTCACTTGAAGACACCATGATGAGAGTGTGTTTGGTATGTGTGGGGGTGAGTGACATCTAGGATATTAAAGACAGTATCCTCAGCCCTGGGAAAAGATCTGTGAATAAGGAGCCCTTTACAAAAGGCCACACTGGGGCTATGCAGGCAGCTGAGGGCCCAGGTCCCTCTTCCACACCTAGCTCCACACGGTCATAGGAGATTCTGGCAAGCACTTTATTGAATATTCCCAAATATTCAGTAAAATTCAGTGGCCTGCGGACTGCAGTTCCATCGGAAGGTGATTCGCATCCTGTTTCCACAAGGTTCCATTTGTGGGGAGAGGGGCAGCTTCACCCCGATCCTTCCGGCCTGGCCTGGCTACATCATCAGCTTTGCTGGCCCTAGGCCTTGCACAGTCTTTTCGCTCTTGCTATATTTCCAGCCTTTCCAGGAGGGCGCGGTCTGGTTGAGAGGACGCTCACAACTTGTTCTTAGGACACCGTTGCAGGGCTTCCCTCAGGGCCTCGGCCAGACGGTCGACATTCTCTGTGGTGGCGTTCCCGCCCAGGAGGCCTATCCGCAGCACCTGATAGGAATGGAGCAGGCAGACGTCAGCCTGTGTCTGCAGCCTCTTGTCTGTTAGGAGCTGGTGGTTAGCGTGAGGTAATTTTATCACACGGGATCAGCATCCATCTGGTATGCAGATGGGGAGTAGCCTTGTGCATGCCACTCAGGGGCCAGAGCCAGCCCTCCTCACTGTACCCAAAACATGGAGTTCAGGGGCATGGCCAGGGACGGTCACACAGCATTCAGAATGGACCTGGTAAATGTGTGACCTCCCTACTATGGTGGAGAGGGCTGAGGATATTCTACTTGAAGTGATCAGGCTGTTTGGGCCCTGCAGTGACCCAACACAGTGGGACTTGATAAGAGGAAGGAGTGTCTAGTGCCTCTGGCTACAAAGCCCTGGCTTTCCAGAAGCCTCCTCACCTTCTCCTCAGTGGGCCCAAGACCGCCAGAGATTTCAATGCTGAAGCGGTTCAGTACGTAGCTGACGATGTCCCTCCAGTCGTAGCCGGCAGGCACAAACACGGTGGTGATTGTGGGGAGCCGGATTTCCTGCAAGAAGCACCAGGCTTAACCGTATGGACTGGGGCCCTTCGTACCCTTCAGGGACACTCCTATTCTCTGATGGTGCTCTGGCTGCTTGATCTGTGCGGGCTTTTAGAGTCTAGAGAAAGGGCCAGAGGAAAACAGCTTGCCAGTCAGCCGTTGGCTACCACAGGGAACACTTGGCAGGGAACAGGAGCCATCTGGAGATTGCCAAGGGCCTAAAGAGGTTCCCCCTCCCCCTCGGCTTCTGGAGGCTCACATCCCTCTGAAACATGGTGCTTGGTCTCACCAATTGATCATAGCCTCACCCTCCCCATTGTACTAGTGCCTGGATCAGGCAACCACTGCCCGCACCCGCCTCCCAAGGGCTCCTCACCGGGTCCTTCACAAACAACTTCAAGCCCAGCTCCTGCAGGCGTTTGTGCAGATGTGCTGTGGCCTCCCTGTGACGCCGCCAGGAATTCTCCAGGCCCTGTGGGGAAAAGGTGGCCATGACAGCAGGCAGGTGCTAGCCCCTCTATTGCCTAGATACACTTGGTAACAACTTCTGGAACCCCAGGCTCTGAGGAGACAAGAGCTTATGTTGGGCCAACTTGAGGAAAGAGGATATTTTCTGGGTCTGGGAGGGAAAGAAGTGGGTCCTGGCCTCCTAAGGGTACCCAGTGGGCCCTGGGAAGACAGGCAGGGCACATTTCAAAAGGTAGGCTGCCACTGGAGGAAGCTGGGATCGCTGGCCACGTGGGTTTGGTGTGATCAGAGTCAGCTCCCATTCATCCTGACCCTGGACCTAAGGAACTGTGATATGTAACCTCTAGGAACAGTCCTTCCTACTCTGGCTCCCACGATCACTCCTAGGTCATATTTTGCCCACCATTAACTTCTTCCCACTGACCACTAGATCTTGCCATCTTCTTAGCACACTGAGCTTACCTCTTTGCCAATACTCTCCCTTCTTCCATTTTAGGGTCTCAGTATGTAGCTCAGGCTAGCCACAAACTCTTGATCCTGCATCAACATCCTGAGTGCTGGGATTACAGGTAGGTGCCACCTCACTTGGCTACCCAGGACTTCTTTCTTTTCCCTGTCCAGTTCATGCCCTAGTTTTTGCTCCACAGGGATGTGTCCCCAGCTCAGGGTCCTAGCCAGGGTGTAGGTGACTGTCTAGATCATGGGTCACTTCATTTTTAACCCAATTCTCATACAGCGACTTCATGAGTGGTCCTTAGAATTCGAACATGTTAACCAGAGCCCAGGGCTCTTCCTGGCCTCTGTGGCCGGCAATTGTCTGTGAGGGACACCAGGACTCAGAGGAAGGTGGCCAGGTTTTGGTTATTTTTTTCTCTCCTGTGACCTATGGAACCAACTGGGCCCATAGCCACACCTCACCTCCATTTCCTGAGAGTGGATTTTGCACTGGACACAACCGCTGACCCAGTTGGCCTGGAACCTGCACATGCCTGCAGAGGGTCAACCCCTTCTCTGGTGAGAACTGCAGTCGCCAGGAGTGTCCCAAGGGCTTGTGTGGAAACTATCTTGGCTAGCAAGGCAGGAGCTGCAAGTGGTGTTGGCATGTGTCTGTCAGTGACGTTTATAATGAAACCCAAGGAAGCTGAGCATGGTGGTGCATGCTTATAATCCCAGAACATGGGAGGTAGATGCAGGATAATTGGGAATTCAAGGCTAGCCTGGAACTAAGTTTGAGGCTAGCCTGGGCTACATGACGCTCTAGCTTTTTTTTTTTTTCTTCAGGCTCCATCTGGCCCATGTGATATCTTCAGACTTGTAATAGAGTAAGTATAGGCCTTGACCTTGAACTTAGATTTCCCAGCTTCTAGAAACTATCAGCCAATATTTAACTATAAGGTATTCTTCCTGTGGCATAAACAGACTAAGATAGCCCTTTATCTGCTAACTGCTTGGCTGTATGTGCTCCATTTCTGAGACCCCCTCTCACCACACCTACCTCTCTCGGATCCCCCACTTAATTCCGAGGAACCTCTCCCTTGGATCTCCACTATGATCTGCTCAGTCACTGAAGGGTCAGACCAGAGTGTGCCTCTGTTTGCCCTGGGCTCTGTCTTCCCAGTCTACCCACAGCCTGTGCTCCAGATTCCTCTTTGAAGAAGCCATCCCTTCCCTGCCCCTCACTCCTTAAGAGGACCTCCATCTTCCTGGCTACACCATAGCTTCCTTAGGTCTGTTGGCAAACAGATTCATTGCTGTCTTAGGAATCCTCTTGTCTCCTTTCTCTAGAGCAATCTGAGGGAGTCACGGGAAAGGAAGTAGCCCTCAGGTCCAGTCTGAGGTGCACTCCGGCCTGAGGCCTTCCTTTTCCTCCCTCTCCACTTCTTTTTCTTCTTCCCATTAGGGTGAAGTCCCTACTATTACCTGCTCTGCAATGAGTGCCAGGCTCTCCCTCAGGCAGTATAAGCTGGTGACAGGCATGGTGTGATGAATTCTGGGGAACACAAAAAGAGCCTGCTTCAATGTCATGGTAGAGACTGGGCCGGGAGCTGACTGTCCCACTCAGACAGCTCTGTGACAGGAGCTGGCCATGTCCCGGGGGGCACTTCCTGTTTCAGAGTCACAGAGTTAGGAATGCCAGGGAGGGAAGACCCACACAGGGCTTGGCAATATGTACAGGAAGGAGAAGAGGAGAAATACATGGTTGGTCGCCATCTTCCCTCCAGGACTCCATGTCCTTGTGAAGCCAGCACTGGACGCTTTCTCCCTAATAGTCTAGAGCATCATTGTGGTACCCTGTCTTGGGTTTGGTACAAGACCTCTCAGGATCATGACTGAGGTGGCCTATGGAACCCCTGGTTTACCTTCCAAGAGAGGTAAACTGAGACCTGGAATGAAAAGATAGTCAGGTGCAAAAGAACTGAGGGAGGACACGGATTATAGACATGGTAGTGGGGGCTGTTTATTAGGCCTGAGCCTCTGGGCCAGGTGGCAAGTGGGACCTCAATTTAATGGCTATCACAGGAGTCCTCAATTAGAACATGGGGCTCAAAGACACAAGTTCTGGAATACAGAAATTGACATGCATGGCTAATAGGAGGCTGGGTGCAGAGTGGGCAGTCACCCCACCACCCTCATCCCTGGGCCTGCCCGATACTCACACTCTGGTCTTTCCCTCACAGCCCCACAACTTGGCCAAGTATGTGATGTCTGTGTAGAAGGAGACTGGCTTTGTCTTCCGGGAGTAGACCTTGCGTCTGGACAAGAGAAGCCTGAGTAAGCACCTATCTGCCTTTGGCTTGTGGGCGCTCTGGGGTTGCAGATGTGGGGTGCAGGGGCAGATAGCCTGTTGTGGAACTTGTGTTCATGGGACCTTGTGAGTCCAGGCGGGACATGAGTTCTCAAACTGCCCAACCCTCCGGGGTCTGCACGATTGCGACTGTCCCATGGGTTCCCAAACCCAGGGCCTCACTACTCTTGGTCTCTTCATTTCTCCCACTTCCAACCACAGCTCTGTCCTGTCCCCTAATCCTTCCCCTGACCCCTGATGACCTTCCTCCCTTCCTACACAGCCCTCAGCCCCGACTTTCTCTATGACACTGTTGGTGTCCGACATGGCAGCCCGGAAGAACTCCTGAGCATACCAAATCGACTCACTTGGGTCGGGACTCAAAGGCTGACTGGCGGTCATTACCCGCTGTTGTCTCTCTTTCATCACTTTGTCTCTTCCTCCAACCCCCATTATCTAGGCCCAGGATCCAGATGCCAGGATCCTGAGATGATGGTGGGACAGAGTGGGGTGGGGGACTTGTGCCTCACTCTGGCAGCTCCTATGCCAACGTCCGGAAGCTGAGCAGAGGTTGAAGGGTGGGTACTGGGCTCTGAACATCCAGACACATTAGATCACCCCTTAGAGTGACCTCTGGAACTTCCAGAATGCCAGCCTTTGATCCTACCCACGGCCCAGGGTCCGCCATGTGTCCTCCCCTTTTCCCCCCGTGAGACATCTTCAGAGCATCTTGGCTTTTAGGACATCCCAGCAGGGTGTGCAGGGAGAGGTTTCAACAGGAAGCCTTTTCCTCCCTCCCTCTTGTGGTCAGCCACGCCCCCATCAGAATCCCAAAGCGAGGCATGGACCACTCACTTGGCCTTGTCGTTGAAGGAGATGAGGGAGACCCCTGGTGGGGCATTCAGGACCTTCTGAGAGCCAGAGTACATGACGTCAATACCTAGGGTGGGGATGGAGAAGGGGGTGTCTGAGACCCCACAGAAGAATCCAACAAATAGGTGTGCTTGTCCAGTCTGTGCCATACTCTGCGATTGGTGGACCGAGATTTCTCTGATATGTGGAAACCAGGAGGAGCATGGGAGAGACCTGGCTTCGGATATCAGCCCTGGTTTGTCACACTTGTGGTCTCAGGCTGGAGCCTCTTAGCGAGGCCTTTCTAATCTCTGTGAACCGGTCGAGCATGGGCAGTACAGCAAGGTGTCTGCAGGATGTCCCTGATGCCTGCAGCTCTGGAGTCACTGCATCTGATATGCAAGCCCAGCCCTTCCTTGACCTGTCTGCTCCTGCTGCAGCTGGAGAACCTCCTATCCTCACCCTCACCCCCACCCCCCCAGTAGCAGCTTCCTCCTGCGGCACCTCCGCCCCCTACACACACCCTATCTCATGGTCTGGCATAAACTCAGGGGGTTGACTCACTTCAGAGTCTGCTGTCCCAGGGATATGGTATATGAGTGATGTGTCCCCAAAGGATGATTCATTGAAAAGTTGGTCTTTAGTGTGGAATGGGAGGTTGGGACCGCTAAGAGGCAGGGCCTATTGGGATGTTATTGGGTCACTGACTCTCTGCAGGAATTGACCCTGCCTAGTTCTCAGAAAAGGGCTGCTAGGAAAGAACACGCCTTTCCCTTCCTGGTCTCTGGCTCCTCACCCTGTGATTTCTTCCTCTTGCTTTACTCTTACTGTGTTGCTCTCCTCCAGGAGGGGATCCAGCCAGGACCCATGCCAGAGACCCTGCCATGCTGTTTGAACCTTCTGGCAAATGCAAACTACATAGCCTCTTTTGCCAGGGCCTGTGGAGACAGGGCCACAAACCCTGTGATGGTCAGGTGGTGGTTTCTACAAGAACTGTCATACCGAGTCTTCTGTAGCCTCAGAGTTTGTCAGTGTGTGTGACCTGGAATATGGGGTAGGGGTGTTGTCTGAGGCATGCTCTTACCTTGTTGGTCCATGTAGATAGGGGCCCCACCCAGTGATGCCACAGAGTCCACCAGGAGTAGGCACTGGTACCTGGAGGAAGCAGCACAGTGAAGCAGGGGGCATTGTGGGAGTTCGGATTTCAGCCTAAACTGGGCGTCTGGTGTGGGTGGGGTGGGGGGATGGCTTGAAAGTCTTTGGAAGGTCAGAGGGGAAGCAGGGAAGGGTCCCTTTCACTTCTTATGTGGGGTTCCCTCGCTGAAGTGCTCCTTGAAGCCAGAAGCAGCTATAGCACTGGGCAGGTATCTATACTGGGGCCTGGGTGAGCGGGTCATGACCCAGATGTCTCTGCCACTGGACCTCTTGGAGATAAATGAGAGTCAGCCTAGGTAACCAGGGTTCTGAGTGCCAAGAGCTAGGGTGAGTCCCAGCAAGCTGGCAGCGCAAAAGTCTGGGCTTCCCTCTTGCCTCTACCAATAGCCACACACTTGGCCCCCTGCCACAGACACGCAGCCTTTAGAGGCCAGAGTCCAGCTCAAGCAATATCGAGTATATTCATCCCCTTCCACCCAGGTTTCCTCACAGAACCATGAAAGTGCAGTCCTAGGCAAGGCTTGAACCTGTCTAATTAGGCTCCATGCATGAGCAGGACTCTACGTGGAGTTCTTTCAGTGGGGGTCCTGCCCCTATGGGCTCCACATCCCTGAGGGCCATGGTGGCTCTGGCAAGGTCCCCTTTTGGCCTGTGGTCAGCTTTATGGACAACACTGCTGTCTTATAGAGGGCCTACCATGCCCTGGAACAGTTCCCGTAAACCCCTGTGTGGGCTTGAGGAAAAAATGCAGGCAAGAGGCTAGCTTCAGGGCCAGGCAACTCTGGACAAGGTAGGAGCAGGCTTCGAGATGCGAGGGCAGGGCAGCACCAGCCTTTGCCAGCTGTGGGATGCCCGAGTCAGTACCACTTTAATGGTATCTGGCTGCAGGGTACTTGGTTCTATCACAGCCTCTGGGTCCTCATCAAATAAAATAATAAGACACATATTCGGCCTGATATGGACAAAGCCACCCATACCGTGTGACAGTGGCAGCTGGGACACCTTGTCACTGGAAGCCCTGCAGCTCCCTGACAGCAACCTCCAGCCAGGCTTTGTGCTTTGCTCTGTCCTGGTCCTGCCAGGCCAGGCCAGCCTTACCTGTGGCAGAGCTCCCCGAAACCATCCAGGGGCTGCAGCACACCGGTGGATGACTCCCCGTGGGTCAGGAACAGCAATACCGGCTTGTGCTGAGCCAGGCCCTGAGGGACAGAGGTGACAGCTCTGAGCAGGACTTACGGAGACCTCTCCCTGAATCAGCCATCTCCTTTCAGAGGGACACTGGCTTGCGGGGGCAGGGCCAGGATCCTCCACATATTCCCAGCTTCCTCCCTAATTGAATAGGCCAACCTAGGAATAGGCACATGATGCGCCTCACCCTTTCCTGTCAGAGCACGCTGATGGAGGGAACAGAGGAGAAGGCACGGCTGAGAAGAGTGGCCAGCAGCCTGCTGCCTTGCAGTCTGTAGGTTGGGACTGGCCTCACCCGCACTGAGGGGCTGGCACCCTGGAGTTCAGTAACAGGTCATGCCTCCCTGAGCCCACACCCCTGAGGCCTCGCTGGCCCTGCTCACAGGACTGCATCCCAGACTCCGTTTTGTTTTTAGACAGAGGAAGACTGATCTTGGGGACAGAAGCCCCTTCCACGGCCAGTCCTAGAGACACTAAGAAGTCAAGCCATAGGCCTCAGAATCCCAGCCCAACCCCACCAACGATGATGCAGGGTCTCAGTACCTCCTCCACCTCCTGCAGTGTGTAATGTTCTCCAGGCTGCTTGATCATCTGGTGCACACGGGCTCCTGAGGACAGGGACACAATGGGTCGTGAGTTAGACATCGTGTGGGGGAGGGGAAGACCTGAAGGAGCTGAAGGGGTTTGCAACCCCAAAGGAAGAACAACAATATCAACCAACCAGACCCCCGCCCCCAGAACTCCCGGGGACTAACCACCAACCAAAGAGTACACATGGAGGGACCCTTGGCCCCAGCCCCAAGTGTAGCACAGGATGGCCTTATCGCACAGCAACGGGAGGGGAGCCCCTTGGTCCTGTGAAGGCTCAATGCCCCAGCGTAGGGGAGGTGCTAGAGTGGTGAGGTGGGAGTGGGTGGTGGGTGAGGGAACACCCTCATAGAGGCAAAGAGGATGGGGGGATGGGATGGGGTGCAGAGGGGGACAAGGAAGGGGAGGGGACATTTGTAATGTAAATAAATAAAATAACCAATAAAAAATTAACACACACAAAGAAATAATGTGGGGGACCCACATGGCTTTACCACAGGTGAAGTGGAGCATGCTCTGTGAGGCCTGCTTTTCCACAGATGCAGCACTGTCCTGGCCTCCAGGGCTTTGAGTCCAGAGCTTTATGGTGGCGGGGGTAGGGTGGGTGTGGCCCTCCCTCCACAGGCTGAGGAGGCCATGGGCAGCCTTATCACACCAATAGTATCTATCTGAGGTGACTTTGAGCACCGCAGGTGGTAGGGGATCCTACCTAACCCTAGCACTGTTCTCAGATAGCCAACATCACTTGATGGAAGGCTGGCTGAGGGACGAGAAGATGAAGCAGGCCTTGACCTGTGGATCTAGGAACACTGGGACCCAAGCACCTGTCCTGATTCTTGTCTCTGAGTCCTATGCCACATGAACCTGCTCACAATCAGAGTCCTAGCAGGGGACAAGTCTTGAACCACCCGAGTCTCAGTGAAGGGGAACTGTTCCCAGGTCCGCATTTTATAGGGGACATAGGCTCTGAGATTTGGGGAGAGAATCAGCCTCTGAAATTCCAGGCTTCCCGAGGACCTCAGAGAGCTTCTGGGGCTCAGCCCAGGGGGTTCCCTGTAACACCTCTTCCACACATTTCAAAAATAATCTTCTCCTAACTGGACAAGGCCAGTCTGCTAAGGCTGGGAGAATGTCTTCATGTCTGCTTGGAAGAGGCAGCATCCCATCTGGGGAGGTGGAGGCCTTAGGGCCACAGGAAGGAGTGCCTAGTCGGATAGAACAGGCACACTGATCTGGTGGAGATACCTTCAGGATTCCCCCGAGACCTCTGGAGGGATAATGCGCATGCGCAAGATCAGAGACCACTCTCCCTTACCAATGCGCTCAGCCATCTCTGCAGCCCGCATTCCCCAGATGCCGTTAGTCCCGACTAGAAAGGAGTCTCCAGGCTCTAGAAGGTTGAACAGGGCAGTCTCCATGGCGCAGTGTCCTGAACCGCTGACAACCAGTGAGAGGGGGTTCCTGGTCTGGAACACATACTGGATACCTTGCTTGATCTCCTCCATGATCTAGACAGCGGGCACACAGGTCAGATCCTCTCCTCTTCCGGCTACCGAGTGGTTGCCACCCCTAGACAGAGGCTGCCGCCGCCAAGGCCTACCTGAAACATCTCTTTTTGCATGTGGCCAATCATCCTCAGACTTCCGGCCGCCAGCACACGGGGAGCCAGGTCGGAGGGCCCCGGACCCAACAGGAGCCTCTTAGGAACAGACAGGGGCTTGCTCAGGGCCTCAGGGGGTGGCACCAGCAGCTGCTGCGAGCCCATGGTCCTTACCCAACCTGCCGCTCTGGAGCCCAGCGTCACACTGGCCTTGGTCAACATCCGGAACATTTCCCAGCTAGCTCTGCGCTGAACTCAGAGGCAAGGCCTGGTTGGCGAGTCCCGGTTGCTCCGGCCCTTTTATTGTCATTTTAA
The DNA here is from genome assembly GCF_947179515.1 of Apodemus sylvaticus. Lineage (NCBI taxonomy): Eukaryota > Metazoa > Chordata > Mammalia > Rodentia > Muridae > Apodemus > Apodemus sylvaticus. Next base: position 20,850,881 of record NC_067480.1, read on the forward strand.
CCCTGATCGATGTTTGTCCTTCTGTCAGGGTGGACAGGACAGTGAGGTGTGAACCTTCCACGGGGGGAGGGGAGCCTCTTGTGTTCTGTCAAAGAACAACAGTATGAAAAGCCTCTCACCCCTCTCCCTGGGTCCCCTCGCAGCTCGGCCAGGGGTCTGAAAGTTTCTTCAAGAATCAAAGAGCAAGTGTCTGAGGCTTGCAGGACTGACTATTGCAAGCACGGGCTTCCATACCAGCCAGGGTGGGTGTGGCTGTGCTCCAACACAGCCTCGTTCATTTGGTGCTGCCTGTATATGCAAGGTGCAGGACTACCCAGTGCGCGTGGGCTAGCCTCTCAGGGTCTGAAGAAAACCGACCGTCCCTCACTAGCATCCCCAGTCCCCAGTAGCTCCTCACACGGGTTGGGTTCGTGAGCTCCTGCCTCATTCATGCTGGGCATTTGGCTGGCTAGGAAGAAAATAAAAAAGAGCACATGAAGTTGGGACTGGAAAACTGGAGGGGAATATGGAGGAAATTGAATTGGAGAGATGAGAAAGAAGTGGGTCTAATCAAAGCGCATCGCACGCATGTATGACATTTCTGACGCCTGAAGTCAGAAAAATCAACACACAAATCCTCTAAAAAGATTTGAAAGACAAAATGTCATATTTTTTATGTCGATAGCTAAAAATGGCTAATTGCAGATACTGCTTTATAACGGTGGACAAAAACGTCCATTGAGTCTCAGCTGTTGGAGAGGGAGAGATAAGGAATCAACTATGCAGAATATTTTAATGTTCTAACTACAATGTTTTGTTTATATTCTGCCTTTCAGTAAAGGAATATCTTTATCAAGAATGTGTATGGGGACTGATGAGATGGCTCAGTGCTTAAGAGTACTGGCTGCTCTTCCAGAGGTCCTGAGTTTAAATCCCAGCAACCACATAGTGGCTCACGACCATCTGTAATGGGATTTGATGCCCTCTTCTGGTGTGTCTGATGACAGCAAAGTGTATTCATATAAATAAATCTTTAGAGAGAGAGAGAGAGAGAGAGAGAGAGAGAGAGAGAGAGAGAGAGAGAGTATCATTCATATTAAAAAAAGGTATGGGGCCCAGTGGGACCCAGAGACTGCATTTGCTGTCCAGGCTTGGCTGATGAACAGGTGCATTTCAGCAAGTATGTGTGTGTGTGTGTGTGTAGATTCCACGGAATCCTTCCTCTCACATACATGTTCATACACAAGTCACATTCACAGAACTCACATTTATACACACAATGCCTCGCACACTTACACATAGAACTCATAAATTCTCACTCTGTGTGTGTGCGTGTGTGTATGTGTGTGTGTGTGTGTGTATGCATACATACATGTGTGTGCATGCGTACCTGTGTTCACTGGGGCAACATTCAGGAAGAATAGATGAAACTCAGGTTTCTAAAGCGGAAAAGACATCCTAAACTGAGGTCCTGGGAAGTAAGGAGGCTACACAACCGTTGTCCCTCCCTGCTTCAGTGAAGCCCCGCCCCTGCATCCCATCCCTGCATCCCACCCGACAAGGTGTGGAAGCTAACCTCTGAAGACTAGGTTTGCTAACCACAGTTAGCAATTTCCTCATGGTGATCAGGATCCAGGCTGTAGCCTTGTAGGACCTGAGGCCCCTCTGAAGGGACAACCCTGTACTTTGACAATTGAGGACAGTGAGGTCACATGCATCCAAACACAAGCAGCCTGAAAGCAGTGGTGCCCCCAGGGACCGGATCCTGAGCTGGACAGAGCACAGGGTACAGGCTGACTGGCCAGGCACCTGGGCTGCGGGATTCCAGGGTCACCATTGACACCAAGCCTCTAGACTCGGTGACATAGCTAAGGACCTCCTGCCTTCTGAGCCATCTCTCCTTCTCCAGGGTGGCACCCTCGCTCAGCCCAACTCTGCTACAGCCTCCTTGCCTTTGAGCCCCTCCTCTTTGCTCCAGGATCCTGACCCAGCTCCACCAAGCCCTAGTGACCGGGCTTTTCTGAACCGTTATCTCTTGCTGGCTCTCTGGGTCTTGGATGGCCTTGTCTCTTTCATCCCCTTAAGTTCTCCCTCTAGGAATCCTTGCCCCTTTCTTGGCTCCGTCCCCTCTTGGAATCCTGGGAACTGTCCATCACTGTCCTAGCATGCGCTTCTCCACTTCTCCATGCTTTTGGAAGTTCTCCTTCAGAGCACATGAGTATGTGTAACACAATCTGTCCCTTCCCTCCAGGACTCCCTCACAAACACCGTGCCGCTCTGGGTGGCTTGTGGGAGGTAAGGAAAGTGAAGAGTCACTCAGAGGTATGGGTGCAGCCCATCTGGAGGCAGGGAGGAATGCACTTTGCTCAGGGCTGAAGCGGGCTCACCTGTGCTAACACCCAGGAACCAGAGGAGCTGTTGCAACCTCAGGAGGGTGTTGTCACAGGCCCCGCACTGATTGGGAGCTGGGGTGCTGACCACAACAAACATCAGCTCAGGTAACGACCTCGGTTTCCCTGGAGATAAGGGTCACCCGGGCCTGGCAGCGCCAACCCCCACGTCAAGCTGGAAGAAGCATCCTGGAGTCCGTGTGTCACATGGGAACCGAAAGTGTGTCACAGATGGGCCTTAACCAGCCGTGTGTGAGAGGGTGGGCGTGTCCGATCCACAGAGAACCTGGGTGGTTGAGGGGTCCCAGTAGGGTCCCAGGTCTCCAAACAGAGTCCCACGTGGGGCCCCGCACTTGTCACTCTGTACCATGATCTGAAACACTGAAAGCAGCTGCTCTGGCCTGCGGGTCCAGAATTCATACACTAAAGCAGTGTGTTCCCTGACCCTAGAGTGTGCTGCACAAGCTCTAATGTCTTCTTCTGTTGTAGGGCCCCTTACTTCTCCTAAAGGCTGCCTGCTTCTGCCTATGTCTCCAAGAAACACTGTTCTGTGACTTCTAGGCTGGAGTGGCCATTGAGACCAAAAAGTTCATCTCTCTGATACACACACACACACACACACACACACACACACACACACACATGTAGGTATGTATATATATATATGTATATATATGTATGTGCATAGGTACATATATATGTGTGTATGTCTATGTCTATGTGTATGTCTATGTGTATATGTATATATCACAAGATTTTGTGTTTAGACTCTTTATTAAGAGATGTATTAGTTTTTCCAATTTTAAGGGGTGACTTTTACTATTTGGGAATTTTATACACTCACGTAATGTGTTTAGATCAAACCCATCCCCTGCCCTTCCCTCCAATTCTCTTCAATCCCCCTCCAAACCCACAGCTTTAGCTGGAGGAGAGAACTCTCCATGTCTGCCAGCCACCTGACTGCTGTGCAGCTCTGTAGGGGATGAGGGTCCCAGCCCAAGCGTCCGGCTTCAGGTCAGGATCTGGGTGGCCGAAGTTGGTCTTTGCCAGGTGTATGTCCCTCAGAATCAATCCCACCAAGCAGCTCCTAACCAGACCCGATGACCTGGGTGCCTGTTTCTGTGGGTGGTGACAAGTACCACGGGCCAATGTCCTGACCACCTGTCACATGTGGCGAAGTTTCCTCATCTGTACCCAGTGCTCAGGACACAAGGTACCTAGACATGAAACGCAGACACACATGCCAGTCTCAGCATGGAAGACATACCCCTGGAGGGCTTGGTAACCAGCTAGAAGAAGGAAGCACAGGCTGGATCTCTCTGAGCAGAGGTGTCACATCCTAGGGTAGATGTCAGGGGCCCACGGTGTGAGACTAGGGAGGAGGAGAGGGAGGAGGAAATGATGTAATTACACTATCATATATAAAAGTGTAAAAAGCTAAGTAAAAAAAAAAAAGAAAGAAAGAAAAGACAACTTAAGCCTTTAAAGACTTGAGGTCTACCCTAACCCATCTGCCTCCAGGCCCTGTGGCTGCTTATTCAGGGCTGAGTTCTGAATCCCATTCTCTTACTCTCCTATGCTGCCTTATATGAGACACATCTGCATCTTCCAGATCCACATCTGCATTTCCCAGCAAGGGCACAGATGCTCTGTCTCAAAGGGGTGACTTGAGTCTGTGGCAAATGAGTTTAAGACAGGAACCAGGTCTCCCCCCTGGTCCCTAACACCCTAAACAGTGCTCACCCCTCCTACTGCCCTTATCAGCTTGATGGGCAAGGGGTACGGTTCTTCCTTAAGATTTGGGCACAACCCCCAAACTCAGCAAGCCCAGTAGCTAGATATCAGGGGGTGTCCCTGGGGCCTGACAGTGTTCCTCTCCTTGGCCCTATTGGTCCAGAAACCTCTTCATGGGTGTGACACAATGTACCTGGGTCCCTAGATCAGGAATCCTCAACTCCATCCTCAAAACCGTCCCAAGTCCCCCTCCCCAGGTGCTGTGGAAGGAGGCCCCCTGTGGGCTTGGCCTCCTGGAGGTGATGATGACAACTCAGAAACCTGCTGGAGCAGCCACAGCCTAGGACAGTTACAGTCACGGAAAGCAAACGAAGCAGGTAAGACACTAGCCTAGAGGCTTCAGAGATGGGGATGCAGACACCTCCATCTTGGACAGCGTGGGCATTTGTCATCACAGCCACGGCAGGGGAGGGGACATTAGTCACCTCCAAAGCCAGGCTCACCTAGGGTTTTGTCACCAACACCTGTAGGCTCCAAACTCCAAAGCACATAGCTGCTCACCTCCTAAGTGTCCATCCCAGCTTCTACCCAGTCTGGGTCCTCGAGCCCATGACTGTTCTGTCCACGGCTTCTCTGCCTCATGGCGACTCCACAGCTCACATTACACTGCTCCTCTGAGGGCCATCACTGTCTCTTTCCCAGGCTCACATTGTTCCTCTCCTTGGTAAACCCCCCAAAGACTTTAGAAACTTTAAAGTAGGGAACACACAGGAAAAGGGACAATTCCTCATTCAAACGCTCGCCATTCACACAGACTTCTGAGTGCTATGTCAATATCAAACCTCAGCAAAGAATTTACAAGGCCTTATGGCCGCCTGCCAGTCAAGTGCAGGCTGAGTAACCAGGCAGGTGCCCTGCCACGCCCAGACTTGCCTCGGGAGCAATTCCCTTCCTCCCCTGGTTTCTGTGGAAAGGTCTCGAAACTTTCTGAGGCTGGGAAGGCTTCTAATTTGGAGAACCTGGCCCTACAGTGCTCCTATGCCTGACCATTTGGAGCATTTAGGGACACTGTCCAACAGGCAGAGAATCAGGTCCACTGTCTTAATCTGCATGGTTAAGGATCTACATGGTATGTGTGTGTGTGTGTGTGTGTGTGTGTGTGTGTGTGTGTATGGTGAGGGATCAGGAGGTGGGTGCTATCCACCAGCATCTGAGGGATTCTGGAAGATTGATAGATAAACTGAAAGAAGATGCTAGAACTCATTGCCATCTGGGTTCCCTGGCCTGTCCTGGGATCCCCTGATGTTTCTTTGGGTCTTCTGGGTTTTTGAGTATTCTCCTGGACTCTGAAAATCTCCCTAAGCTCCTGTGGTCTCCTGGGATCGCTTTGACCCTCCTTCACTCTCACTGGTCTCCCCTGGCCTCTCCTGGGACCCCGACCATCCTTTGGGTCTTCTGGCTTTCCTTGGATTCCCCTAGGATTCCTCTGATCTTCCTTACCTCCTGTTCTCCCCTGACATTCCTTGGGGTTCTCTGACCCTCCCTAAGTTCTCCTGGGATTCTCACGACCTTCTCTGATTCTCCCTGGTCTCCCCTGACCTTCCCTGGAATCTTCTGACTGCCCACAGGCTCTCTTGGGCTCTCTCGGGCTCCTCTTTTCCTGACCCTCTTTTGGATTCCAGTAATCCTCCAAGGTTTCCCTGGTCTTAGTGTCCCTTGCCTCTTTGAGTGACTTGAACTTTGTACCCTTTCCTTGTAATAAGCCACAGCTGTGAGTTGGCCTCAACATAGCAGGCACCTGCCTGGCACCCAGGTCAGCAGCGACACTGAGAACCCCAGAATGACCTGTGGATCAGGACAAGGCAGGAGAGCTCAGGATTCCCTGGGGGTGGGGGATCATGAGGCTCAGAAAGCCTGTAGTGGAATTCACTCTCCCCAAGGAGTTATCAGCCAGGATGCTGTGTGCTCCCTATGGAAACAGCGACACCCAGTGGCTCAGGCATTTCCAGGCCTGAGGGGACTGTGGGGAAGGAGACGTTCATCCCAATGGTAGCCAAAGAAGCTGAGAGACAGAGAGGGATCCAGGACAACAGAGAGTCCCCTGGAAACACGGTCCATCATGCATCAATGGTTTAATCCATTGATTAGGTCAGAGTTCTCTCAAGGACAGGGTCTACTAGTGAGGGCAAGCCAGCCTCTAGCCCTTGGGCATTTGCAGAGTTGGGGCACTTTCAATCCATAACATGGAAGAACACAGAAAGGTCCGAAGAGGACCTGCGCCTATGCCAGCCCTGTACACAGGGCCTTGCCGTGGCATGTGGGTGTGCATCCTGCAATCAATTGTCTTGTGAAAATGCAACTACAGAAGCTGCACATGGACCTTCTGCGTAAGGAATTCCGAGTTCAGCGGCCGTGGCCTCTGGCAGGCAAAGTCTGTGAGCATACAGATGTGCGAGGCTGTGACGTGGCTCCCACGGGACAGAGCAGGGAGCCTCACCTCATACTGACCCAGCTGGATCAGGGCTTGGCAAACAGAACATCTGGAGCAGAGTAAGTGGGGCAGAGGGGCAGTTTCGTGGCCTTTGCTGCTGGTGGGTGGAGCGGCCTCTGGAGAGGAGCAGAGAAGGTTGGCACATGGGTAGCAGGCTGTGCTCTAAGCCAGGAGTACGCCCTGATACCGAGGACTGTCAGCAGTGAGCAGAGGGGAAAGAGCTGTAAGGTCTCGGACCTCCAGTGCAAGAGTCACTCAGAGGAGTCCAGGTGGCTTTGGTGGCTTCAAAGCCCTGGTGCTGGTGCTGGTTCCCCGCCCCTCGCTGACATGCTGTGCTGAAGGTCTGTTTGTCCAGCCAACCCAACTCTCTCAAAGCCCTCTGATTCTGTGTTCTATCCCATCAACCTCAGAGAAGCCAGGAGGAACTTTCTAAAATGGGAGTCACCTCCCACTCCTTCCTGGCTATTGGCCTAGAGCCCACACAGCAGGCAGGTTCTATGGGTGCAGCTCCTATGGCCCCAGATGCATCCTTCTGCCTAACCCTGCAGCATGACTGAAGCCCAGAACCTCACTGGTGCTCTAGACAGAACCCAAGCACCACACAGGGAGGCTGCTTCTGTCATCTTGGTGTCTTGGCATCCTCCATCCTTGACTGGGACACTAACCCCGCTGCTTGCTAATCCACATCCCTTGACCAGCTTCTCCTTATTTTCCCATTGGATGAGGATTCAGTCAGAGCACTGATTCTCAGCCTTCCTAATGCTGCAACCCTTTAATAAGTTCCTCATGTTGCGGTGATACCCCCCCCAACAAAAAAAAAATATTTTATGGCTACTTCATAACTGGAGTTTTGGTACTGTTTTGAGTCATAATGTAAATATCTAACATGCAGGGTATCTGATATGCAACCCCTGTTGACACACAGGTTGAGAATCGATGGATTAGACAATGTTTAGGGGTCTCCTTATTCCACAGTTGGGAAAGGGAGGGCTCTTATTCCTATATCAGAACTTGGATTGGCCCTCTGTCAAGTTGGTCAAGTCTCTGAGAAGAAAGACATTAGGTGGGGCCTCCCTCAGACCAGTCTGCCTGGCCCAGTGCAGCACACACCCCTCCGTGCCTTCTGTCAGACCCTTGTCAGCCTTTGACCCGAGACTCCAACCATCCACTGTTACAAACACCTCATAACTGGGGCACCACCCGCCCTGTCAGCAGCCTCCCAACCCCTTGCTGTCTTGCCATCTGTGTTTCTCTCCTCATGACACCTCCTCTAGGTTTTATTTAACTTTCTTTGCTGGGGAGTTTTATGGCAAACCCTAGACACTACTTTGGTGCATCCAAAGGCAGGGAGAGGTCTTACAGGCACTTGATGGGGGTCATCATCAGCTTCACAAACCTGAACATAATTACCCTAGGTCATCAAAGTGCCTGTCCACAGACATATTTTTCGAACTGTCTACGAAGTATCTTTTGAACCTGGATGGATAGACTCAGGATTCAAATGAGGGTGGGCTGTGTTACTAGGGTTGGTCTCTTCGGCTGTGCGATGTTGGGATGGTTCTTTGTTCTAATGGGGATTCAGGTCAGCAAGGACTTGAGAACTCAGGGTGGGACTGGTCTTTGCATTTACAGATGTCATAGGGTGTCAGAGCTCTGGTCAGCAGGGCTCACACTGAAATGCCTTTCCCTTCAGACTTAAACAGTTCTCATCCTGTGCGTTGAGACGCCTTTGATGGGTGTGGGGGGAGTGTCTAATGACCCTTTCACAGGGTTCGCATATGGCCACCAGCAAACACAGATATTTCCATTACAATTCATAACAATAGCAAAATTACATTCATGAAAGTAGCAATGAAAATAACCTTGTGGTTGGAGCCACCACAACACGAGGAACTGTATTGAAGGGCCAAAGTGTTAGGAAGGTTGAAAAGCACGCCTTTAAGTCTTTCTCCTCTTCCTATTGCAGTCTGAAAATATTCTGACAAGAGCCACTTAAGGGGAGAAGAGTTTATTTCAGCTCTTAATTCAAGTACAGTCCATTGCTGTGGGAAGATCTCAGCAGCTAGGACTTGAGGCGTCTGGTCAGGTCGCACAGTCAGGAAGCAGAGAGCAGTGAATGGACTCACTGCCGCTTGGCTCCTCTCTCTATTTACACTGCCTGGGTCCAGTCAGGAAATGGCTTGTCTTCCTATCCCAACCAATGCAATCAAGATGTATCTAGAGGGGTGGAATGGTATCTTGATTAGGTTGAGATGGGAAGACCTGCCCCCTGTGGGTGGCATCATTCCCTGAGCTGGATCCTAGACTGTATATAAAGGAGAAAGAAAACTACTCCAGAATTCCTCTTTCTTGACTTCTTGGCTGTGATTGTACTATGACCAGCTGCGTCAGGCTCCTGACTCTGTGCCTTTTCTCCCGTCATGGACTGCTACCTAGAACTGTAAGTTAAGTGAATCTTCTCTCAAATCGCTCTTGTCATGGGATTTCATCACAGCAACAGGAAACTAAGAAACGTCTTTTCACCATGGACCTCTTGGAGAAACTGGATCAGAGTGCTATGACTGCCCTACAGTTTGCTCTTACCGTTCACAGTGGATTCGACAGCAAAGCTTGAGTGACGCCTCCCAGCTCCCCTTCAGCTCCAACACTTTTGTTTTAGCCGTCTCCACGCGGCCTGCCTCGGGAAGGCTGAATCTTCCTGCTGCATTCCATCTGCTTCATTGGTGACAAGTCGGGGTGGGAGGAGGGGTGGGATTCCTGTCATCCCTACTTGTGAACTGTGGGCAAAAAGATTTCCTGAGGGTGAGGAGCCCTAAGACAAGTTGGCAGATGGTCCTAAGAGTGACGCCCCTTGCCCCTGGGACAGGGGCCAAGCATGCCAGTGTGAACAGGAGGGAAGATGCAGCCCTGAGCCCATGCTCAGTTTGGAAGAACTTCTATCTCTCTTTCCAAAGTCTGCTTCTGTTTCCCCACTAGGGGGAGGCGTTGAGACAGGAGGCCTCTGCTTAAGTCAAAGCCTGAGCTCTATAAAGTTCTCTGGCCCCAAGAAGAAAGCAGCCCCACTGGGAAGCAATTTGCCACAGTGCTTGGGCAATAGCCAGCTCCATGAAGGGGGCAAGTGTGTGGGTGAGGCTGGGTTAATGCTCCTTGTTCTTGCTGTGCTGCCCTTGGCCCTGGCCTCCAGAGCCAGCCTCCTCTCCCAGAGCCCCTCTCACAACCAGGCCCCGGACCTCTTGTCTCAGAGATAGAAAACCAGAGACTCATTGTTGGGCTTCATGCCTGCAACCCATGCTCTGAGGTCTCAGGACCCAGCTAACCCTCATCTGGGAGGATATCCCTCCATGGCTGATAGACCCTCAGGCAAAGCACATTGCCTGCCACAGCAGAAACCCAGGACCATTGAGAGAGACCTTGGTTTGGTCCATTTAGAAAGGAATGACTTGAACACGATACATCCATGGGAAGCTCTAGAAAAATCCTTGAGTGCCCTGTACCCAAGTTCTGTAGATCCTGCTCAACCTCGCCACAGAAACCCAGGGCAGAGCAATGACCTTCCCACAGGCATCCTGTGAATGAATGGGTTGGGGGTCAGATAGGGTAGTGGATAGTGCTGGCATGCAGAAGGGCATTGAGATTTAAGGGTCCCTGTGTGCTCGGACACGGCTTTGACATTGAGTGGGGGTTTCTTTTGCTCAGTAGATCAGTTTCCAGTCATGGTGCTGAGATACCTCTGAGGACATTTGGACAGTGGGTGGCTGGCCCAACAGGTATTACACCAGTGGGATATATTGCCTGCAGATATGACTCTCTTTCTTATCAGGTCTCCATATACTCAAGTTCACCTCTTAACTCAGGTGTGATACTGCACAGGCTGCTTGGAGCCCTCCGTGTGCATCGCTGAATCCCGGCCTGAGAGTTTTCTCCCTTCTCCCTTTTCTTACTGCAGTAGCAGTATTAGTCACCAGTATTCCCAGTGTGTCCCCGACAGACCCTCCCCCGCCTTTCTCCCCTTCACACCTTTGTGATTGTGTCTGGGGAGGAGGTGGGAGGCCCTGGAAAGCAGGGATCAATGTAACTCGGAGAACGGAGAACGCTTTGTGAACCAGGGCATCATCCGCTGTGGGCTGGCTGCCCTCAGACATCCTCCTGGGAAACAAAATGAACAGGAATCGATCTGTCAACTCCTTCCCCCAAGGTCAGCTTTTCTTCTGCCAAGAGCTAAGAAAAGACTTGTTTCCAGTGGCTTCTGCTGCTGGTTGGGTTTTGCAGTGTCATCTTCTGACCTGTGAGGTCGGATGGAATTCTTGTGCAGCGTGTGGCAGTGGAAATGGCACCCAGTCCCTTCGATGAAACTCCAGAGGCTTCCTGGATTACACAGGGACAGATGACCAAGGCTAGAAAGACAAACTTCTTCCCAAAGCCACGAAATATCACCTGGAAATGGATGGGTCTGGGGCTCAGGTATGCTCTTCCTGGCTGGGACAGGATTTTCCGGTGTGAGGCTCTAAGGAAAGCTACTTCCTGGCTCTGGTCAGTGTGATCTGGGACCATTGAAGGGACTTAAATAAGGTGGGGTCAGCAGCTCAGGGCCAACACTTCTAGAGGGCAGGTGCTACAGACCTTTCTGACTGGGTGACTGCAAGAGAACTTCTTGTACAATAAGTCCCATGATAGCTGGGCCTCTGAGGCCTTCTGACAGAGCCTGATTCTGGTCTACAGATGAGAAGACCATGCCTGTGGGGTAGGGGCTGCACCCAGCTTGTCTCCCAACAGCTTTCTTTTCCTGCCATAAGTTGAAGCAACATGTATGAGAGAGACCCATTTATTGGTAGTAGATTATTCTGTGACTTATAGAATTCCATTGCTGATGTATATGATCTGCCTTCCACACGTTCATGCTTCAAAGCGTTTCAAGGGTTTCAAAATCGTGAAGCCGTCATCGTCGCCACATTTAGTAAATGTTAAGAATGTCCTCACTTTTGCATCAAACCTTTCCCCACCACTTTTTACCGAAACAGTTGTCAGTTGCCGCAGTCACCAGCCAGTGTGGCACTTGGCAAGAGGAAAGACAAACCAATCAATGGGGCAAAGTTTCACAAACAGACGCAGCCTGATGGGCAGGGCCTGCGAGAGAGTGACGCTGTAAGAGGGAGAGAGGCGTCTTCAGTGGGGGGATCAAGCTTCGTCATGGCGTGTCTGTGGGTCTGTCAGTGTCTGTGTGTCTGACCCTGAAGTTGACAGATGAGTTTCCAGAAGATGACACTGAAAGGCGTCTTTGCATCCTCAGAGACATTTTTTTTTTTTCAGACACACAAAAGCACCTGTACTAACTGTGAAAGGAAAGAACTGGGCTTTCCCAAAACCATCTGGAGAAAAGACAAGCCCCAAGCTGGGCTGGCAGGATATGTGGCAGGTGAAGGTACCTGCCACCAGGCTTGATGGCCCGAGTTCCATCCTCAGGACCCACATGGTGGAAGAACTGTCTTCCGCCAGTTGTCCTCTGACCTCCACATGTGTGCTGTGCTGTGCACACCTGCGTACACACAGGCATACAAACAAAATAAGCACATGAAATGTAATAAAAATTATTTAGAAACCTCGAACTGGTAGAAGTACCAACAGCCTCAGTCATTGGTGAATGCATTATATCTAGAACATCAATATTGCAAGTCAGTCATAAAAGGACAAATGCCCAGGTGAGGCAGCAAGTGTCCTTAATCCTGGCACTCTGGAGGCAGCCATGCAAATTTCAGTGAGTTCCAGGCCAGCTGTAGTTACATAGTGAGACTCTGACTCAACAAAGCAAAGAGTAGAGGAAGGAAGGGAGCAAGGAAGGAAGGAAGAAAGGAAGGAAAGAAAGAAGAGACAAGGGAGGGAAGAAGGGAAGGAGGGAGGGAAGGGAGGAAGAAGGAAGGAAGGAAGGAAGGAAGGAAGGAAAGAAAGAAAGAAGAGAGCAAGGGAGGGAGGAAGGGAAGGGAGGAGGGAAGGGAGGAAGAAGGAAGGAAGGAAGGAAGAAAGAAAGGAAAGAAGGAAGAAAGGAAGGACAGATGTGTAACCTTCTGTATGTAATAGGCCAAATCTTAAACATGCCCTTCACAAAAAGAAACAATAATCATGCACAAATGAAAAGATGTTCACTAAAAGGTTCTTGGTATCATTGGTCACAAAAAGTCTCGACCTTATTAGGAAACACACCTTCTGGAATGGCTAAAGTAACTCATACCAACAAAACCAAATCCCAGCGAGATTGTGGAGTGACTGGAACATTCTAGTAGGGGCCAGATGACTACAAACACTTGGATAGCCCACTGCAGCTCCTTCGGGTCAACTATGACATAAATGTCTGTCAACTGCCCAGTAGTGTTCATAGCCGCCAAAGACTGGAAACCCCCCACAAATCCAACAGAAGAATAGGTCAGCACGCCTCGAGAAGATGAGAACTGACTGTACCCAGCAGGAGGAAGCAGCGAACTGCAGGTGCAACAGCAGTCTGGGTGAGCCTTAGATGCAGGTAGAGAGAATCCATCCAGTGATGCACAGGACTGCCAACAGCATCATCCCATGTGAGATTCCAGAGCAGGATGCAGATCACCTCTGGGCCTGGAACACACTGACTGGGCTCAGGAAAGAGGCCTCCTCTTGCTGGCTACTTCAGAGTTGATTAAACTGTATGAGCATTCTATGCAGCGCCAGAAATAGGCCATATAGATCAAGCCCTCAGCGTCTCTAGGGATGGTGCTGAAGGCCATCCAAATGTGAGTATTCAAGACTTAACATTGTTATAGATGTGTCAGCAACAGGCTGCAGCATCTGCAGTGAACCATGAGGGAAATGGCTGGCTGGTTGTGTCTTCTGTCCAGCTCTGCATGGAAAATTTATCTGTGTACTGTGTCTGTCGTAGTGCAAGCCCATTGCCGGAGTCCTCTTCGGCCCTGCCTTCTGCTGAGGGGCCCTTCAGTGCTGGTTTACCTGGGTGCATTCAGTAACACTGAATGCAACAAGCATCCTGTAGTGCATCTCCTCTGCTCTCACACTGAAACAGGATCACTGGAGCTTTGGAGAGTACGTCTGTACTCCTTGGTCCTTAGGCGTGTGGGACTCGACCTTAGCCAGAAGTTTGCTAGATGGGCATGGCCAGATAGGTGTCTTAGTCAGGGTTTCTATACCTGCACAAACACCATGACCAAGAAGCAAGTTGGGGAGGAAAGGGTTTATTCAACTTACACTTCCACACTGCTGTTCATCACCAGAGGAAGTCAGGACTGGAACTCAAGCAGGCCAGGAAGCAGGAGCTGATGCAGAGGCCATGGAGGGATGTTTCTTACTGGCTTGCTTCCCCTGGCTTGCTCAGCCTGCTTTCTTATAGAGCCCAAGACCATCAGCCCAGGGATGGCTCCACCCACAATGGACCCTCCCATCCTTGATCACTAATTGAGAAAATACCTTACAGCTGGATCTCATGGAGGCATTTCCTCAGGGGAGGCTCTTGTCTCTGAGATAACTCCAGCTTGTGTCAAGTTAACACAAAACCAGCCAGTACAATAGGCCATGAGATAGCATCTCATCATTTTAAATTGTTTAAAATTCTTTTTACATTTTATTATTATTATTATTGTGTGTATGTGTGTAAGCATGCACATGTGTGTTTGTGCACACATATGTGTGCTCTCGCACACATGAATGCACATCACACACACACACACACACACACACACACGTGTGGAGCTCAGAGGACAACTTGAAGGAGTTGGTTCCCTCTTCCCACTGAGTGTGTGCTGGCCATCAGACTCAGGTCACCAGGCTTGGTGAGAAGCACAAAGGTAAGGGCTCACCTGCTGAGCCATCTTGCCAGCACCTGATTTTTCTTTAGGTTGCGCATCCTTGTGTGCATTTCCCCGTGTTTACTGTTCGCTTGCCTGCCTGTCATTCTTCACATCCCTGCCGTGGCGTGGCTACTGATGGTTTTTTCTCGTATCCGATTACTTACTAATGCCTCCTATTTATTCTCTTGCATTTCCTAAGTAGCAATAATATTTCTCTGAAAATAGTCATCACATTTCCTTCCTTCTGGTATTCGGAGCTGGCACCTTCTTGTCGAGTCACACAGAAAACAAACACTGCAGAGACACTGAGTGTGGATGGGGGCTGTGGTTAGAATAGCTTAGCTTTAATTTATTGGAAATCTGCTGCCAGTCGTTTCAGTTCGGTCTGTCCATCCATCACAGCCACGTATTTATACTGCCTCATGACCTTAACAGGTACCTCGTTTTTTAGAAATTAGCATGCAGTAATTGCGTGTATTTATGAGATATAGTACAATAATCTGATGTATTCAGGGTGTGGCAGTCAAATCGGGGCAATTAGCACTTCCATTTCCTTAAATATTTATATGAATATATATGCACAGAAATATATGTAGAATATATCTCTATACATATATACACTATATCAATATATCAATATCAATTTATCTCTCTATCTCTCTCTCCATCTTGGGCATATATATATACATATATATATGTATTTTTATACACATACACATTACATACATATATATCTATACATATGGTCTTGGGCATGTAAGGCCAGAATTCTACCAGTGAGCTGTGTCTCCAGCACAACATTTACAGTCCCTCTGCTTTGGGAACACTGGGACCCTTGTCTTCCGGTTCTTTATAAACTATACAACAACAAGTCATTGTTACCTATAGCCCCACACTGTGCTGTGGAGCAGGACAGCAGACCTCCCCCTCCTGTCTGTGTTTTGACAGTTGAGGCCCAGCCTCTCCTCTCCCACTCCTTGGAGCCTGCCCAGCCTCAGGGAGGCCTAGGGGCCCCTGCAATGCTATTTCTATCAAATCAACTTCTCAAGCTTCCACCTGTGAGTGTGAACAGGAAGCACTTGTGTTCCAGTGTCTGCCTTGTTAAACTCTACATAGTTAAGGATGGCTTTAAGCTCCCGACCACCATGTCTGCTTCATGCAGTGCTGGGGTTTGGGGTGCTTAGTGTAGGCCAAAGAGACACGTACCCACTGAACATGAGTTTCATGGGTCCCTCCCCCACCTCCCTCCTTACCCCTCTTCCTGCCTCCACTGTGTCAAGCTTGGTTGCATTTACCTAGATTTAAAGGTGTTGTCATTCTCGGGGCTCTCTAACTTCTCTGAGAGCTTCTGCGTGCCTCCCCTTGCAGTAGGGGCTCTGTCCCTCCCTATAGAACGGTAAGGACAGTCTCACTTCCATTCATTTCTGAATGCCTTTCTTTGTTCCTTAAACCCAGTACATTTTTCAGCTTCCAAGATGCTGGACTTGTTTTCCTGGCTGTGCACTTATTACCATGATCTCAGAAAACAGTTACCTGTGTAGTTTCTTTGTTGACATTTTTTTTTGGAGGAGCAGCGGATAAAATGATGTCAGTGCCCTATGGTTCTAGAGATGGCCTGTGTGTCAGAGAACGGGCAGCGGGGTGGGGGCGGGGAAGGTCAGTCACGCGGAGGGTAATGCAGATGTCAGCAGGACTGAGGGGCTCACAGAGAACAGAAGCCCAGCTGCAAGTGCCAGCCTGAAGCACGAGGAACAAACCCACTGCAGCGATGTGGAGAAGGGCTTAGTGTTTCCTCTAGGCTCCGCCCAACAGTTACCTAGCAACTGCCAGGTATGAGTCTGGCTTGCTATAAAAGGATTGTTTGGCCTCTCCCTCTCTCTGACACCTCTCTGTCTCTGTCTCTGTCTCTCTGTCTCTTTCTCCCTTCCTCCTTCTCTTCCTCTCTGGCCACTCCTCATCCTCTGTCTCTCCACATTTCCCGCCAGCCTCTTCTGCCTCTACTCCCTTCTTACCCCTTATCATGCCCCCCCCCAAAAAAACCCTTCATTTTGTACTAGACCTGTCATATGGCTGGTACCTCAGGGGTGCGATGTTCCAGTGCGGCCCCCCAGGTCAGCCCCTCCCACTGCTTCATGCCACCATATTACAAAACACGGGATCCAAAGCTCTCAGCAAGAGCTGCAGCCACCTGAGGAGGAGGGACTCACAGAGGTGGGCGGGAGAGGTGGGAGGGAGCTGGGCCACCGCACTCTGGCACCTACCTCTGCAGCATACCCTATTCCCCCAACAGAGTACCCAACACACCCCTCCCCTCCCCAGAGTACCCAGTATACCCTAGTACCCCCCAGAGTGCCCAGTATACCCTAGTGCCCCCAGAGTGCCCAGTATACCCTAGTCCCCCCCAGAGTACCCAGTATACCCTAGTCCCCCCCAGAGTGCCCAGTATACCCTAGTGCCCCCAGAGTGCCCAGTATACCCTATTCCCCCCCAGAGTACCCAGTATACCCTAGTCCCCCCCAGAGTACCCAGTATACCCTAGTCCCCCCCAGAGTACTCAGTATACCCTAGTCCCCCCCAGAGTGCCCAGTATACCCTAGTGCCCCCAGAGTGCCCAGTATACCCTAGTCCCCCCCAGAGTACCCAGTATACCCTAGTCCCCCCCAGAGTACCCAGTATACCCTAGTCCCCGCCAGAGTGCCCAGTATACCCTAGTGCCCCCAGAGTGCCCAGTATACCCTATTCCCCCCCAGAGTACCCAGTATACCCTAGCCCCCCCAGAGTACCCAGTATACCCTAGTCCCCCCAGAGTACTCAGTATACCCTAGTCCCCCCCCAGAGTACCCAGTATACCCTAGTGCCCCCAGAGTGCCCAGTATACCCTAGTCCCCCCAGAGTACCCAGTATACCCTAGTTCCCCCCCCAGAGTACCCAGTATACCCTAGTCCCCCCCAGAGTACCCAGTATACCCTAGTCCCCCCCAGAGTACTCAGTATACCCTAGTCCCCCCTAGAGTACCCAGTATACCCTAGTCCCACCCAGAGTGCCCAGTATACCCTAGTGCCCCCAGAGTGCCCAGTATACCCTATTCCCCCCAGAGTACCCAGTATACCCTAGTCCCCCCCAGAGTACCCAGTATACCCTATTCCCCCACAGTGTGCCCAGTATACCCTAGTGCCCCCAGAGTGCCCAGTATACCCTATTCCCCCCCAGAGTGCTCAGTATACCCCAGTCCCCCCCAGAGTACCCAGTATACCCTAGTCCCCCCCAGAGTACCCAGTATACCCTAGTGCCCCCAGAGTGCCCAGTATACCCTAGTCCCCCCAGAGTGCCCAGTATACCCTAGTCCCCCCAGAGTACCCAGTATACCCTAGTCCCCCAGAGTACCCAGTATACCCTAGTCCCCCCCAGAGTGCCCAGTATACCCTAGTCCCCCCCAGAGTACCCAGTATACCCTAGTGCTCCCAGAGTACCCAGTATACCCTAGTCCCCCCCAGAGTGCCCAGTATACCCTAGTCCCCCCCAGAGTACCCAATATACCCTAGTCCCCCCCAGAATACCCAGTATACCCTAGTCCCCCCAGAGTACCCAGTATACCCTAGTCCCCCCCCAGAGTACCCAGTATACTCTAGTGCTCCCAGAGTACCCAGTATACCCTAGTCCCCCCCAGAGTACCCAGTATACCCTAGTGCTCCCAGAGTACCCAGTATACCCTAGTCCCCCCCCAGAGTACTCAGTATACCCTAGTCCCCCCCCCCCAGAGTACCCAGTATACCCTAGTCCCCCCCAGAGTACCCAGTATACCGCAGTCCCCCCCAGAGTACCCAGCATACCGCAGTCCCCCCCCCAGAGTACCCAGTATACCCTAGTGCTCCCAAACTATCCAGTATACCCTAGTCCCCCCCCCCCCCCCCCCAGAGTACCCAGCATTCCCTTGCATGTCACAGTGGCCTGTCCCTAGCTTCAGGCTCTGTGCCTGTGAATCTGTCTTCAGCAAGACTGAAGAGTTTCCTGGGCAGGTACCAACCTCCAGACCTGCACTGAATTCCTCACAGACACATGTGAGTCCTCGTTCCCTCCATGTGTACAGGCCAACAACAGAATCTGTGCTATGTCACTGGGTATGTCCAACCTACCGCTCACTCTTGGCCAGCTACGGTGGTTTGAATAGGTATGCCCCAAAGACTTGTGTGTTTGAATGCTTGGTCCATAGGGAGTCACACAGTTAGGAAGTGTGACCTTGTTGGAGGAAGTGTGTCGCTTCAGGAGCGGGCTTTGCGGTCTCCTATGCTCAAGCTATCCCCAGTGTGGCACACAGTCTCCTTTTGCTGCCTGCGGATCAAGATGCAGAACTCTCAGTTCCTTCTCCAGCACCACATCTGTCTGCACAATGCTGTGCCTCCCACTGTGATGATAATGGACTGAACCTCCGAAACTCACTTCTCCAGGCTGGGTCAGTAAGGGAGAATGGGAAGTGGTCGCCATGCAGAACCAGGTGTCCTGCAATGAGTTCTGGGCCAGTCCATACACTCCACACTAGCTGCTTCTGGTCAGGTATTGAGTCGGCAATGGGCAATCCCGTGCATGGCAGCAGAGCCCAGCAGATCTGCCTGCAGGGTTCCAACTAGCGCCTCCCTTTCACTCTGAGACCCTTGACACCCACTCTAGACTGGGGTGGGGGTGGGGCCTGTCACTCAGAAGCTCTTTTACCTGTACGGATTGGTGTGTGCACACATGTGCTTTCTAACTGTGGGTGAGATTTTGTGGAGAGAGACTGTGACCACACAGGCTGATCACTGCACAGCAAGGCAATAATATGGAAAGGTGGAGAGGTTGCAAGTCCAGAGGCCATTTATGTGAGGCTATCTTTAGCCATGTATTGCCCACCTGTACTGGCTAGTTTTAGGTTACTGTTGACATAATCTAGAGTCATTTAGGAAGAGGAAACCCTTGGAGATGCCTACGAAAAGAAAAAGCTATCCCGGTGTTAGAGATGACCAGATACTAGGTGAAGGGCTGTAATGGTGTCAGGTCAGTGATGTCTGACTCAAGAGAAGAGACAGGTCAGCGATGGGGCTGGGCCTCAGGAAGAGAATCCTGTCACAGACTTGGGCAGGTGGATGATGTCTGTCCAGGAATCTATACTTTTTTTTTTTTTTTGTTCCTAGTCTTTTTCTCTTCTCTTTCTCTGCCTCGTGACTTTTATTTTTTAAATGGTTCTCAATAAGTAACATTAAATTTTTTAGTTAAGTCATAATTCTATCTGTACTGGCTAGTTTTATGTCAACTTGACACAAGCTAGAGTCATCAGATGGAGAGAAGCTCAATTGAGAAAATGCCCCTGTAAGACTGAGCTGCACACAAGACAGTAGACCATTTTATTAATTAGTGGTTGATGTGAGAAATCCCAGCTCATAGTGGGTGGCACCATCCCTGGCCTGGTGGTTCTAGATTCAGAAGAAAGCAGGCTGGGCAAGCCAAGAGGAGCAGGTCAGTAAGCAGCACCCCTCCATAGCCTCTGCATCAGCCCCAGATTCCTGCCCTGTTTGACATTCTGTCCTGGCTTCAGTGTCCTGGCCAGATATACCCTTTTCTCCCCAACTTGCTTTTGGTCATGGTGCTTCATCACAGCAACCGTAACTAAGACATTATCACTCACCTCCTTTTCTTCCAATTCCTCTGGAATCCCCTTTTAGCTCATGTCCTCTTTTCTATTATTATTGTTGTTACACATATTCATAACTATGCATGTACAATCTGATGAGCCTGTTTAGTGTTGCATGTATGTATATGATTTCAGAGCTAACTATTTGGTATTGGGTGACCAATTAGGGGGCCCATCACTGGGAAGACTAGGTCTCCCTCTTTCTGAAGTTCTTAGTTACATCACTGTTTAGAGATGGGGCCCTGTGAGATATTTCCATTTCCACATTTTAGCATGTCTGTTGGTATTGTCATTGTCTGGGTCTTGTTTATTAGGCACTCATACTGTTGAAGTATCACAGGTATAGCTTCCACATCATCTCTGGGAGACAAAAGTCTCACAGCAGACCTCTGTTTCCTCCAGCTTTTACAATCCTGCCTCATCGCCTGTGATGTCCCCTGATCATTAGCTGCAGGGGATGTATTCATGGTGTCTGTGAACCCCATGATTATTTCTCTATATTTTGATCAGTTATGGATTTCTGTGGTGGTCTCTGTTAGCATTCCTTCTAGACCCTGCCCAACGGTTACCTAGCAACAGCCAGGTAGCTCTGACTTGCTATAAAGAGGCTGTTTAGTCTCTCCCCGCTCTCTCTGGCCCTTCTCTCTCTTCTCTCTCTCTTCTCTCCCTGACCCCCTTTTCCCTCTTCTAGCCTTCTCCCTCCCTCCCTCCCTCCCTCCCTCCCTCCCTCCCTCCCTCCCTTCTCCCCTCTCTCTTTCTGTGTGTGTGTGTGTGTGTGTGTGTGTGTGTCTTTCTCAACCCCCCTCCCCATACCACCAAATAAACTCTATTCTATACTATGCCTGGTACCTCAGGGGAAGGGATGCCTCAGCATGGGCTCCCCGATTGAGGAATCCCTCCCACCACACCATACCACACTCTATCAACAAATCCTAGCTTCTTCTATAAAACACAACAGTCTCAGAATGCTGTAAAACCAAGCTTCTTTGATATGGGCTGAGAACTACCCTTACATATGGATAGAAAGATAGCTATTTAGAATACAGTTGGGAACTAGATTAATTTGGGAATGTGTCAGTAGTAAGATCTCCTTTAGGGTCCATGACCTCACCAGCCACAGGTAGAATACACAAAAAGAGATGGGAAAGTAATAAAGGGATACAAATAGGAAAAGTAAAATCATCCTAGTCTTCAGATGACACGAGAGAGCCCAAAATTCTACCAGAAAACTTCTGGAAATAAGCAGTATTTTCAGTAAAGGGACAGGATACAAAATTAACTCATCAAAGCCTCTTTCTAACCAATAACAACCACCCTAAGAAACAGATCATGGAAACCTGGATGAGAATTCACAATAGCCTCAAAAAGTTATCTAGAAATAAACCTAACCAAGGGGCCTAAAGACTTCTACAGTGAAAACTTGAAAATCATGAAAGAAAGAGATAGAGGCAGACACTGGAAGAGGGAAAGACCTCCCAAAGCCTATGGACTGTTAAAGGCAATGTTGGGGAAATGGCGATCCCCCCAAAAATGATTTACAGATTCAGTGCAATCCCAATCAAAATCCTCACAATATTCTTCACAGAAATAGAAAAAATTCTAAAGTCCACACAGAACTGCAGAAGACCCGGGAGAGCCAAAGTAATCCTGAACAAGAGGACCAGTGATGCACTGTTCGCCTTGGTGTGCCCCTGAATGATAAAAATAATGCTAGTCTTGATTTAACAGCTGTAGATGAGGGCATTAAGTCTCTTCATTAATTGTGGTTTTGCTAGGACTGTTTGCTTACCCCCACCATACTCAAATCTAGCTTTCATGTTTAAAAAAGATAGCTCTCCTCCCCACACTGTCTACAAGAGAATGTCCTCATTATTCAGCACAATTTGGCCCAAAGAAATCTATTCTTGCCGGGCAGCGCAGCGGTGGTGAACACCTTTAATCCCAGCATTTAAGAGGCAGAGGCAAGCAGATTTCTGAGTTCAAGGCCAGCCTGGTCTACAGAGTGAGTTCCAGGACAGCCAGGGCTACAGAGAAACCCCGTCTCCAAAAATAAATAAATAAATAAATAAATAAATAAATAAATAAATAAATATCTACTCTTTAAAATGACAAAAACTTATTTAAAATCTAAAAGAAACCTTACTTGGGAGAACTGCTTATATTTTAAATTCAAACTCTTAGACAAACTTTTTCCAAAACAATCAAACAAAAGAAGCTATGACCCAATCATTTGTATTATTGTGTTTCTACTGAAACTAAACAATGTTAAGATGTAACAAATCAAACCCTCAAAGAGGTCCTGCAGCATGCAGATGTCTGAGAACTTAAAGCAACTTTAACTCCACTTATTCTCCGTAGAAATAGTCAGAGGCTTGGCCTAACACTCCTTATCCAGATGTGCAAGGACATCCGTTTCTGATTTGACTTCCACAGTGTTCTAAAACTTTAATGGCTGGTGCTTCTGGGTTAAACAAATATTTAAGGTCTCCTACAGCAGAATTATTTAGGACTTTAAAATTATTCACTAATAAAAAAGGAAATATGTGATACCATGGGGACCCATTTCTCTTTCTAATTATGATTTATTTATTTATTTGTTTATTTATTTATTATTCTCTTGTACAATATCCAGATGGACTGTAGTTTCCTCTTCCTCCTCTCCTAATCCCCACTCCCTTCATTTTCTCCCAAGTCCACTGCTCATCCGTTTTCTTTCAGAAAGGAGCAGGCCTGCCAGGGATAACAACGGACTTAACAAAACAAATTACAGGAAAACTATTCATAAACTCTCATATCAGGGCTGGGCAAGGTAACCCAGCAGGGGATAAAGGGTCCCAAGAGCAGGTGAGAGAGTCCGCTATGCCAACAAGACCTAGAAAATTCTGATGTCTAACAAGTCTAATCTCCTGTTTCTATCACTGTTATTAATTTTCGGTATATGAGAAAGAGAATTTGTTTACATGTTTTTAAAAAATTACTATATCATTGTCTTAGTCAGGGTTTCTATTCCTGCACAAACACCATGACCAAGAAGCAAGTTGGGGAGGAAAGGGTTTATTCAGCTTACACTTCCACACTGCTGTTCATCACCAGAGGAAGTCAGGACTGGAATTCAAGCTGGATCTCATGGAGGCACTTCTTCAACTGAAGCTCCTTTCTCTGTGATAACTCCAGCCTGTGTCAAGTTGACACACAAAACCAGCCAATACAGTCATTATCTAATTTCTTCTGCAATGTGACTTTCCACTTAGGTTCTAGTACAAATCCAATATAATAAAACAGATCAAGTATCCATAAATAAAAGTTGTAACAATTTAGATAATAAAGACCAGTATTTCCAAAAGTCAGAGCTAGTCACTTTATATATGAGGTTATAGCTATACGATAAAATTGATCAAAGAAGCAAACAAAGATCAAAGACCCCCCCCCTCCATGTAAAAGATTAGTTTAAATAAGCCAAGCATAAAATAGCTCAAAGAGTTTAAAAAAAAAGTAAGTACACTGGGAACACGGTTTAGGGAAAGCTGAGGAAAAAGTACGGTCCGTTACAGAAGCTGCCTGCCATAATTGTCCAGCAGCCAAACAGCACCTGGAGCAGAATAAGGACACCGAGGACATCAGGGAGCTAGCTAGCTCTGGGTGAATCCAGACCCGCCACAGGGGCAGCAATAGTGCCCTTCAGTCACCCTAGGGAACTATCTGAGCCAAGTTGGGGTGACTTAGTCCTGAGAGACCTAGTGTGGAGAAGAAACTTTGCCGGAGGTGGGGGCAAGTCTCTCCTCTTGTTTTCCTATCTTGGTTTCAGTTTTCCTATCTGTACCGAGAAGCTTTGAATCCCTAAGGGCTTCCATTGTTCAATCTGTGAGGCTGCATCTCTACCCAACGGTAAGCAAATGTGGTGAGCAAATGCTATCCCTCAGAGCGCCCCAGACTCTGGCACTTCAGAAACCTGCTGGACCCCAGCAGTCCTTCTTCCTCCAAGAGCCAGGCAAGACCAGGCTTGAGATCTCACGGGCTCCCAGAGTCTGCCCCACAGTTGCCAAGGCGACACGCTCTCGTGAAGGGCGGGGCAGGGAGTCTAGCAACTACCAAAGAGGTTACTACGGTAACCAGGCCTCCTGTGGGGCGTGGCTGGAGGGGCTTGGCTCAAGGCAGAGCCCAGCATGGGTATTAGCTTGAGTTATCAGCATCATCTCAATCTCCGGAGCGATTTGGCAATAAACCTTCAAGGTTCACCCTTCAAAAAAGGATTCCAAGGCTTCTTTTGTTCTTGATCTCTAGATTTGATTCTTTGCATCTTAAGATAGGACAACTTCAAATATTATTTCAGTGTCTTTCAGGGATCTTTCTACCCTTTCCCTTTTGCGCAGGCTGGACGGTCTCCTGACCCACCTCACGCCGCCTTGAAGGATGCCCGGCAGGTCTTCCCAAAAGACTGCCCTGGGTGAGATGGTTATTTTGCTGACTTCCTGTTTCCATGTCCACCGAATCCCTGATCGCTTCTCCTGATCCTCTAGACCTTCACAATAGCTGTCTGGATGTCCCAGCTCTTCCCTGGGCTCAGCTTGGGCAAATCTTCCACATTTGACTTTCCTCTTGGTGGGCGGCCTCTGAAAGGTTGGTTGTCCCTTTCCTCTGAGAACTTGAGTTCTTCTGATGTATTGACTTGCTTTTCTATGACTTTTTATGTGATTGAATCTTTAATATTTTTTGAGATCATAACATAATTACATTATTTCTTCTTTTTATTCCCTCCAAAACCTCCCATATACCCCATTTTGCTCTCTTTCAAATGTATGGCCTCTCATTTCATTAACTGTTTTACACACACACACACACACACACACACACACACACACACACACATGCATTCCTAAATGTATAAACACAACCTGTCCAGTTTGTAGGTTCCATGTATGTGTGTTTACAGATCTGACAGTTTGGTATTGGGTAAAAAATTGCTGTATTCTTTCCTGAGAAAGAGTTTGCGCCTGCTTGTGGCCATCTTTAGTTGCCTGTAGTGGTTCTTTGTGTAGGGTAATGGGTCTTGGAGGAGAACATACAACCACCACTTAACGATAACAACAACAACAACAACAAAGCATAATCACTAATTACTTTCTAAATATTTGTCCTGACACCCAACTCTCATAAAGGAAACTTCTCTTTACAACAGATGGGACCCATTACAGAAACCTGCAACCAATCAAAATGCAGAGCTGTGGGGGCCCTGACCCAATGGCTACATCTAAAGTTTCTGCACCCGAGGTTCTGGGATCATTACAGAAGAGGGGTCAGAAAGTTCATAAGAGCCAGAGGACCAGGGAGTTTTCTGTGAGTTTACTGGCTCCTATGGATTTCAGATGTTGCAACCAGAGTCTCGCCATCTTGACCGCCCAAACAGCTGAACAAGGGCAATAGAGATATTAAAGGGCATGGGAAAATCATCAAAGCTTCAGCCTACACAAAGAACCACAGACAATGAAGGAATCCTGAGAGTGGCTGAACCTTTCGTGATATTGTCACAGGCTTGAGACAACAGGAATTTTGTATGATGTAACCTGCTATTTGTTTGGCATGACTTGGCATGATACTTTAGATGTCTAAACCTCTAGTAAGATGTTTAAAGCTTTTTCTGTTTTTTATTGGAAGCCTCTTTTTTTAAAAGCAGGGTAAATTCAGAACATTACTAAAAAAATTAAAGAAAATAAAATTTTCTTTTCATCAGTACTCTAGACTCTGCCAGTGAGAAAGCGATGGAACTGAGCAAAACTTAAAAATTCAAACCACAGACAGAGGAAGACCATTTATTAAAAGTGAAACAGTGAATGTCACCTCTCATTCCCAACAGGTCCCATAGTCCTGCTAACCTTGCAAAACAAAAAGCAGGCTTAACTATTCATACCTGCCTCTAAATAATTTATCAAAACATCCCAGTGTGCTAGTTAGCTTTTGTCAACTTAATACAAACTTCAGACATCTACGAAGAGGAACCCTCAATTGAGAAATTGCCGTCATCAGATCGGCTGATGAGCACATCTGTGAGACATTTACTTGATTAATGATTGACATAGCCCAGCCCACTGTTGGCCGTCTCACCCCTGGGTAGGTGGTTCTAGATTGTATAAAAAACTAATCTGAGCAAGCCGTGGGGAGCAAGACATTAAACAACAGTGCCCCATAGGCTCTGCCTCCAGTTCCTGCCCTGATTTCAGTTCATGATGTCTTTACAGAAATACTGAAATACATCCCCTTTCTAAATAAACTGAAATAAACCTCCTTTCTCTCCTTGTTGCTTTTGGTCATGTTGTTTATCACAGCAATAGGGAAAAAAACTAGAAAATCTCACATTTTGCTCTATTATCGTACACTTACAATTTAAAGAAAAAAAGAAGTGGGTAAGAGCCACCTAGCTGTGACATCTGCCATCTTACTGTTCATGATGTTTAATTCAGTTCATCTGGCTGGCTAGGTGGCTGTCTTAGGGTTTTGCTGAGATGCAACACCATGACCAAAATGCAAGTTGAGGAGGAAAGTGTTTACTTCGCTTACACTGCTGCATTGCTGTTCATCACCAAAGGAAGTCAGGACAGGAACTCAAGCAGGGCAGAATCCTGGAGGCAGGAGCTGACATAGAGGCCATAAAGGGGTGCTGCTTACTGGCCTGCTCCTCATGGCTTGCTCAGCCTGCTTTCTTATAGAATTTGGGACCACCAACCCCAGTGATGGTCTCATCCACAATGAGCGGGGCCCTTCCTCATTGATCACTTATTGAGAACGTGACCTACAGATGGGTTTCATGGAGGCATTTCTTCAGTGGAGGCTCCTTCCCCCTGATACTTCTAGATTGAGTCAAGTTGACACACAAAACCAGCCAGGACAGTGGCCTCCTTCAAACTCTGTCCTTCTAGAAGCGTTGTGTTCAGCTGAGTAGGATGGCCTTCCCTGACGGAGGCAAGCTCTTCTTTAGATCATAACGTATTCTAAGCTGTGATCTCCCCCTGGAACTTCCAACAGCTTCAGAAGAATGAAAGTGTTCGTTTGGCTTCCTGTTTGCCAGTCCAGGAAGGCATTTGAACACATGGCTCCTTGGTGACTGGAGTCTATAGCCAGGTCTCAGTGGAAGAAGAAAACTGGACGCAGACAAAAAACAAGGCAGGTTACAACCCCCCGTAGCCCATTTTCTTCAGCTAGGCTCCTTTTCCCAAACATTCCACAACCTTACAAATCAGTCCCACCCATGAGGAACAAAACTTCAAACATAAAGCCAGCAGGGACAGTTGGTGCTAAATGGTACCAAGCAAAAATCTCACCCAGGAGGGCTCTGCTCTTCCCACCCAACTTCCTCCTAAGATGCCACTTCTTAATACTGTCTCACTGATGGTTATGTCTGTGTGGGTCCTGTAACAGAATAGCTGAAGCAGGTAGAAGCTGGAGGGTAACAGTCAGTCCATCATCTTCACCCGGTAGGTGTGATCCGATATGAACTCACCCCTAGCCTCACTACCCCCAAGGATTAAGGGATGGGGTTGAAAGTTTCCAGCTTCAGGCCACAGTTTAAGCTTTCCATGACAAACCTGAAACTGCCCAAGGGCACACCAAATTTTTCTCATTGGAACAAAACTACTCCATGTTCTTGAAGGTTCAAGAAGAGAAGCCCAGTCTGGGAACCAAAGATTTGGTCTAGGAAAAAAATATGGAGCAAAAGATGGTCCTATACGCCATACGTAATAAGAATTGTAGAAACTTCAGGGCACAGAGATGGATATGAATATTTATCTTCTAAGTCACATTTTCTTCTCTTTTCTAGTTGTGTAGGCTGATACCTGAGTCAAGCATGAGTGTACATCCTTACGATGAGGGGAGCTATTTTAGTGCCTTACTATTGTTAAGTCTTATTTATATGGATTTTACCGTGTGCCCAGCCCCAGGCTGGGCATTCATGGGCACTAATTCATTTTGCCTTGTATGCTGCTGCCTGAGGGTGATTTTGTTCTCCCACTAGCAGAGGAGGCCTAGCACAAGGGACAAAAACCTGCAGAGGTCACACAATTGATGGAGGGTTGGGCTGACATCTGCTCTGGTTGCCCCAAGGCTGATTTGTCCAGTGAGACCTTACAGAGCATCTCTTTCCTCTGTAGTAGAAGAGACAGTCAAAGGGTTATTTATTTGTTTGTTTGTTTGTTTATTTATTTATTTATTTTTGTACTGAGGACCAAAGTCAGGTCCATATACAAGATAGACAAACATTTGACAACTTAGCTGTGTCCCCTAGTCCTGACTACTTCCATCCAAAGAATTTAGCCACAATGTGGCATGTAAGGCAGTACTGGGTTCTGCCCAGTCATGGTGTGATTACTATGTTATTATTACCAGAAAACATGTAGGGGGATTCACCAAGGCCTCCCCACCAGGCATTTTCTGACTTCTAAAAGGGCTTCCATGGACATCTTCCTTTCAGGGCTGTAGATCACTTTCGTCAACACCAGGAGATTTTAGACTATTTTTATGTTGGAAAGAATGTGGAGTTCTCCCGGCCAAGTCTAT
Organism: Apodemus sylvaticus; assembly: GCF_947179515.1. Taxonomy (NCBI): domain Eukaryota; kingdom Metazoa; phylum Chordata; class Mammalia; order Rodentia; family Muridae; genus Apodemus; species Apodemus sylvaticus. The sequence goes on from NC_067480.1 coordinate 20,879,507, forward strand.
GGGGAGCTGCTCCTCCAGGGATGCTCTTTTGGGTTCCAGTTGATTTATTCACAAAACCATTCAGTTCATATGTATTTTCAAGTTATTCCTGTAGGGTGTTTCTCTAACTCTAAATCTGTTGTTTTCTCTTTTGTTCTAATTTTATGTTTCTATGTTCTCTCGTATTTTCTTTGAGTTCACCAGTGCTTTCCTTCTCCTCTGTAGAGTGTGTGTGTGTGTGTATGGTAAACTCTCACTCTGTAGACCAAATTGGCCTGGAAATATTGCAATTCTCCTGCCTTGTGAGGATTCAGAATAATTTCCAGCCAGGGTTAATGTTAGAACCTGGCTTACATTTCATATATAATATAAACATAAAGGAAGCTTCAAGAAATATGGAGCTAGGTAAGGCAGTACATACCAGACACTCACGATCATTCTCAGCTACGTAGCAGAGTCTAGAGCAGCCAGGGCTGAGACCTAGTCTCTGCACAAACATGGAGAATGAGACAAAAAAAGAGTCACGTATTTCAGAATGTGTGTTCACTGGTTTAAAACAAGGATCCAGGGAATGAAGAAAGAATTTATGCCTTAATTGTAAGTCTAGACAGACTCCACAGTGCCCGGGAGACGGAAGAAAGGGCCAAAGTGATGCCCAGGTGAACACAAGAAATATACATTCCCTGCTGGTGTGTGCTCTGTACAATGAGTGTCCCGCATAAAGGAAGGCCTGACTGCAGGTGGCATTGTGGTCAGGGGACATGGACTTCTAGAAGGTGGAGCCCAGCGGGAAGCCCTGATGGCATCAGGGATAAAGACTTTGCTCCAACACACTCCTGCAAAGATCTGCAGCCCTCACCAGAGGGCCAAGTCACCCCTCCCCAGTTGTGCCAGAAACCTCCAGTCATCTGCTAACACTGTTTTAGATAATTTATTATAGTAACAACAACAACAACAATGCCGACTTGTTGGGGCTGGAGAGATGGCTATGCAGTTAAGAACACTTGTTACATTTGTAGAGGATCTGAGTCTAGTTCCCAGCATCCATATTGTGTGGCTCACAACCTCTGACTCCGGCTCCAGAGGATCTGGTGCCCTCTTTTGCCCTCCGAAGTCACCTGCATAAGTGCATACACTCAAACACACATATAATTTTTTAAAAAAAGTTTTAAATTTGTATATAGGATAAATAAAAATGAATATTCTGTTCAAGGCAATAGCCAATAAGAATAAAAGTAAACATAATTCAGCAGAAGAAACCTCAGAATATTCAGTGAGAAATAAGAACACTATTGAATTATTAAATATTTTATATATGATGATATAGCTGATTATTATAAGTAGATTGAGTTAGATTAAAAGGTAGAAGCAAAGTATACTTAAAAATTCCAAAAATTGACTGGGCTGTGAAGGCACATGCCTTTAGTCCTAACACTCGAGAGGCAGAGGCAGGCAGATCTTTGTGAGTTCAGGGCCAGCCTGGTCCACAGAGTGAGTTCCAGGACAACAAAGGCTTCACAGAGAAACCCTGTCTTGAAAAACCAAAGAATAAACAAATAAATAAACATAAATAAACAAATTAAAGAATAAAATACAGTAAAATAAAAATCCAAATTCCAAGAGCGGGTAACTAAAAAAATACAGAAATTTTAGCATAAAAAGCTAGTAGGGACGGGAGAAGCAACTGAGTTGTTAAAGAGGGTCAGGGTTCCATTCTGAGCACCCACATGGAGTCTTATGGTCTTCTGTAACTCCAGTTCCGGGGGATCCAATGCCCCCTTCTTGTCTCCAGGCTTCTGCGTGCACATGGACACAAGAACACTTGTTGTGTTCACACATTTACTTCTGGCTAGGATCTTCACTGGTTATACTTTGAGGTCCTGCTGTGATAAAGTTTAATTAGAAAGTGGTAACAAAAGTTTGCAACCAAACACAGCTGGAAAGTAAAATTACTCAAGAGAGGTCACTAGGGACACAAAGAAACATTTAGATCATAATGATTGTGAAAACATAGCAAATTTGCTAGGCATGTCCAAGGCAGGACTGTAGAAGGAGACCTACTTTAGATACTGTATAGACTTTAGATACTGAAATCTTAGAATACTGAAAGGCTCTGAGAGAGAGCTACAAACAGAATCCAAAGATGAAGGAAACAGATGACAACAGAAATAAGTAAACCAAGAAGAGTCACGGAACTCATGATGGACTGCTGACAATATTTTAAAAGCATACAGAAAAGAAGAAATAGGAGCTGGGCAGATGGCTCAGTAGGTACGTGTTTGCTTCAAAGGCCTGAGGGACTGGAGTTCATGCTCCCCCCTCCGGGACCTGGATCTGAATAATGTGGGGAGGTGTGGTGGTCTGCCTGGAATCCTGATCCTTGCATGTGTGTGTGTGCCTGTGTGTGTGTGTGCGCGCGCGCGTGTGTGTGTGTGTGTGTGTGCGCGCGCGCGTGCGCACGTATGTGTGTGCGTGTGCGTGTACGTGTGCGTGTGTGTGTGTGTGTGTGTGTGTGTGTGTGTGTGTGTGTGATCTCTGGATAGAGCTGAAGAAATAGATCAGCAAACTGGGTGGGCAACTGAGGAAGATACTCATTGTCAACATCTGTCTGTTACACGTGTGTGCACACATACAATGCACCTGTACACACATGTGGTCTCACTCATGAATGCATCACGCACACTACACAAAGTGGAAGGGATGTGTATAGCATGGAATTTTTTTTTAAAGTACAGACACAACAGGTGTAAGAAGAGTGTGGCGGTCAGTCTTCATTGGCAACCTGGCTGGAGTTTAAACTACCAGGAGGACTTTGTCTATGAGGTGTTTCCAGAAAGGAGAGAAAACCCAGCCTAAATGTGGGCAGCGCTGTCTCCCGGGCTGTGGTCCTGAAGTGACTGGAAAAGGAAGTGATCTGGGACCAGCATTCCTTGCTCTCTGCTTCCCTACTGCGGACACTACTGGACTGGCTGTCTCAGGCTCCTGCTAACTGGATCTCCCAGAAACACGCCTTCCCGCTGCGATGAACAGTATACCCTTTCAAGCCGTGCACGACAATAAACCCTTTCTTTCTGTTAGTTGCTTTTGTCACAGCAACGACCAAAGTAGTGAACATACCTCCACATGCTAGCAGTTCAAATATCCAAATGAAATAAATGTCTAGAAAAAGCTTTGCCGGGATTAACAAGTGCAGCGGAAAATGGAGTCATAAACACCGTGACTGTCATCCTTGAAGGCATCCTTATTCGGGTGATACTGGGGAACAGAAAGAGGTGAAGCTTGCCCCCACCCCGGCTTTGGAGGGGTGGGGTGGGAAAGGGTAGAGTCTCAGTCAGAAGATGGAGGGTCTGGCCGGTGCTGCTTACCGGGCTCTTGTTACACTGTTGTGAACTGAGGCTGTACACCTCCTCCCTCAGGCTGCTGGGACAACCTTTAAAGTGCCCAGAAACTGCCAGGGCCAGAGGATGCTGCTGGCAGGGGCTTTTGGAAGAGGAAGCTTGAAACCCTAGTTTTATGGTAACAAGACGCCATCACTCCCACCACCGCAGTGCGGGGAGTCCTGGTGGGCGAGCTGACCATGGGCCTTATCCCAGTTCCTCAGCCCTGGGTTGTGGCTGGCCCTGTAGTTCACAGAGCTGCGAGCCAACCCTTACTGAAAAAGGAAAATCCGAGGAGCCTTGGTGAAGGCTGAGGTCTGTCGTTGAAGATCCACGGTGGCGTGTAGGTTGAGGCCCAGAGGATTTAGGCTGGAGTGACAGTGTGTGATGACGGTCTAAGACCCATGGGACAGGGAGGGGGGACAAGGAGGAGATCTCCACCCGATGGAAGGATGTGTGACGGAAAGAGGTGCAGGTCAGCCCTCCATCTGTGGCATCACCCCGTCAGCAGAGCTCTCTGCAATGCTCTTTCCTCTGGTGATCGGGCCCAAACGCCAGAAAAGAATTTTAAGACCCACCTGTTAATACTTGGAGTCCAAATCCCTAACCCGCCCCTAATTCCCCTCTTCAGTGAAAGATGGACCTCAACCCCATCCCAGCTGCTCCCCATCCTACAACAAGCCTGTGTTGATGTCTCTTGGCCCTGCAAATGGATGTTTTACAGTTTTTATGATTTCAATTGAAAGCAGTCAGCACGAGGCAGGGTTCCGGGTCTGCGGGCAGGTTCAGCTGGGCGCCACCGGGTACCTCTCCTCTGTGAAGGAAAGGCACCGCTGAGCGAGGGGGTGCTGCACCCGATTACAGGCGTCCGTCTCCCACCTCTCACTGGTGATGTCACAGCCCAGTCCCAGCCCCCTCCCGCTCCAGCCTCGTCTCTTCTGCAGCCGCTACGCCCGCCCGCCCGTCCTTCTCCCTGTGCGACAAACCAGCTGACGGCTGAGGCTCGGACGCAGCGAGCAGCCAACCAGCGCATCGGGAGGGGCTTGGGGCGGGCCGGGCTGGGGGGCGCGGAGCTCATCACGCGGTGCAGCCGTCACAGCACCGAGAGCAGCCAGCAAGAAGCATCAGTTTCAGGCTCGGGGACCCTCTCCGGTACCGGTGCCCATGCACAGCCATCACCAGTGACGCCTGAGAGGTAAGGACACTGCCCAGTCGGCCTGTCGCCATCCGCACTCACCATCCGCCACCTGTCCCTGGCATCCGGCACCCGCACTAAATGTGCCTCGGGTGGGAGATTCCGGGCCAACGCCAATGTCCTTGTCGCAGCCCGAAGCGCGGGCTTGGAGCTGCGGCTTCCCTTCCCCCCGACCTTCCTCCGCCTCTTAGAAGAACAAAGGGGCGAATTCAGGGGTGTCGGTGCTTCCTGAGAAGCTTTTCAGGGGTCCCAGAATAGACTCCTTTGCTGAGGCTCGACCCTTGGCCCATGTGGGTGGAGGTCGCCAGCTAGAGAAGCAAGCAGATCTGGGCACAGCCTCCTTTCTTCCATATCCCTCCCTCCACTGCAGAGGAGCTACCCAGAGGGATGCGACGGAATCGCGGGGGAGGGGAGGCAGAGGTGCCGAGTAGGGGCCAGGAAGAGGCTGAGGGGTGTCGTGATGGGGCGCGGCTGCGGATCCGGGCCCTAGGGGGAGAGTGCGCGGGGCAGCCGCTCTGGTCCCCGGCGGGGGAGGGCAGATGCTGGAGCCGACAGCAAAACAGGCGGGCAGGGCGTGGGATGCGGCGCCCCGGCCAGGCCACCGGCTTAATGCGCACTTGGTGACTGCCCATCACTCCTAGTGCTCTCGACGCTCCTCCCCTCCCCCCGAGACCCCATTTCCATTCCAGAAAAGACACTGTGCAGGAGGAACCACCCGCAGACACGCCTGGCGGCTACAAAGCCAGTGCCCCAGTAACAGGTGTGGTCCCGGGCTAGAGGGAGGGGGCTTAGGGACGCGAAGTCTGGGCTGACAGAGGTCTCCGGGCGTCTGGCGTCAGTTGTCTAGGAACACTGTGAAGACCCTCGCATTCCCTCATTAAGCCACTCCTCTCCCCAACTGCTTCCCTGGGGAAGGCCACCGCCCTCTGCTCCCGAAGGGGCAGGGACCACATTAGGGCTAAGGGAGAGGGTGGGTCTGCGGTGCAGTGAGGTGCAGGCTGCTGGGGGCCGCAGGAGCGGGAGGGGGAGGGGACAGAGGGATTGCCAAGTCATGGGGCCTGCTGGGCGCCGGCGCGACGTCGCCCGGGCGCGGACCCGATGCGCGCCCACGTCCCCAGGAATGGGGAATTTTTTTCCCCCAGTAGGGATCAGAGGACCCGTCCCCCAGCGGCTAGCCTTCCTAAGAGGGGACCGCATTGCTGGGATTAAAGGCCTGCTAGGGCAAGCGGATTGGATCAAGCGGCTGCTGGTGGAGGAGGTGCTGGGAGTCGCTGCTGCGCGCAGGGCTAGTGCTAGTCCAATCCTGGGGACCCGCAGCCTCAGCGCAAGCTCCCGCCGAAGCCGCGGTCACTCCGAGCTGGCCGAAGGTGGCTGCCAGGGCAACGTGCCCAGCGCCTGTCTAAGGAGGCAGCACCGGCTGCAGGGAAGCTGTGGGGTTCAGGGGGGCTGGGGCCGCACCTGCGGCGGCCATTTTGCAGGTGTGGCTAGTCACCTGCCCTAGTCAGGCTGTAGGGAAGGGGTGGATGGACAGGGCAGGCGTGGAGCCGGCAGCAGGGTGAGGTGGGCTGCAGGGTCCAAGGCAGGTCTCAGATCTTTTGCTCTGCGCCAGTGTGGTCCTCGGGAGGTTCCTTGCTTTTGGTGGGTGGGGTCACAAAACCAGGTCTTCTTAGGCAGAAGGTGGCAGGAATCTCAGGGTCCTCTGCGTGTAAAACCTGGGGAGAGCCCTGTTCCCAAAGCAGGGGACCCCCCTACTCTTGTAGTGAGGGTGAATCTGAAGGACAGATTGTCCTTCTTGGCTTGTGGGCCACTGGTCATAGAGGCTGCTTTCAGAGGTCCCAGTGTGAGAGTGAGAGCTGGCAATATGACTGTGGGGTCTGTCCCCCGGCCCCACCCCCGGCCCCACCCCCGGCCCCCGTACTGCTCAGGCTGGGTGGATGTTCTAATGCCCTACTCAGAAGGAGCGTGGAACCTGCAGACTGCACCAGCCTCAGACAGGTGGAGACCTGCGCTCTGCACAAAGCCAGAGCTGATGTGTTGGATTCAGTCCCAGGCCAGTAAGCGGGGATTAGGTGGTCTCAGGATCCAGCCTGTTCTGACTCTTCCGTCGAGTGTATGTTTTGTAAATGTAGCTGGGCAGTCCTCCCATGGGCTTTTGTGCAGGGTTTGGGGGAGGGGCAGCAAAGACAGGGTAGCAGATGAGGCTGACCAGCGCTGGGAAAATCCCAGGAGGACAAGGAGGATTCAAGGAGCATCATTCTGCAGAAACAACAACAACAACAAACAACAACAACAACAACAACAAAAACCTGTACCCTAGCCAAGCCTTTGGGCAGAGTCCATCTCTCTAAGAACTGGGAGGGGCTCAGTGATCACCTGTGGACAGGGATGGCCCTGGACCACTGAACTGTCATATGAACATGTGATTTGCAGTGTCTAGAGGTTTATGTGTTCCTTAGGACACGGGCAAAACCAGGGCTCTTAGATCTAGGAACAGAGCTTCCCACTGCCCACACTGGACAGTACAGAGACTCCCCAGCCGCACCTGCTGTACCTGGCCTGCTTACCGCTTCACTCCTGAGCCCAAACCAGGGTCATGAGCCCACCCTTGGCCTCACTGACTACTACTCTCCTAGGCTCATGGTGACTCAAGGAAGAAGGGCTAGCTAGCTAGCCAATCCTGCAGGTGACGGTGCTGCAGGGACAGAGGACCCAGTCAAGGTCAGCAGCAAAGGCCATCCTGATTCCTTTGCCTCCTGACTCCTCTCAGGGCCCCACCCCCCTTGTCCCTTCAGCTGGTACTTTGCTCCTGAGCTACCTTCAGCAAAGCCTTTACAGCCTGCCTCTAATCTTAGCCCAGGAGTAGAGTGAACAGGCCAAGGCATTCGGATGGTCTGGAAGTTCCCCCCCCCCCAACCCTCACCCCATGTTGTCTCCTGCGCACATTTCAGGACTCACGTGCAACTACTCAGATATCCTTAGTCCTACCCAATGCCAGGAACCCACAGCGATGACAGCCCAGGTTCTAGAAAGAGGCTGGCAACTAGGACCAGGGACACTAAGTAGCCGAGAATCCCCCTGCTCCGGCTGCCCATGTCCTTAGAAGCTGGTTCCCACCGAGCTCATCCAACCTCTCAACATCCTGGTTTGAGATGCTGATAAATCACCTAAGGGTGGCTGGCAGGCAGAGACAGAATCAAGAGTTCCAGCACTCATCTAGGACTTCCTGGATTACCACTAACCTTGTGCTGGGACAGACCATAAGTCAGCTCAAAGGGTCAGGAGCAGCCAGAGTCATTGAGACTCTAAGGGCTTTATCTTCCCCACATTCACCTCGTGGGGCTGGCCACACACACCAGATATAAACCCCATAGCAGTTTACATGTGTACACACCTGCATATGTCACACGCGCACACACACAAACACATGTGTAGACACACATACATTCAGCATCCCTGGATTGCTGGATTCTTGTTTGTTGTTGGTTTGATTTTGTTTTTGGTTTTTGTCCTGTCTGAATCTTTTCTGAATAGCTCTCTTCTCCCAGCCTTAGATCTTCCTAAGGTGTCTTGGGTGCTGCCTCCTTCAGAAAGCTTGCTGTAAGCCAGCAGCACAGAGGATGCAGACCACACCCCTCCTCATCTCTCCTCTCCCTTCTAGGCTTGGGGCTAGGAAGAGAGTAGGGGAAATATATATGACATAGGCTGAGCTATGCTATTGTGCATTCCATTACCTGACGCTCTCAGATGCCAGCGAGGAAACAATAGGATGCCCATTTCTCAGATGCAGACCGCGGGGGCTCCGGAGAAGTCATGCTTGACATTTCCAGACTCCAACCCATTGCTGCTCTTTTAGTGCCTTCTGTCGGCCTTCCACCCCCTCATCTGTCCTCCCTCATTCTCTTACATCCCCACTCCTCACTCCTTCCAGGAGAGTGGGCAACATAGTGTCACCTCCTTCCATCCAGTAAGACTCAGTGACTACCATCTTTGATATCAAAAGCTCAGGGTTAGCAGCCGGCTACACTGTCATCTGGGGTCATCTTGGGTCTGTGAATTTTTGAGGCTGGCTTGACAGGACTTCCTTCTCTTTAGGTGGCCCTGGCTGTCCCCATGGTCCCCTCCCCTTGAAAGACAGAGATGCCCAGAAATGGCCTAGAGGGATGCCAGGACTCCCTACATCCACTCACTTTCAAGTGAGCCTTAATGACCTATCGCCTGTTACCAGTTCAAAGTAAGACCCTTAGACAGGGCCCGTAGCCATCAGCTCCTGAGGCTGCTGCCCTGGGCGGGGGGCGCAGTAGCTTTGGGTGACTGGCTCTTACTTTCTGCTCACTTCTCAGTCTAGAGCCACGGGCTGCAGGTCCCCAGCATGGGGCAGGACTATAGCAACTACAATAGGCGATTCCAGGGCATGGAGGAACATCGTCCTGCAGTCTTGATTGCCTGTGCATTACCTCTGTACTTTGGCAGGCCTCTCTCTTTTTTAAATACATATTTCTAAATTTAATTTTATGCCTACATGTGTTTTGTTTGCATGTATGTCTGTACCAGGAGGCCAGAAGACAGTGTCCCTGAACTGGAGTTACAGATGTTTGTGAGCCACTGTGTGGGTACTAAGAATTGAATCTATTCATCCTTCGGAAGAGTAGTCAGTGCTCTTAACCATTGAGCCATCTCTACAGCCCCTGGCAATACTTTCTTGGTCAGGGGTTTCTATTCTCTAGACCCCAGATATCCTTGTCTTTAATTAAGTGGGTTTCTTTTGTCTCCAGAGTTCCACAGCTCTGCTGAGACCCCTCTTTCCTGACACCCCAGGCCTGGGCACCACCTCCCTGTCTGACTGATAACTATTAGCCTAAGGTACATCACCTTCTTCCAGTTGGTCCCTGCCTCTTGTCAACTCAAACCTCTGACTCTTGGCCCCCTTGGCTGTCTATTGATGGTTTTCTATCTTGCTTGGCTGGGGCACATCCTCGTGAGACTGATTATTACTGACGCACGAATCCGTGAGTGTGAGAGCCTCTGTTCCATCCTCACCCTGGCACTGAGTCATTTCCTCAAAACTCTGGAGGATGTGGCTTCGCAGGCCTGGTCATCCAGGTGGGTATGAGAGTCTTCATCGGTAACTCTCCTTCATCTTCATTTTCCATGGGGTTTTAGCCATGTGCTTGGATAATGTCTCAGTGGTGTTATGTTCAATGATGCTTCTGGGCCATTTCAATGGAAGATCAGATCTCTATGGATTTTCGGTCTTCCCATCCTTTCTTCCTCGGATTCCAGTGTTGCTGCCTTCTTTTCTGTTTCACGGGAAACTTTTAGACATCGCTTTCCAGTTTTTGGATTGAAACTCTGTATGTCACCCTTCTTACATTCTGCCTCTACCGAATTGCCTTTGTTGACTCAACTGCTTCCATCTCAGCGTCCTGCCCCATAGTTGAAGATGGCTCTCTTTCTAAAGTGCTTGAGTATGGAAGCCGAGACGTCATTGGCTTGTTTAGCGAGTCTGTGGCTTCCCTTTCCTATGGGGACCGTTTTCTGCTGCTTCCCTCAAGTTCAACACTTTGCACATTCGCTCTCCTCCTAGATCTCCTCCCAGAGGAATGTTTATGATTCCTCTGCTTCCTCTAAGCCGGGCTCTGCCTGGAGCAGGGATCCTTTGCAGGCTCAGGCCCAGGTGATAGAGTAGCTGCTGCCAACTTAGCTACCCAGCACCAGAGTTTTGGTCCCAGCCTCTGCCCTGAAGGCTGTGTGCACTCTTTAATATTTGTGGGGGGAAAGCCTACAGCTGCCTGCAGATGGTCCCAATAGCACTACCTGTTCTGAGGTGGATGGTGGCAGTGGGGTAGAGTTTCAGGGTGAGCAATATGCCTCTTACCTTCCTCTGGATTCTTTGGGTGCCCAAACATGAACCCTGAGAAGAGTACCACACGGGCACCACCCCCACCCCCAGCCTTTGATTCATTGTATCACTTCAGAGCATTCATGGTCTTTATTCTCTTGCTAGGATGTCCCTACTGGCTTTCTCCCGTTTTCTGTAGTCTCAGTGTGACTGGCAGGTGTGTGTGCCTGCCAGTGTGATTGTCAGTTGGCTAAGGGTTCCCTCCTCACTCTTTGCGGGTTTTGGGTGTGGCCTGCCTTTGACTCTGTTTATCCGTTGAGATATGAAGAAAACTCTATTTCAGATTTTCCCATCTCATATTCTTCGAAATGATTCAGTGTTCGAGAAGAGGAGCCTGTTGATGCCATGTTCTTCAATGTCTCTGGCATGTGTGTGTGTGTGTGTGTGTGTCTGTATCAGCTGACTGTCTTCTCTCAAAGGTAGGTAGATCACTAGGTAAAGACTACGGGGTTGCTAGGGAGGCCCTCACGTATTCTCTGCAGAGTCTCATCCTTCCCTGGTGGCCAAGAACACCTGCTACTCATCCTCATCCTCACCCAACCTGTCTGCCTTCTGCATGTGACCTGATTCAAGTTCTGTAGCTATCATGCAATACCTGAGACCATATAACTACTAAAACAATCAAAAGAGCATGGTGTCTGCCTTCCCTCAGCTATGATGAAGGACGTATACTGCAGCTAACAGCTACAACTATCCCACTCAAGACAGAACAAGTGTGCCCGAGATTTTGTATTAAAGTCATTGCCGTGGTGAGCCTTTAACTCATGAAATCCATGAATGATTCGTTTCCTCCTCCTAAAAAGATGTGTTAGCACACAGCTCGGGGGAAAGATGTGTTAGCACACAGCTCGGGGGGAAAGATGTGTTAGCACACAGCTCGGGGGAAAGATGTGTTAGCGCACAGCTCGGGGGAAAGATGTGTTAGCACACGGCTCTGGGGAAAGATGTGTTAGCACATGGCTCTGGGGATTAGGTTCGAGCCATGGCCGTGCTCTTAGCCATTGCATCATGGTTGTCTCCTGCCCACTGTCCACAGAGATTTGACATTTCCTTGTTCTCCCTGTGCACAGCCCTGTCCCATGTTGATACAGAAACCTGGAATATACAGATGCAACTTGGTCCATGCCACTCTCGGACGCTGGTAGTAATGCCCCTGGTGTCCCAGTGTGGACTATGTTCCCTGGCTTGGGAGCCCCCCAAGGCAGCTCAGTTTCCCTTTGACTCTGCCATTCCCACACTCCACATTAGGCTTCCCCACCACTGTGCACGTTGCCTTTGAGAGAGCTCACCCTTTCCCCACCCTCAGGAGTGTAGCCTGATGGTGTTACCCTGACTACTTTACAAAAATTAAATATATAGGTATTTGCTATCTTGTGTGTTTGTGTGTATGTGTGTGTGCATGCACACATGTGTGCAGGTGTTTGTGAGCATGTGTGTACACGCAGAGGTATGCAGAGGTCAGAGGAGGGTTTGGGTGTCCTGCTCTTCTCTTCCCCATCTTGCTCTTTTGACTAAGAGTCCCTTACTGACTCTAACTCACCATTTTTTCAGCCAGGCTGGTGTGGATGGATTTCTATCCCTCCCTGCATCACCTGTCTGTCTGTTTATCTATCTATCTATCTATCTATCTATCTATCTATCTATCTATCTATCTATCTATCTTATCTATCATCTATCTATTATCCATCTACCAATCTATCCATCTATTTATCTATCATCCCTCTATCTATCTATCTACCTATCATCTATCTATTATTCATCTATTTATCATCCTTCTATCTACCTATCTAATCTATCATCCATCTATCATCTATTATCCATCCATCCATTCATTTATCCATCTCTCATCTATTTATCTCATCTATCTATCTATCCATCCATCCATCCATTCATCCATCTACCTACCTACCTATCATCTATCTATCTAATCTACCATCCATCTATCATTTATCTATCATCTGTTCACCTATCTATCTAATTTATAATCCATCTATCCATCTGTCATCTCTCTATCATCCATCCACCTCTGTCCGTCCACCCACCCACCCATCCATCCACTTGAGATCACAGGTAGCTCTGAATGTTCCTGAACTTGCTATGAGTGGACGATGATCTTAGACCTCCTCATCTTTTTGTCTCCCTTTCATGGGATTACAGGAGTTGGTTCACCTCAGCCAGCTTCCCACTCAGTCCCAGTACTGCATTGTATCTCCTGACTTACATGCCAAGACTCCATGTGCACGCTTAAAACCCCACAGAGACCTGTTTTTCCTATACACGTGCATCTGATAAACTTTAGTTTATGGAATGAGCACAGTGAAGGTTAGCATTGGTTCGTAATACAGTGAAGCTATTATAATAACAAACCTTAACTGATTTAAAGCATGGAAAGGGCTAATTTTCCGAATTTCCCTTTAATATTCTTTGGTTGTGGTTGACCCCAGGTAGCAGACTCCAAATGTGGTATCTGCTCTTACAACAAACACCCAAGAGAATTGATTTACAAAGGGAGAAGGTTTAGTAAGGTTCAGAGTTTAGGTCCAAGGCTGCATGGACGCATTGCTTTGGGCCTGCGTGGAGATATCAAGGCAGGAGTTCACTATGAAAAAGTCCATTTTTTACCTCGTGTTTAGGAGAGGAGAAGAGAAGGACTAGGGCCTTTTCCAGTCAAGTACTTCCTCAGTGACTGGAAGACCACCCATTACGTCCTCTCCTCCCAGTAGTATAAGCAGGAGTCACATGGTCCAGATGCAAACTGTAGCCCCAGGACAGTGAGTCAGTGGTCTGTTTCCCTTCAGTCTTGTTACAGCCGCCCCTAGTATCTTTTTCTCCCACACACATTTTTAGAAGCAAGTTGCCAAGTTTTAGAAAAGAGATTAAGAGATCATTTCAAATTTTGCTGAAGTTCTAGATTAATTTACATAAAAGTCAACATTCTTGAAATTTTTGTTTTTCACAAAAGGTCATAACTCAGGACGGGGAGGTGGCTCAGTGGTGCCAGGCAAACAGGATGGTTCGAATTTAACCCCCAGCACCAATGCTTGCGACCTAAGTGCTGTGGAGACAGGGGCAGGAAGGCTCCTGGGGCACACAAGACAGCCAGTCTTGCTGAATGGGCGGAGCTACAGGTTCTGTGAGACCTCTGCTCTCCGCATGCGCCTGCAGGCACCCCCACCCCCAAACACACACACAGGTGCACTAAATCAGAAAGGAAAAGGTCATCGTTCTTCATTTAGATCTTCTGTCATGTTTTTGGCCAAGTTTTAAATTTTTCTTCGTGAAAATTTCATGGGATCTTTAGTGATGATCTTTAGGTGCTTTGTAGTTTGGTTATTACTTTAAATGGTATTGTAGAATTTTTCTGATTCTTTGGCCTGGTGTGAATCCACAGGCAGATTTCCAACAGTGCTGCTGAAGCTTTGCACTTACAATTTGAGGGAAATCTTGGCATCTATGCAAATGAGCGAATAGACTGAGTGGTGACTATCTGTGCGCTCTTTCTCTCTCTCTCTCTGTCTCTCTCTGTCTCTCAGTCTGTCTGTCTGTCTCTCTCTGTCTCTCTGTCTCTCTCTGTCTCACTCTCTGTCTCTCTGTCTCTGTCTCTCTCTGTCTGTCTCTCTCTTTGTCTCTCTTTCTCTGTCTCTCTGTCTCTGTATCTCTGTCTCTGTCTGTCTGTCTCTCTCTGTCTCTCAGTCTGTCTGTCTGTCTGTCTCTCTCTGTCTCTCTGTCTCTCTCTGTCTCTCTCTCTGTCTCTCTGTCTCTGTCTGTCTGTCTGTCTGTCTCTCTCTGTCTCTCAGTCTGTCTGTCTGTCTCTCTGTCTCTCTCTGTCTCTCTGTCTATCTGTCTCTCTCTCTATCTCTCTGTCTCTGTATCTCTGTCTCTCTGTCTGTCTCTCTCTCTCTCTGTCTGTCTTTCTCTGTCTCTGTCTGTCTCTCTCTCTCTCAGCCTCTCAGCTCTGTTTATTGTTTTTCCTGTCTTACTGTGTGGCTGGAACCTCTGTAACAGTTAAGCAAAAATGATCCTAAATTTTTTATAGATGGGACATTATTTTCCAAGTCACTGACAAGTGTAATGTTTGGGTGGGTTTCAGTAGATGGCTTCTGTGATTTAAAAATCAATTTTCTTCAAATATTACTGTGAGAGCTATCATACGTGGGTATAGAAGACAACTGATTTATTTTTTATTTTTTAAAATAAAATAAACTATTGATTATTTAAAATATTTTAAAAATAAATTAAATGATTTATTATTTATTTTTTAAAATAGCTGTTGAGGGTGTCATTTATTCCCCCATTTTTGGGGGGATATGTGATGAATCACAATGGCAGATGCCATTGTTAAGATTTATCCCAATGTTTCAAGAGTTCCAGGTTTTCTTAATAATTAAGTTTTTAAAATTAGATTTTCCTACTTATCTGTTGTATGTGTTTGTGCACTTGAGAGGCATGGCCATGTCTGTGGAGTCCCGAAGACAACCTCTGTCAGTTGGTTCTCTCCTTGCACCATGTGGTGTCTATCATTGAACTCAGATGGCTGACTTAGTGGCAAGTGCCTCAAACCACGGAGCTCTCTTGCCATTCCAGAGCTAATTCATTGGGACTGAATCTATGTTCATAAGTATTATCTATTTTTCCAATTTCCCTTGTTTAATTTGTCACCAAAGTTATGTTATTCCCAGTGAATATATTGGAAATATATACTTTCTCTCTGCATCCCTCTTTCTTGCAAAGTCTATATAAAATTTGAATTACTGGGGCTACACAGATGGCTCGGTGATTAAGAACATTGACTGCTCTTCCAGAGGTTCTGAGTTCAATTTACAGAAACCACATAATGGCCCACAACCATCTGTAATGGGATCTGATGCCCTCTTCTGGCATGCAGGTATACATGCAGATAGAGCACTCGTATACATTAAATAAATAAATCTTTTGAAAAAATTTTGAATTATAGTTTTTAAAATGTATAGTACGACACACTTTTAAAGTACTACTAGTTTTTCTGAAAAATGTATATTATTATATAATTATAATTTTACATAATAATTATAACACAATAATTATTATTTATATTATTTAATTTAGTTCTTTTCTTAAAGTAGAGTCTTGCTCTGTTACCCAGATTGGTATCAATTTCCTGGACTCAATTGAATCCTGCCTCAGTCTCCTCACTGCAGGAAATGCAGTCACACATTACAGTGCTGGGCTTGTGGGTAAATTTTTAAATAATTGATTCAATTTTATCTTAATAACACAGAAAAATATGGCTTTGCTGACTGGCTTTTCCTTAGTTACAGCTCTTCCTGCTTCTTGGCACATCTAATATCTATTGGCTCTAAGTGGGTTTTTTTTTCCTACTGTGGTTCTGAGTTAGACACTTTCCCTCTAGAGCACATTGGATGCTGTTCTGGCTGCAGCTCTCTAGAGGGACTGCTTGGCCCATTGAAGCCCATTAAACCTTGCTAGAGTAGATATCTAGGGTAGACTTCCTACAGAGAGCAGTAGAGTCACCCAAAGAACACAGGATTCTTTGGTGTCTCTCCGGAATCCCTGGGGTGGAGAGGACTCTGTATCTTGGCTGACTGCATCACAAACACCCCCTCACTTGGTACAAGCTTTGGGGATTGTTTAGCCTTCAGCTGCTCTGTCCTTTGTCTCTGGCTCACATGGCCATGGATTATCACTGCAAGGTTCAGGGGAACCACTGGCAAATATTTAGAGTTGTGAGCAGAACTATCTTCCTTTCCAGAATTATCCAACCTCCCCACCCACCCAAACTCTTGAGAGCTAAGTCTGGTCCCTGTGACTCCATCCTGGTTGGAAGTGGAAGCTCCCATTATGGTTGCTAATAGTATTTTTGTTATTGTTTGAGAATTTCTGTAGCTTCTTCACGACTTCTTTGGTGTATCCATTATTTAAAACCTTACTTGTAAAATTTCTAAATAGGTGGGTTAGGTTTTTTTGTTGTTAATATTTAGTTTGTTTTCAAGGGAAGTGATCCATTTGATACAATCTAAGTTACTGAGAGTTACTTTGTGGCCTGCTAAGTTTAAATTTCTAAAAGTTCACATTTTACCCTATTGTTTTCTGTTACTGCTTTCTTCAGTAAACGTCATGGCAACTGTGTCTGGACATTTAAAACTCTAGCATCATTCAGGGTGTCACCCCTGCCTGCTTCCACACCCTGCCTCTCTCCTTTGACTCTAGTAAAATTAATTACTTGGCAAGCTATGCTTTTGAGCTTACATGTGTCTGACTGTCTGCACTGGGGACTTTATGAGTGGTGGCACTTTGCAGGAGACCTGTGACTGTTCTCACAGGGGCTTCAGACTTGATCAGTTCAGGTATCATGGCTCTCAACTGGAAACTGCAACTCCGTGAGGACCAGCCATGGCCTCAGGCCCTTAGACACTCTTGCTTTGCCATTCTTCGTGTCCTTGTGCCTCCACATCATTGGAACAATCCTCTGTGTGCGTCCCTTTAATAGGAGACCCATCCGTCCAGCCTCCGCAGTCACTGAGGGTGGAGCTTTGAAGGCTCGCTGTCCTGTGGTAGTGCTTGTAGTCATGAGTGGTCCCAGTTCTCTGGTGCCTGGCATCCACCAGGGCATTTGCCTTCCTGCTGATGTGGCACCCTTATTTCGGGAGTGCTGGTTATGCACTTTCCATTCATTTCTGTTTCCTGAATAGTTTTCTCACTTGGTTCTGATGTGTTATTTGTCCTGGATTTCCAGGTGCTCTGTAATGTGGGCCAGAGGTGGCTGTCACCTCTACTGTTTTTCTCTCTATTGAGAAATGTCCATTTTAGTGAGAAAAATTACTCTTGTCTTCACACACACACACACACACACACACACACACACACACACACACACACATTTGACAACCAAAATTGAGTCTTTTGTTCTTGTGTGCTTGGAAAATGTGGCTCAGGCTCCAAACCTCCTACGTCAGCTTCCTAAGTGCTGGGATTACAGATGTGTGTGTGTGTGTGTGTGTGTGTGTGAGATGACACCCAATTGGTTTTTCAAGGAAGAGTTTCTCTGTGTAGCCCTGGCTGTCCTGAAACTCATTATGTAGACCAGGCTGGCCTTGAACTGACAGAGACCCATCTACTTCTGCCTCCCCAGGCTAAAAATAATTTTTTAAGTTAATATGCACCCAGAAAAATCAAACAATGTACCAAATTTATTTAGAAAAGTCACCAGTTTTTATTTTCTGACTCAATTATTTCACCCGTGTAGTTTTTTTTTTTTTAACACTTTCTTTAGCAAAATAATGGGATTACCCAGTCACTTCTCTCTGTTTTAAGCATTGTGTGAGGAGACAGTTAAAGTGTTTACCGTGTTTTGTTTATTTCAAAGTCTCAGTTTTAGTGTTCACTTATTCATGTTCTCTACCCTGAAATTCTATTGGAAAAGAAAGTGAACCAGACCTAAAGATGAGAGCTGGGCTTTCCGTGAGGATGGCGAGCAGCGGGGATCACAGAACTACAGAACAGCCAAAGCAGTGCACATCAAAAGGACGAGAGCCCATCAAGAAAAAATAAACCTTTATAAGAGAAAGAAACGATGAGCCCTTAAAAAGAGAAATGCTTGATGAATGTAGAAGTCAAAATCTTCAACCAAATACTCAGCAAGCCAAACCAGGGCAGACATTTTCCCCAACATTGCCCTGTAATGATAAACATGGAGAGACTGCTCAGTACTCGAGAGGTCTATTGCTCTTGCAGAAGCTCAGTTCCCAGCACCCCACTATGTTTCACAACCATCTATAACTCCAGTGTTCCTTCCATGCATTGGGAAGATAATATAGCACAGTCAAATGACATTCTTTGCAGAGATGCAAAGATAGCTCAATATCTGCCACCAAAGCCAGTCACTACCATCAACAAAATGAAGGACAAAATGTCGTCTCACTAGATGAAGCATGGCAGGTGATAAAATTCAACATCCTTTATGAACAAACAAAGCACACCTAACAAATTAGATTCATAACAAACATACTAGTGACAAAGACCTTTACGAATAAGCTTGCAACTAACAGTCCATGCAATGGGGAAAAGCTGGGAGCTTGTTCAGCACCGACCAAGGCAAAGTGCTATCTTTACCACTTTCTTTTACATTTTTTTTAGATGTATTTACTTTAGGTATTTGAATGTTGCTTGTATGCATGCATGTCTGGTACTCACAGAGGTCAGAAGAGGTCACTGGATTCCCTGGAACTGGAGTTACAGGTGGCTGTGAGCCATAGTGGGGTGCTGGGAACTGGATCTCTGCAAGAGCAACGAGTGCTCTCGACCCCTGAGCAGTCTCTCTCCATTTTCTTTTCTTTTCTTTTCTTTTTTTATTTATTTTCTATATTCTTTGTTTACATTCTAAAAGCTTTCCCCTTTCCCAGTCCCCCCGCCCCCCATATGTCCCATAAGTCCTCTTCTCTCCATCCATTCTCCTGTCTTTCCCACTCCCTTTTCTCTGTCCTGGTACTCCCCTACAATGCTAGATCAAGCCTTTCCAGGATTAGGGCCCTCTTCTTCCTTTGCTGGATACAGGAAACACACCTCAGTGTCAAAGACAAACACTACTTTAGAGTAAAAGGCTGGAAGACAATTTTACAAGCAAACGGTCTCAGGAAACAAGCCGGAGTAGCCATTCTAATATCAGATAAAATTGACTCTCTCCATTTTCATCATTTTACAGTGCAATGCTGGGAAAAATACTACCACGAAATTACAAAACACTGGTGAAAGAGGATATAGTATTTGACACACCCATATCCACCCACCCCTAACACACAGACAGACACACAGACACAAAGACAGACAGATATATTACCCCCCCCCCCACATACAAAGACACACAGGCACACACAGACACATATACACACAGAGACACACCCACCTATCAAAACACACACACTATATTTGTTTATTGGAACAGCTATTTCTGTTAAAATGTCCATATCTTCTGAAGAAATTTAGATTCAATGTAATCCCCATCTAAATGCCAGTGACAACCGGGGCGGCAGCGCATGCGGGTAGTCGCAGCATTTGGGAGGTAGAAGCAAGAGGGCTAGGATGCTTTCAAAGTCATCTTCAGCTACTTAGCAAGTTTGGGGCCAGCAAGGGTTAGAAGAGACCCTGCCTCAAAAATAAATACACCAAGGATATTCTTCAAAGAAAAAAAATGGTATTTATTTACATGGAACCAAAATAAACCCTAAATATCCAAGGCTATCTTGAGCAAAACGAACAAGTCAGAAGGGATTATAATACCTTACTTCAAAATATACTTCCTATCTGTCGTAATCCGAACTTCACAACAGCAACATAAATGCAGATGCACAGGCAAACGGAATGGGATGCAGAGATAGAAGTGAGCCCTGTGTCTGCAGCCTACTGCTTTGGACAAGGGTATAAGGGACAACCACACCCTGGGCTGAGCATGGGAGTGTACTCCTTTAATCCCAGCACGTAGGAGGCAGAAGCAGGTACATCTTTGTGAGTTTGAGGCCAGTCTTGTCTACATAGTGAGTTCTAGGACTTCCAGGACTATCTAGAGAGATCCTATCTCAAAACAAACAAAAACAAACCAAAATTAAACCAACCAACCAACCTACCAAACAAACAAATAACCAACTAACCAATCAACCAACCAACTAACCAACCCACCCACCAACTAACCAACCAACTAACCAATGAACCAACCAACCAACCAACCAACCAACCAACCAACCAACCAACCAACCGATCAACCAAGCAAACTAAAAGGAAACCAAAAAGAATACACACATGGGGAAAAGGACAGTCGTTCATAATGGTGGGTGCTTAGTCCATGTGTAGGAGAATTAAGCTAGACCCTGATTAGTACTAGTCTCTGATTCAGTACTAATAGCTCCAAACAAGTTAAGTACTTACACGTAAGCTCTGACATGTGACTATCCTGATGCCACAGGAGGAATGCTTCTCCACATTACAGTCAGCAAGGAGGCTTTAGAAAAGACCCCAAAGTATAGGAAGCAAAGGCAAGGATAGGCAAATGGGAATCGTTTGGCTGCCGTATAGCAGGAGCAATCAGGAACCACCACCCTGCAGAGTAGGCAGCAGCAAGCTGAGCTGCTCTATCCACGGCAGCTTCCAAGGGTCATGGCTGTGCTAAGCGTTGCTTTTCTGGTGTCTCTGGGCTGCTTTGAGAGAGTAGTAGCTCATTTCCTTCAGTTCTGGAGGCAGGAAGGCCTTGCTGAGGTGTGCTCCCTGTCTGACGCAGACCTGTTGTCTTGGCACCTTCTGGCTATGTCCTCACATGGGAGTGGAAACTGGGTTCTCTTTCTGGCCTCCTTTGCAAGTGAGCCAGGCCACCATGGAGGCCTCACTCTCTTGACTCAACTACTTTCCAGACGTTCCGACACTTTGGAGTTTAGGGTCTCAGTACAGGAATCTGAGAGGGACATTCAGGCTAAGTTTCCCACTCCATCTGACCTCTGACCTCTTTAGCTTTTGGATTTCCACTGCACGATTTCCACTGACTTCCATATTGCTGCTTGTCCTGTCCATTTGTAGTTCTGCCTAGCATCTTCACTTCATTCATTGCATTTTTGTTTTCAGTTTGAGAATTTCCTTGTGATTCTTTTTTTTCCCTTTTTAAAACAAGATTTATTTATTTATTATATGTAAACACAGTGTAGCTGTCTTTAGACACACCAGAAGAGGGTACTAAATCTCATTAAGGATGGTTTTGAGCCACTATGTGGTTGCTGGGATTTGAACTCAGGACCTTCAGAAGAGCAGTCAGTGCTCTTAACCACTGAGCCACCCCTCCAGCCCGTGATTCTTTATAGTTTCCAGACTGGGGCTAGAGACACAGATCTGAAGCTAGAGCGTGTGTTGCCTTTGCAAAGGATCCAGGTTTCGTTCACAGCGCTCTCATGGTGACTCACACCCACCGCATATAACTCCAGGTTGAGAGGGTCTGTATAGTGGTAGAGTGGAGTTTTCTTCTCCCCTTTTGAAATTTTGATTTTCCTCTTCGTGTCCCTTTATGCCCTGCAACTTTTTTGTTTTAATGACATTTCCCAGAGTCTTTAAAAAATTGATTTTTATGTGTATAAAAATTTTTATTTTATGCACATAAGTATTTTGCCTGCATAACTGTGTATATGTGCACCATAGACTTGCCTGGAGAAGATACCAGAAGAAGGCAGTGGATCCTCTGGAACTGGAATTACCAACGACTGTGAAATGCCATGTGGGTGTTGGGAACTGAAGCCAGGTCCTCTGAGGGAGCAGCAAGCTTTTTAAACTGCTGGTCCATCTCTCCAGTCACAAGCCTTGTGACTTTTGATATAAGGGCTTACATTACTAACAGAGATGCCATCCCCACCCTGACATAGCTGTGCTCTCACCTCTTCTAGAAGCTTCCGTCCCAGACCAGTTGAGACCAGGTGACCCTGGCAGGTCTCATCGATGGGGCCCTGTCTGCTGGGCTCTGCTGTACATCTCTGGGCCTCCAAGGCTGTCTTCCATGGCCCCTGTAGTCTGTAGCGCTTGCCTAACACTGTGGAAATCTCTGGCTTTCTGATGCTCCTGGGTTGAGCTCTTACATTCTATACCTTGGGTTCAGAACTTGTCCGATGTCTTCCTGGCAGAGCTGCCTGGGTGTCCACCTTGGCATTCCACGCCCTCTGAGAGCTTGGCTTCCGGTTTGTTTCTCAGCCACAGCACTGCAGGTTTTTCTGTCACTCAGCAACAGCTCTTTGCCTGGAAAGACTCCAGTCTTTCAGCCTCTCGCCCCTGCGTCCAGAATGCAAATGGGCTGGGAGCCAGCACTGTTCAGTGTTTTCCGTCCCTGCGGCTGGCCCCTGTAGCCCCTGCCTAGAATCTTGGCCTGTTCCTCACACCGCTTTAGTAACTTGCTGCAGATTTGAACATTTTATCTGCACCAGATGCCCACCTGTCTGGGACAGGAATGCCAGCCTCCTGAGGCAGTGTTTTGTTCCAGTGGAACAGCTTTGTGTGTTTGTGCTTCCAGAAGAAAGTTCCAGCTTATGGTTAAATGTAGCATAGCCGATCGCCTATACTAACCTTAATTTATTTATTTATTTTTATTTTTTTTGTTCTTAATTTATTTTTCATTGCATGTGTGCAAGTGTTTTGCCTGCATGTATGTCTGTGTACCACATGTGTACAGTGCCCATGAAGGCCAGGAAAGGACATTAGCGCAACAAATGGTTGGGAGCTTCTGTATGGGTTCTGGAACTCAAGC